>NW_026596225.1:2465272-2621757 GCF_907164565.1 Psammomys obesus
TCCCCATGTCCACTCCCTTGCTGCTGCCCGTGTCCACTCCCTTGCTGTTGGGAAGACCCAGCGCAAACGTGCATTGCTCCACTCCTTGGCCTGTGGTTCTGCAGTAAGTAAAAAGTGATCTGAGCCCCATCATTCATCTCTCTGCTTCCTGACTGTGGATACAATATGACCGCCACCTCGTCACTACTGCCATGACTTGCAAGGTGATGGATTGTACCCTCAAATTGTGAAGCAACAAAACCTCCTTTGTCGCACTGCTTTTGTTGGTTATTTTGGCACCGCAATGAGAAAAGTAACCAACACACCTGTCAATCACCAAAGCTGAGCCACTGATAATTTGTCAGTTGAAGACTACCAGAGGCCTTGCCAATCTAGACAGCCTTTCTCTATTTTGCTCATAATGATCTTTTTCCTTCTATGTGTGACTTCCCATGTGCTCCTGGACAAGTGAAAAGCAAACAAAACAACAACAAGAAAAAACCCTCTGCACAGGTTGCAAGCACAGCCATTCCATTTACGACTTTGTAATATTCCTGAAGCTCAAAGCAATTAATTGGGACAAAGAGTGGATATAAAATAAGCCAAACCAAAATTTCCCAGTTTGTAAAATGGCTTATGCCCTAATTTTCTTACTCACAACATTTGCTTACCTTACCTTTGAACTTCATTGATAAGAAAAAGAAGTTGAATCAGCCAACAATTGTATTTTGAGTTTAAAAATTATTATAGTATAGCTTGAACAAATTGTTGATAGAAATTTAAGAAGATGTGATTTTCAATAAACAGGATGTCTGATGTCAGAGCTACATGTCTTCCTGCTGATCTAAAGGTAACATTTGTGAAGATGAGTGTGCTAACCAGCGAGTGTGTGACAGAGCTTACCATTCCACCACCCCAGGGGACCAACGAGAGTGCAGCCAGCGTAGTTAGAGTTCGGCATAGATTGAGGACAATCAGCATCCAAAGAGCAGTGAGATGGTAGTAAGGACTGCAACGGGACAAGACGGCTTTATTCAGGGTTCCCCTTTAACCTCTGTGTTCACCCTAACCACAATTCCTGCCACACCCTTCGCCTCTGCCTCAGTTTTACTATTGTGTTCCCACAGGCTCATGTGTTTGAACACTAGGTCTCTAGCTAGCGGTGCTGTTTGGGAATGTTGTGGAAGCTCCAGGACGTGCAGTCTTTCGGGGAGAAGTGAGTGATCTGTAGTCTTTGAGGCCTGCTAACCACACCCCACTTTCTAGCTGCAGCCATCGGGTGACCAGCCACCTACCACTTACTGCTGGGGTGTCCAGACAAGGAAAAACTGTACCCTCAAACAGCAAGCTGCAATAAATGCTTGCTCTCTTGGGATGCTTCTTCGCAGGCATTTTGCCATAGCAAGGAGACAGGGTAACTGGTTAAATATTCCACCTCAAACCCTGAGGAAGGAAGTAACACTTGCTTCAGAGTCTCTCTATTCCACCGCACTGCAAGGCATTTCACACACACACACACACACACACACACACACACACACACACACACACACGCATTTACACACCAGCAAAAAAATGTGTTTCATAGAGAGAAGCTGGTGCATGGGTGTGGCCCACACCGGGACCTCGGCTCTGGCGACAGTTCTGAGAAGGCACACCTGTAATGGAGTTGCACCATTCTTTTAAAGGACATTTAGGTAAACGAGCGTGCATTTGCCCAGTAAGATCTGAACAAGCCCACACCTCATCAAATTCCCAGTGTGAACGATACTGAAGCTGTCCACAGTGGTAGCTGAAGGACACTAGGGAAGAGCCCAGTGCACACGCTTGTATGTGTTCTTTGCAAAGTTTTTTAAAACTTACAGGATGGGAAGGCACGCTCAGGCACGCACACTCGTGTGGCTGGCAGTTTTCACGTGCTCTGCATCTCCCCAGCCCCACTGCTGTTTGATCTGAGCATTTTCCACATCACTGAATAATCTGAAGCATTGCCAGCACTCCTCTGCCAGCTGTGGCACAGATGTTCCAACCTTGCTTACTTTCCGTGTCCACCTCGTGAGACGCTGTTTAAGTGACTGTCCTCAAACACGCATTGTCACTTAAGGAAGAAAGTGAAGTCCTCCGCACGGTGGGATAATTGTGTTTCATTTGGGTTAAGGTCACAGGCAACTCCTGTGCAGGTATTAGCTGGTTTCAGTGGTCTGTGAGTTGGTGCCCGGGCCTGCAGGCTGCCACAATGCTAGACCGCTGACACACCTGACCATGACAGACCTCGGAGCAAGATGGAGGAGAGAGAAGATGGATTGACAATTCAGTGCCTGAAAGGGTGCTCGCTCAACACAGTCAGAAGTTCTTAAAATGGCAAACGTTATTAGGATAGGAAACACCTCAATTTTAGTTGTTCCAATGCTGGATAGAGGGGAGATGCCTGCTTTTACTTTTGTTTTCTGCCCCGCAGGCGGGTTCAGGCCAGCAGGTTTTACATGCAGACTCATCATGCTAATCTAAGCATGGTCGAGAGCCTTGGGGACAACCAGGTATGGACGGGACATGGCAGTAGCCATGTGCTCAGCCCCATCCGGCCCCCAGTGGTATTCTAGGGTTGCACCTGCTGAAGGGGCCTTCAAAGATTATACATATATTATGCCCCTTTCAGACACTCACCATTGAACTGGAAGCCAGAATTCTAGTTTTGAGCTGCCATTCTTTGATTATATGTGTAAAAAGATGCCAGACTTTCATTGCACAGTAACTTCCTGTGCCCCATAGTGATGGTGTCTGCATGTACAGACAGTGTGATGCCTTCCAGGTGATCCCCGTGTGGACCTTTCACGTACCAGCCGTGACACTGTCACAGCGGGGAAACACCGAACAATGCCCTGAAACCCAGCTGTACGCCCTGAGGCCGAAGCGCCTCCCCTTAGCTGGAGGCACATGTGAAGCAAAGCTGGGAACCAGAGCAGGTGTGAGCACACACTCCAGCTCTTGCTCGGACAAGCTCGGAGGCAGGCGCTGGCATCCCTAGTGGTCTGTGCTGCCCTGCGAGTGCCCTCTCCCTGTGGTGCTAGCTGCCATTGTGCCCAAAGGTAAAAATAGCTCCACTTTCAAGCTTCACCTCCATAAATTAGGACAAGGGTTAGAAGCCAAGGTTGCAGCAGAGGAATCCTGCGTGCAACAATGAGATGGCACCTGGGACCAGGAGGAGGTCAGTGCTGGCAGACAAGTGGCTGATTTGCCTGAAGTAGGCTCCTCTGGCTGAGGGCACCGTCCACCTGCAGACAGAGTAGTTCCGGCCTAGTCAGTGAGCTTTGAGAAATGAGCACATTCAGTAGAATCTATTAATCTTTGTGGGGAAATGAATATAATTGCTGTCAGTGTGAAAAGACAGTATTTTACTTTAACTTACACAGTAGCATGTGGAGAGGTGGCATGGGGAGACACAGCCTTTGTGGGTCTGGGGCAGTGCCCCTGCCCGCGACATCAGGTAATTATGAAGAGACAGTAGCCCTTCTTCAAGTCTAGTAGGGGCCCAAGGCCTCCTGATCCCTTGGTTGTGCCAACATGGAAGGACAGAATTGTTTGATAGACATGAGCATGGTATGCATTATTCAAAGAGACCTCTTCAAAGGAATCCCATAAGTTACAGGCTTTTTTAAGATCCTAAGTCTCAAAGCCTGCAGTGAAGGCCAGGAGTGGGGAGGCGTGACCAGCAGGGGCATGGCTCCTGACTAATTTATTGCTTATAGGAGGTAGTATTTGAAGCCCTGGGGAGAGGGCACTCTCTGTGCCCCCCGACCCCCACCAATAATGCCATCATCTCTTCCCAGAACCTAGTGGAGTCACAGGCCCTTGACCTTGACACAAGGTCACAAACGAGCAAGTCTGCCTTGATCTCAGAGAACCTGGCTTGAGAACTAGTTTCATCTTCCCAGCATCTAAAAATCAGTAACTACTCACTCCAGTTCCTTAAGTGGTTTTCACTTAGACAGTCTTGTGTAGCACAGGCTGGCCTTGAACTCGGTATGTAACTGGGATGACCTGCGACTCCTGAGCCTCTTGCCACCACCTCCCCAGTGCTGTGATGACAACACCCGATACACCATGCCATGTTTGTACAGGGTTTGGTATAAAACTCAGAGTTCATGCGCAGAGCAAACACTCTACAAACTGATCAGCCCCAGCTTTTTCTTAAGATGGCGGACATTTCAGGGGGGAATCAAGGAAGTGGTGTCTGTCAAGTTCTCCATGCTTAGACCTGTTTCATTCAGATGCCCAGGACCTCATGGCCTGAAGACTTGTGCTTATACAGGGCACCTTTCTAAAGCTAAGACATGGGAATAAACATGGAAATGTGTAGCGGTTAGAGAACCTTAAAAATTCACAGACTTAACCATAATATTAAAATAGTTGGATTATGTATGCTTTCTATTTCATTAATTTATATAAAGTGCTTTGTATTAATTTTTTATAAGTCATTAATCATTGTTGGTAGGATTACAAACTGATGCAGCCACTATGGAAATAAATGGGGAAGCTTCTCAGCAAAATTAGGGCTAGATCTATCACATGACTGAGCGGTACCAGGCCTGGGGATGTTCACAAAGAACTGTTCGTCCATGTTTATCTCTTCTGCATTAGTTACTTTTTGTTGCTGTGACTAAAATCAACTTGTGAAAGAGTTTATTTTGGTTCATGCTTCCAGAATGAGAGTCCGTAAGTGGTGTGGAGGCATTGTCTGGATCGGGAGGCTTTGAGGTCCACTGCAAGTGTGAAGAGAAGAGGAAGACTGGAGCTGATGTGAGGCTATGCCCTGCTACTCCAGCAGCTCATCTCTTGATACAGCTTCTCATATCATGATGCCCCAAGCATAAATTTGTTTTGTTGCTACTGTTATGAATCTGTTTGGGTTTATGTTTGGACAGTTCCAGGCTGTCCTGGAACTCACTGTGTAGACCCGGCTGGCCTTGAACACACAGAGACCCTCCTGCCTCTGTCTCCCGAGTGATGCCATGAAAGGTGCACACCACCATGCCTGGGCTACCGTTATGAATCCTAATGTAAATATCTGATGTGCATACTATTTGATAATCCACCTGCCAAGGTGGCCGACCCACAGGTTGAGAACCACTGCAGTAAAAGCCCCAGTGATGCACTCCTGCAGTAAGGCTGCACCACCTCCCCAAATAGCACCACCACCTGAAGGCAAGTGTGTAAGCCTGGGCGGATGGGAGACGCCTCATTCAGCCACCGCCTGCTCTCTCTGTAACGGTGAGGACATGGAATCGTCCTAGATGTCCACTGACTCATGATGGACAGGGAAGTGTGTATGTATGCATAGGAATTGTATTCAGCTTTACAAGAAATTTGCAGGTAAGTGGACGAAACTGGAAAATATTACAATGAGTGAGGCAATCCAGGACCATAAAGACAAATGCTGTTTGTTCTCTCTTACAGAGATCCTAGCCTCTAAACCGTTAATATACCATCTGGATGCGAATTGTTCCCTATGGAGAATGACCTACAATAGCAGTGCTGAGTGGGTTTCACTAAGTTTATAGGAAGCAAAAGCCAAAACGGTATTAAAGAGCAAATAGAAGACTTAGACAAACATAGGAATGTCACAAAATGAGGCCCTGACCACATCCTGCCAAGAGACCGGAGGAGCACCGCTGAACCTGACCTGCCGGGGTTTCTCAAAGAGAGATTCTCAGGTGGGGTGGTGCTCTCTTCGAGGATGAGCTTCTGCCTGCTAATTCCCACCATGAGATCAACAAAAGTTAGCCTAATGCCTTAGTCAGGGTTACTATTGCTGTGATAAAATACCATGACCAAACAACTGGATGAGAAAAGGTTTATTCCACTTACACTTCTACATCAAAGGAAGTCAGGACAGGAACTCAAGCAGGGCAGGAACCTGGGGGCAGCAGCTGATACAGAGCCTTGGAATGGTGTTGCTTTCTGGCTTGCTGCCTGGCACATGGCCTTTTCAGCCTGTTTCCTTTCTTTTTCTTTCTTTCTTTCTTTCCTTCTTTCTTTCTTTCTTTCTTTCTTTCTTTCTTTCTTTCTTCCTTCCTTCCTTCCTTCCTTCCTTCCTTCCTTTCTTTCTTTCTTTCTTTCTTCCTTCCTTTCTTTCTTTTAAATGTAATAAAACATAGATATCTATGTTCCTTGGATGATATGACAGGGATTCAAGCAGAGACTCCTAATAGCAAAAGCCATAGACTGAAGAGAACAGCCTCTGACTAGACTAGTCTCCGAGTAGAGGGAGAAGAACATCAACCCACCCACGAAAACTTCGACCCCAAATTCACCCTGCCTTCAAGATCTGCAGGGAAGAAGATAGAGCAGAGATTGAGGGAATGCCCAACCAGTGCCTGACCCAACCAAATACCCACCCTATCGGAGAGTGCCAACCTCTGACACTCTAAACGATATTCTGCTAAGCTTGCAGACAGGAGCCTGTCGGAGTAGTCTTCTGAGAGGCTCTACCCAGCTCTGCCTCAAAACAGATGCTGAGACTCACAGCCAAACACATGGCTATGTGTAGGGAGTCTTGTGGAAAAGTGGGATGAAAGGGAAAGGGACCTGGAGGTGACAGGAGCTCCACAAGAAGACCAACAGGGCCAACTAACCAGGGGCCAGAGGGGCTTGCTGAGACTGAAGCATCAATCAAGGACCATGCAGGAACTGGACCTAGGCCCCTACACAGCTGTAGCAGATGGGCAGCCTGGGCTACATGTAGGTTCTCTAGCAAGAGAAGTGTGGACTGCATTGGACGTGCACTCACTTGCCAGCTTTTTGATCACTTTCCTCTGGCAAGACTGTCTTGCCAGGCCACAGGAGAAGAGGACACACTCAGTCCCTATGCAACTTGATGAGCTGGTCTGGATTGGAAAGGGAGCTCCCTTTTCTGGGGAAAAGGAGAAGAGGGAGGGTAGGACAGTGAGGGAAGGGCTACAACGGAGTCCTTTTGATTTGCATCTCCCTGATGACTGAGGATGCTGAGCATTTCTTTAACTACTTCTAGGCCATTTGAGATTCTTCTTTGAGAATTCTCTGTTTAGTTCTGTGCCTCATTTTTTAAAGGTGAATTAGTCTGTTTTTTTTGTTTTTTTTTTTTTATCTTTTTTTACATCTCAGTCATAGACCCCTGCCTCTTAGCCTCCTAATTATTTTTTTTGTTTTTGTTTTTGTTTTTGTTTTTAGCTTTGTTGGTCTCCTTATGGGGCTCCTGTCTCTTTTGTATCCTTCTATATCCCCTATTTCTATAAGACTTCCTGCATTCTACCCAAAGATGGGCTCTGAGTCTCAGCATCTACTTTGATGGGGGAAGCCTTTCAGAGGACCTCTATGGTAGGATCCTATCCTGTTCCCTCTCTTCTACCGCTTCTGGTATCTATCCTGTTTTCCATTCTTAATGAGGTTTAAAGCCTCCTCCCTAGGATCTTCCTTGTTGTTTAGCTTCTTTAGGTCTGTAGCTAGCCAGATACAGAAATTGTGCCACATTTACACAATGGAATACTACACAGCTATTAAAAACAAGGAAATCATGAAATTTGAAGGCAAGTGGATGGAACTAGAAAAGATCATCCTGAGTGAGGTCACACAGAAACAGAAAGACACGCATGGTATAACTTATAAGCGGATATTAGCCGTATAATATTGGATAGCCATACTAAAATCAACACATATGTTTTGTTAATCACGAAGTTAATTTGTATTACTTACAAAAACATGTACAATCCTCAGGTAGCTGAGGCACTCACGGTGGCACATGCCCAGGGTTTGGTTTTGATTTTGGTTTGTATCTTACATAGTGTTAACGGGGCTCTAAGGACCCTGCTGATAGAAGCTTATGTTTCTTCTGGGCCTCGGAACTTCATGAGGCTCCATCTACCTCTCTGTATGTATTAGTCACTTGGCTAGTTGATGCAACAGAACCACTTACAGGAAGCGTTTATTTTGGGTCGTAGTGTGAAGGGACAGTCTATCAGGGCAGCAGGATATGAAGCAGCCAGTCACACCGAATCCGAAATCAAGAAGAACACTGATTGCTGGTGCTCAGATGTGTTTCCCTCTTACTCACTCTGAACTGCAGACCAAGGGAGACTGCCTTCTGCTTTTGACATGGACGCTGCTGTCTGCTTAACCCAAAACTAGAAACTCTATCACAGACAAGGCTAGAGGTGTTTCGGTGGTCAAGGAGACAATAAAGATTTAGTGTTACACCCCCACAGGGAAACAGAGGACTGGATCCAGCTCTCGTGAGGATCCCCGTGAGCCCTGCTGCTCCCACGGAGCCCGGCTCTGTCACAGTGTGTGTCAGTACAGCGGGAGATGACCAGAGGACTCTGGGCACTGCACCGTCCAGTGTGCTGGGGCTGGCCTCGAGAGGGGCAGAGCAGACAGCCTCTTCCCTCTCAGCCTCTCCGCACTAGACCACACTGTCACCCCCACTCAGGTGTCTAGTCCTACGAGCACTCTGCTGTGGGGCTTCCCAGTCTCTGTGATCAATGGAGCCAGTTCGCTATGGTCAACAAATGCTTGTGTGTGCCAGCGTGAATGCGCCCATGGATCCAGACTGCCCAAAAAGCCCCGGCTATTACGATATGTTATTGTAGCCAGAGCACTGCTTGACACATATGCCAATGGGCAGAAGATTAAATTTTTAACCTCGTGCTAAAAACTGGCAGGAGAGGACAGCCGATTTACACTTACAACTCTGCCTTCCATGTCATATCTAGACAGCAATTACCCAGGGAGAAAGAGACAAAGATGCTCATCACTCTGAGTTTCAGTCTCACTCCGTTAGTCAGCTGATCAGCCATGCTTCGGTCATTGTTTTCCACACTTTCCTTCCCTTGCTTTGTATACATCTGGGCGCAGGCATTGTTGAGGTGCTGAGTTTGCTTACTTTCCGCTGGTATCAGCCCTTGTAATCCTCCAGAGGTGTGTGGGCTGGGGGAACGGTTAAGACTGAACAAACAAACCATAAGAGCTACCAGTGTGTGTGAGCTAAGCTGGTCAAAACGTCCACATGCTGGGTCCTTTCTGCAGGCTGGCGTATATGTTTGTCCTTATAATACAGAACGTGAAAGTGTCCCGGTCTGTTCCTCGTGTCCCCTATTTTTATCAGATCATAGGAGTTCACAAACCAGTTTTAAAGTCTGGAGAACAACTTAGCACACTGATAAAGACAGGAGAAGATAGCAGTCCAGAACCTCTCCATGTCTGTACCAAGAAGCCGAGCCTGGCCCTGCCCTGTCAGCACAGCTTCCTCTGTATCCTCACCCTGCAGGGAGCTCACAGATTACCTCACAGTGACATACGCGTGCCTCACTAGCCAAGTCCAGGTCACTGGGCTTGAACAACACACAGAAGCTGTGTGTCACGTTGCTTTGTTCCTACTGGGGACCTGGCCTATTTCTTACCAAACCAAAACTCTCAAACGCAACTAAAACATCCCCAGCTCAGCACTGACCTACGCAACTCAGCGCAGCGCTGGAACGTCTGCGCACTGTGCTTTGTTTCCTAAAAGTTCGTTAAGAAGTCTGAGTTCTCAGTGCCCTGGCTACTGCTCAGGATGGGCCTTAAATTCACATTCTCTCAGTAACATGAATCTTTTCCTGTTAAAACAATTACTTACTCGTTGATAGAGTGTGTGTGCTCACAAACACCCTAAAAGGTAAATGGAGACATGCCGAGGTGAGAAGAATGGAGCCTGAGAAGTGTCACAAATTAAAGTCCTCGCTCTGTAACCTCTCCGAGTTGAATCCCCAGGACACACATAAAGCCGGAGACAGCAGCCCCGTATTCCAGTCTTAGTGCCAGAAGGCAGACACAGGGGACCCTGGGGCACGCTGGCCTCAAAATGAAAGGTGGCGCATGATTGAAGCAGACACCAGTATTGACCCCTGGGCGCACACATATGAAGAGGCTTGTGAGCCATAAGCCCCACATGTATAACACTCCAACATCCAGAAATAAGAAAAATAGTGCTGGTAACATCTTTTAAGAAAATCCCGGTGGCAGGTCGTGCGGCTTTGCTGGCCGAGTGACTGCCTAGAACTCACAAAGCCTTACGTTTGGTCCCCAGAATCCATAAACCTACAAGGTCCTGCAGTCCTATAATCCTAGCATGAGGACACGGGGTAGATGTGGAGGACCAGGAGTACAGGTCATCCTTGGCTACATAGAATGTTCAAGGCTAGCCTGAGGTAGATGAGAAGCTGCCTGAAAGAAAGAAGGAAGGGAAAGGAGAGAGGGAAGGATAAGGAAATAGAGAGGAATCAACCCCTTACCATCCAGCTGTTAACTTGTCACTAAATCCCTCTGCACAGAACTAGAATCGACCCCTCTAACTTGGAGTCCCCGTAAAGCTCTAGTGCTAACTGTGGTGTCTGTCCGAACTGTGGAGTATTAGGTGAGGAGGGGCGCTCAAGGAAATTGGTGAAAGCCTTACTCACAGGCCTCTCTCCAAGAAGGAGGATGGCAATTATCCAGTGAGACCCAAACTTGATTCCCTGCTGGCACATTGCTCTTCCCTGTACCACTCCTAGTTTCAGCAACAGACGAGGCCCAGACCTACCATTCAAGTATCTACTAAATTTTGGAGGGTGATTTGCCATTTGGTGACTTGACAGTACAAATATGGAGTTGAAATGTGAAGAGTGTGTGTGTGTGTGTGTGTGTGTGTGTGTGTGTGTGTGGTGTGTGTTCAATCAATGTTTGAAACTGCTCACAAACGATTCAGATCCCTTAAATGGAAAATCATGTTCACCGCAGAGTTAAAACCTAAGGGCAAAGCCTGAACGATTCCTTAGAAAATTATACTCAGGCAAGCCGAAAACCTTTGAGCTGCCAGCTCAAGACGGAGAGAAAAATCATAAATAATGTGCTGAGGTCCAGACACTTCCAGACTCTTCTGAGCTGATGATATTTACCACTAAAAAAGGAAATCTGAGTTGATAAGATATTTTCTGAGTCATTTATGAAAGCATTGGGTGGGGAGCCGAGTGGCCTTCAATCTGCCCCCGATTCAAAGTCTGAGCCTCTTACAAGCTGAACACCAGGGGCTGCAGGGGCTGTTAGGAATAGTTAAGAAGAGAAAACAGCAGGTCTCACCACTCCGTGCTTCAGTCCGGTGGCCTGAGCTTCCAGGGAGCATCTGAAACAGAGTTTGCATTAATCTCGAGCCAGGAGACACGCGGAGGATGCAGCCCCAATCAATCAGCCCTCCACGTGGAGGAGCCAGCAACATTCGTCATGAAACCGAAAATCCCCGACTTGAACTTGGACAACCATCAGGGCTGAAGAAATTAATCAGGCTCGAACTGACGACCGACTTCAAGATGGAATCTGCACCGAGGGCTGTAACTCCAAGGCTCCCCAGTTAATGGGAAAAACAGAGCGGTGAGGGCCAGGGGAACCTCGCTGCCCCTGCAAACAGCAAGAGTGGTTGCTGGGACTCAACGGGATGAAGATCCACCTTCCCCTTGAGGACCGGGGGGAATGAGGAGGAAAATGTGCCTTGTGGGATGGGTAGGCAAAAGGAAGGATCTGCTGGGCAAATGGGTGTTCAGTTAGAGTCGGTGACCTCCAAGCCACTGCCAGGTCTTGATCCTTCCTCTTTGGGGTTCAAAAAAGAAAGTCAGACATTGGTTACAACTCAGTTCTTAGTACAGGTGAGACCTCTTACTGCATAAAGCCGGGCATGTTGGTTGTCTTAGTCAGGGCTTCATCTCTGTGAAGAGACACCATGACCACAGAAACTCTTACAAAGAAAAACATGTGATTGGGCTGGCTCACAGTTGAGAGGTTTAGTCCGTTATCATCATGGTGGTGTGCAGGCAGACACAGTGCTGCAGAGGTGCTTCATCTGGATCCCCCGGTAGCAGGAGAGAGAGCTGGGGCTGGCTTGGGCTTCTGAAACTCCAAAGCCCACCCCCAGTGGCACACTTCCTCCAAGAAGGCCACGCCTCCCAATAGTGCTACTCCCTGAGCCCATGGGGGCCATGTTCATTCAAACCATCACAGTGGTGCATATCTATAATCTCAGCATCACGGACTAGAGACTGGAGGGTCAGAAGTTCAAGGTCCTCCTCATCTACAGCGAACATTTTCAGTGAAGTCTCACCTGGTAGATGAGTAACAGACTCCTTCACACAAATTGAAGTGTCATAGGCAAATAGGCAGTTGGAAGCAACGCTGAGCAAGGATGGGGCAATCAAGAGAACGCGGCAGGGTGAATGGGAGCGACACCCATGTGCCCTCCTGCTGGCACCCTTCATCAGCACACAGCTTCCATTACCAGGATCACAAAGAAATCGTGCGTCCCCCTCGCCAGGGCAGTGTCCGGAGCAGCTATCTTCAGTCAACATTTACAAAACAGTGGATTTGCCTCTTCAAGGTCTTTGCAAAAATAACTGATGTGAATTTGTACTGCCTTTGCAAACCAATGCATATGAAAATTTCTAATTAGCATATCATGGGGTCCTACACCTTGCTTCTTTTCCTCCCTCTGATCTCTTCCTAGCTGTAATTAAACCAGCTGTGGCTATTTATGCCTTTTCATGTTCCTTCCCCTCATTCCATCAGAACTACTCAAAAAATAAAAAATAAAATAAAGCTTAACATTAACTTCGATGAATCACACCAGGATCTTATTTGAGCCTATAATTAAAATCCAGTTTAATCCACAACACATAATTAATCTGATCTAAAAGCCCTGAGTAAGAAGATACTATTGTAAATGTTAGTCCCCTACCTGACACAGAGGCCAAAATACAGAACTTCCCCCAGCTGCCGCCACCCCCAACTTTAAATGAACCATCGAGCTTCAGAGCCAAAAAGAACCTTAGCAACTTCCATTTCATGATTAAAAGTCAGAAAAGGTAACCAAGCACCCTGCTAGAGAATGTGGCACAGGTAGCCAGCCTTCACCACACAAGGGGTGCAACTTTGTCCCCTCCCACAGGGGGAAGGTAGAGGCAGGATTTGAACTCAAGTCTCCTGGGCTATCTGGTTCCTGTCCTACGGTGATCCCCTCGGGGTGCACCAGGTTAATGGCATTTGCATGCATCCATATGGCCTGGGACTACCCAGCCCTCCTACTATAGTCTAGGGCTGACTGGCTTTCTGGAAGCCGGATCACCCTGCTTCCTTCTCGGAATGATTCCTATAGACTGCTTCATTTCAAACAGTGCCAGTCAGGGTGAGCCCAGCTCGGTGTCCATTCCGGAAGCAAGCAGCATCTCACGCAGCGGCTTACACCTGTAGGGCATCCCCCGTGAACTTGCACTCCTTAGATACAGGCTGAAAACGCCGTCTGTGGTGGAGTTTTCTGTGGGGTCCTTTGTTTGTTTTGAGACACGGTCATTCTATGTAGCCCTGACTGTCCTGGAACACACCAAGTGGAGCAGGCTATGACTCACAGAGGTTCACCTGCCTCTGGCTCGGGAGTGCTGGGATTAAGGGCAGGGCTGGCGCTGTGTTTTATCTGTGATTTGCTTTAACTGCTATCAGATGCACCTTGAAGCTCTTTCTACACCTTTCACATAGCTCTGCCTTCTCATCTGAACCCACGGGAAGACCCCTGCCCTGTGAATATAGCTATGTAGCAAAAATATCCACTTTGTTCCTATGTTTTTTTCAATTACCAGCAGCAATGCATCGGAGCAACTGTAAAAGTGATAGAAGAAACCATAGGACAATCTTTAAGTTCTAAGATATGCAAAGCTTGTCTTCCACAACATGTAATTTTTAAATTAATATTGACAGCGTTACAACATCAAAATTGCATTCTAACTTACTCAAAATATAAAGCATTTTAAAAAAAACAGGAAGCATTTGTCATATAAGCAGCGGAGAAGCAGTAGAACTGCTTCCAGGAAGCTATAAAGCTCTCCTACACATGATGTGAAAGGGAAGCGCTATGACTGGGGAGAAAAATTAACAGTCTTTACAGTTGAATGTGATGTTTTCTTTAATCTATCTGATACAATTATTCACTATAATAGAGTCTCTAATGTTGAGCCACCCTTGTAGTTATAATTTAAATACATCATGACCAAGTAAGCTTGTGTTTTTAATAAACAGGATTCCATTTCTTACTATTTGTTCAAGAATGGTGCTCAGAGAATAAAGCACAAGCTAGGACAATTAGGACTCTTAGGTCAAGCCCAGTGCTAGAACGCTTGTCCCTCACAAACAGGACTTTGGCTGCCAAGGCTATTGCTGCTGCAGCTGCTCTTACCACTACTGCCACGCTCACCAAGGGCGGCCAAGCAGCGCACACTGCAGCTGAAGTCCCTGCGAGGCAGAGGCGGCAGGATCAGGATTGCAAGGTCCTTCTTGGCTACGTGGGGAATTGGGGATCAGCTTGGACAACATGAGACCATGTCTCAACACATACACATACACACGCACACAGAGAGAATGGGAGGGAGGGAGAGGGAGAGAAGAATGGTATTTGCTTGAGAGGGAAACTATAATTGGAGGATTGTCCTCTGGGAGCCTATTTCCACCAGCAGGATTGAAACCAATTTACAGTATTTATGATTAACTTTACATTTTAACTCCCGCATTGTCATGTTTTCTAGTATTCTTGTTAGTTTTGTTTATTTCTACTTTTTAATATTTTTTCTTTATTTTCTGTGTATGAGTGTTTTGCCTACATGTATGTCTGTATACCATATGTGTTTCTGGTGCTGTCGGGGACCAGAAGAAGGTGTGAGAGCCCCTGGAACTGGAGTTCGGGATGTTATGAGCCACTATGTAGGTTCTAGAATTTGAACCTGGATCCTCCAAAAGAGCAGCCAGTGCTTTTAAGTACTAAGCCATCTCTTCAAATGCACCACATTTTAATTTTTTATATTCTTATGTGGTTATGTCTTAGTTAACTTTCTATTTTCCCCATTTTTCTTTCTTTCTGGTGTTTTTGAAGTGTTAAAAACCTAATATATTTATATTTCTTCTGACTGTTTCATTTTGCTTTTGATCTTTGTTTTGGTTGGAGGTAGGATTTCATTCTGTAGCTCAGGCTGCTTGAACTCATGAAATTCTTTTGTCTTCACATTCCAAGTACTGGGTCCCCCTATTACAAATTTTTTAATTTCTTAAATTTTTTAAAATTAAAAAACAATTAAGTTCTTAACATTCAAAAAACACATTTATAAAATCTTTAAAGTTTATTTTAAAACTGACAGATGAAAGCATAAACATTATCCACACCATATAATTTTTGAGCACATATGTGCATTGTGTAATGTCTACATTGGGCTTAGCATGCCTGTAGTCAAACATCCATTGCTTCTTTACAAAGTGAACCTTACAACTCCTATTTAAAATGTGCAACACATGAGCGGTCTCTCCAGTCCTTGGAAACACCTCTTTTTGAATATTTGTTTATTTTTATGGTATCACATGAATGCTTTGTCTACGTGTGTACCACGAGGCACCTGAGAGAAGAGAAGAAGGTGCTGGGTTCCCTGGGTCTGGAGTTACAACCTGCTGGATGGTGGGGGCTGAACCCAGATTCTCTGAGCGAGTGCTGAATGCTCTTAGTCACGAGTCCTAGTTCCAGCACCAACAATGGGAACCTCTTGGTCTGCCTTCAGAGCACTTCAGTAACCCACTGACCTACTTTTTCTGCTCTTCCACCTCGTACAGCCGCAATTCTGCTATCACTTTCTGAAAGTCTGCATGTGGGTGATATTATTTGGCATTGTCTCTATGTGCCTGGCAGCTTTAGCTCGGCACGGTGTCCTCCAGTCCATCCATGTGACCACAGTGACAGGTTCTATCCTCCACGGGTCCCACCCTATAGACTGCTGTAACATCCTATAGTAACATCCTAGAGTCCAAAGATATTATATTTTTTCATGCATTTTTCCACTGATGGCTGCTGGACCTTTTCGTTTCTTGTTTATTGTGCCACTTCTTCAGGAAGCATGGGAAGGTAGATGTCTCTTCAATATAGTAATTCCCCAGCCTTTATAGATGAATCCCAGGAATGAGACATCTGGACCACAGGGTAATTCTGTTTATAATTGAATGTGTGCACATAAGAATACGAGAGAGAGAGAGAGAGAGAGAGAGAGAGAGAGAGAGAGAGAGAGAGGGAGAGAGAAGATGTATATGAACGTGTCTGGAAACCAGAGGACCACCTCTGCTCTCGTTCCTTGGGAACAATGTTCGTCTGTTTTTGAGAGAGGATTTCTCACTGGTCTGTAACTCACCCAGTAAGCTAAACCAGCTGGCCACAGAGCCCCGGGGATCCAGCTGTCTCCGCCCCCTCAGCACTGGGGTGTTTTCCTGTCACCCCCTCTGGCTTTCCTCTGTGTGTCTTGGGGCTTGGACACAGGTTCTCACACTTTCAAGACAAATCTTTTACTGAATGTAAAACATCATCTCCCTGTTTCTAACTCTGAGCAGCCTCCACGTTGTCCCCATAGCAGTTGCCCTACCAGCATGCTCAGCTACCTGTGCAGGACGCCCCTTCTTTCCCGGCAGGCAGCAGGCTTTCTCATGAGGGTGGGGTGAGACGTTGGTGTGCTGCTGCGTTGTTATTGTTGTCGTTCAGACTGTTCGTGTAACAGTTACTCCTAGAACTTTTACACACGCAAGCTAACCCTGTTGACATCCGCATTCTCTCCAGAAACAAGCAGGAAGCTCTGTGTGTACTAGGCTCATCCTTCCCACTGTGCTGCTTGCGTCACTGGTTTATACTCTAAAGAATTGCCCATTGAAGTAGGTTTTCTAATGATGCTTTCGAATGGTGTCTGTCTGGGTCTGTTTCTCCCCCCAAAAATCAGAATGTCTTTAACTGAGTAAAGCTTGAGAATAATGGCCCATCTTCAGACAGAGGGAGCTGAGCTGCGCCCAGGAAGCCAGCATGACTATGTCTGGCTGGGCTTTGATATCTCCGGCAGTGGAGAGGGTCCTACCTCGTAGCCCCTCATGCTTTAGCATACGAGATTTCTCTCCTTGCTTTCAGGTTCTGTGAGCCTTGGTCTTCTGCTGTTCATCATGCATGGGCTTGCCATATTCTTTCATTCTTTCTCCTCTTTTAGGAGGCTCTCACGTTGTCTAGACCAGCCTCTTACTCCCTATGTAGCCAAAAATCATTTTGAACTTTCTGAGCCTCCTGCCTGTAGCCAAGTGTGGGATGTATGCATGTATTACCAAACCCCATTTATACCTTGCCAGGGACAAAACCAGGGTTTCCTGCCTGTGAAGCAGCCACACCCCCAGTCCTGGCCTCCTTATTTTTCAGTGTAGTAAGGTGTTACATATGCCAGGGAGGTGTGGATACAAACACCTACTTTTTGCCTTGTTCTCTGTAGAACACCTCACACTTACAAAACTTTTAATTGCAGTGAAAGTATTTCTCAAACACTGGGTAAGAAATTAGCATGTCAGCACAGCAGGTGGAGATGGGATTATTACTAAGAATAGTAGCCCGGCTCTCCAGTTAACACTTCTTTCCGTTTAGAGTTTGCATAAAGAAATGATTTCTGACAGAGCCTGGCACATTTTCATCAATTAACAGAAGAAACTCACTTCCTGACCTTGAATCGGAACACTTTTAATAGACTTTAACATTTTCCCGCTAGACCCCAGGGGCAATGTGAGTGCGCGTGTGCAGTCCTGCTGATAACAAGTTGCCCTCTTGTAGCCTCTCACAGGAGAATAGTAGTCAGCCTTGGAGTCTACACACATGGCGGTTCCTTCCCACCAAACAGGCCAGAGTCGCTCCCTCCCTCCCTCCCTCCCTCCCTCCCTCCCTCCCTTCCTTTCTTCTTCCCTCCCTTCCTTTCTTCCTCCCTCCCTCCTTTCCTCCCTTCCTTCTTATCTGTTTTCATACAGAGTTTCAAATTTCCTCTGCAGCTGAGAATAACCTGGACCTCTTATCTTCCTGTCCCTACTTAGTAACTCGCAGATACTAGGCATGCCACGGCACCCAGTTCATGGTGCTGGGACTGAGCATAAGCAAGCACGGCAAGAGCGAAACCGGTGTACTGGTTTGAAGGAACAATGTCTCCCGGACGCTCATGTGGTTGAACGCTTGGTGGTCACCGGTTATTGTCGCAGTCTGGGGAGGGTTTGGAGCCCTCGAAGGTGGAGCTTGCTGGAGGAAGGGTTTCAGTAGTGGTGGGCAGACAGAGCTTGTGGGCTGGTTCCACCCCCACTTCGCTTTCTCAGCTTCCTGCTCTGGCCCCTTGCCACCATGGTTCCTGTGCCACGAGAGGCTCTCCCTCTGGAACCGTAAATCAAAGTAATCCCTTTCTTTGTAAAGACGGTTTGGTCATGGTGTTTCACCACAGCAAAGAACAACTACAGCTACATCTACTGAGGGTATGACCTGGATCTTCCTGAAGTCTGTCACCCTGTGCTCTTTGTCAGTTTCAGGTGTTTCTCATTCTCTCTTCCCCACCCTCGAAGCTCTTCCCCACCTGGAGACTGAATTTCCCATAATCCCTATATCATCAAGATGGATCCTATAAGTACGTGCTGCTACTGTGGATGCAGAAGGGAGGAGGTTTCAAGGGACATCACAGGAAGCCTGGAAAGGTTGTCACTAAAGTTAAGCTGGCAGTGCAGGTTTCCAGTTGCCGGGAACACTGTCCTCATTGTTCACACTGGTGAACAACATTGGTTCTCACTAATCTGAAATTCCACCCAAAGCATATCCTGGAAACAATCTCAGACTCCAAGAATTCAATATGGGTTTATGTGTTACTCTCAGACTCTGGCAGGAGACTAGGTCTGTTGACCTTTTTACTCCCAGACACTAGAGACACTACAACAACTGTGGTCTACACTGAGACAAGTTCACAGATGACCAGAGCCTGTTAACAACTACATTGAGCCAACAGACACAGAGCAGCATCTCAGAAGGAAAGTGTCCTGTCAGGAATTTTGCATCAAGTCCCATTAAAATTATTCAGCCTCCTGAAAATCCTGATCCAGAGGATTAATTAGTCCTGTTTGCTACTAGAAATATGGACACTCTGTTTTATATGTTTCCCTGAAAGGTATTTGTAGGGGACACGGTGGCCTTCCATTCTCCCCTGTCCCTTGTCTCATTTAGCAACAGTAGACAGATACTTCTGGAGCTTGGAGCTGAACATCCATCAAAGGCCCATGTGCCAAAGGCCTGGCCCCCAGAGTGGTGCTTGTTGGAGCCTGCTGTGAACTAAGGGCAGGAGTGAGGAACAGAAGTAGGGACCCATGAAGCTAAAGCATCTTTCCATTTCTCTCATTTGCTCTCCATGAGTGAGCAGACAAGCTCCCACACGCTCCCCTAAAGATGTGCTGCCACAGGCCCAGAGAAGAGGAGCCATGATAGAGCAAAACTCTGAAGCTGATCTAAACTAAGCCTTCTTCCTTCCCAAGCTGGTTACCTTGGGTAATCTGTCATAATGAGTGAAGGGAAGGTATCGCAGTGACCTTTCTAAGGAGTGAGTTAGTAGAGGGAACTCATGCCCTTGAAGCCAGTACTCAGCTGGCACACTGAGTACTGGTACACCTAAGAAAGATAAACAAGAAAGAAGAACCGGGGTAAGATGATCAATCCTCACTTGGAAAGAAAAGTGGGCTGGACATTGGATGTAGGCGAATACTGCATGCTTCTTTAAGGCACTCTGGGTCCACACTTCCTAACAAGCACTGCCAGGCAAGGCTCCCAGCTCACAGGACCAGACAGGCTCATATTCAGAATCAGAACCTGCTCTGTCCAGGATGCAGTCATTTCAAACAGAGTAACTAAATTTTGACTTTTCCCTAATGTATGTAAAATTTATTTTTCAATAAATTTTATATTTCAATAAACCACCATAACCACCTTCTTCTATAACTCCTAATTATTGTCAAGCAAGTCTTTCCACAATTTTATGTTATCAATTTTAGTGTAACATTACTTCAAAAGACAAATGAAATAGAACAATTTTCATCTGATTCCCTTTGATTCATGCTAATTCTGTGCTTTATAATTTCTCAGAGCTGGCAAGGACATATCCATCAACAGCTACCCAAGTGAAAGGAGCTCCTATTCCTGATAAGTTATGGCAGTTTGTAATTAATACTGTAAACGTCTGTCTCTCTGTCTGTCTGTTCTACCAGTCTGCCTAAGACTCTCTGGATTAGCACCAGGCATCAACATCCCCCCACACTTATTTGCTCAACTAAATTTTGGCTTTAAGGAGTGCAGGTGTTGGTTTAGATGAAGCCACCAGGACTTTCTCACTCCTTAGGTGGAAGAAGGCTCCGTGAGAGAAGGCCAACTGAGTGTAGAACGTGTATAGTCTCAGGGTGCACAACTAGAGTCTTCATGTTCCTCCCGAAGTATTCCATTTTGTTGGTCTAATTATAGCCCCAGAGGAGAACAGATTAAACACACACAGTGGGAACTCCGTGCGCAAAGCTCACAGAGACAAACAGGCAGCTCAGGCCACTCACCAGCTTCATCCCCGAGCAGAAACGAGATTTTTGCCATCAGCACATTTTACTCACATCCTGAGAAATTTCCTATGAGAGAAAAAATATTTTTGCTTCAAATTTAGAGCTTTTGTCTCATAAAATACTAAAACTTTATCAAGAGGTAAGATACCTAACCCTGAATTAATGTGGGTAGGGAGGAAAGTGCTGGGTCTGGAGGGGATTCCTCAGAATCATTCTGGAAATAGGAAGGCAGGATAGATGAGAACCCCCACCCGACCTGGGTGCTCTCTGCTTGGCCTTGGGGGCTTTCTATGACTAAACAAAATGCAAATCTGCATGAAGAGGGAACCCAAACAACAAGCTTCCGTCTGACCTCCCAAAGGCCATTTCTGCAGTTCGTGAGCAGTCACCCTAACCCTAACAAATACATCTTAACATACTGAATACGATAGAACTCCACCTTCTCTGGATATCCTCCTTCAGCGGCTGGTCTCGGCAAACAACTCAGTGATTTATTCAAGTAAGTTTCAAACTCTAGGTACCGCCCCTAGCTTGATGGCTTCAATGAACACTATTGATAGCAAGCCAGAAAATCAGGATCTGGGTTAGGGCACAACTTACTTTTTGGACAGTGGGCTGTGCCCGCACGACACAGACACATAGGAACCCACAGCACAGTGTCCCTGAAGAAGCCAGCGGAACAACATGCCACGAGAGAGAAGAGGCCATGACACACCCCACAGAAGTTTTCACACAACTGCAGCCCTTGTTTGTGCACTGGCAGAGAAGAGGACATAGTCCCGTTGCACATCAGTTAGCACAAACCAGAGACATTTCAAGATCACCCTAGGGACAAATGTCATGTTCCTAGAAATGACAGAGGGAAGAGCAAAGGCAGCTGTTTCTCCAGGAAGAAAAGACAAGACTAGAATCCCTGGGGCTGTACATCTTGGACAGGGCAAGACTTGCTCTAAAGCAGAAGCAGGAGGTGGGGCTTCCTCAAGTCCTGCTCCCTAAAGAAGGGAGAGTTGGTGCAAAGCTAACACAGTCCAAGAGGCACAGCCAGAAAAGCAAGCAGTCCCAAGAAGAGAGCCCTGGGAGAGGTGAGAGATGGAGAATGTGCAAGATGAGCCATTCAGGCCTGGAGAAGGAGCCCATGGTGTGGCCTGTCAGTCCTCACAGGGGAGTGCAGGGAGGCAAGAGAAACAGGATCACTTTGCTTCAGGCCATGAAAGACTAACAGGACCAAACCTACTCTCCTGCCTTAACCAGTTAGAAAACTCAGCAAAAATGTATCAAACAAGTTTTCAAACGTCACACGGCATAACAGTCACGTAACAGGCCGTGCATCCGGTGACCACTGGGGGAAACAACAGCTCATGTCTGGAGGGCTGCCAGATGTCACACAGAGAGGGAGAGCCACCGCACGGAAGGGCAACCTCACTAACCAGAGAAAATGGAGCTTAGGATTTAGAGGGGATAGCCAGGCAAAAATCACAGAGCAGAGTAACAAAGGGAAGAAACTACCTAACATGAATGTGCAGGCATTTTGAAAGACTGGATTCTTTGAGGCTCTCGCCCGACCCTGGTGTGTGTGTGTGTGTGTGTGTGTGTGTGTGTGTGTGTGTGTGTGTGTAAGTAGGGAAATGAAAAATCAGGGAAATAACTACCCCAATCTAACTCAGGAAAAAAAAAAAAATCCTTGTAGCACATATGGTCAGGCAATTGATAATTTCTGTTACTTGTCCCCTCCCCCCCCCCAAAAAAAAACAAAAAAAGAATGGCCCAAGGGAGGATGTTTGAATCTCATTCAGAAGGGGGAAAAAGTAGACATCTGAAGTAGATGGAAGGAGGGACCCGGGTGGAAGAGGGGTGGGAGGGTAACAGGGGCAGGGATCAGGTGGGGAGGTGGGGGACATCTCTGACACAGCGAGGCTCCCGGGAGTCTATGGGGTGATCCTTGCTGAGACTCTTTCTAGTAGTGAGGGTTAAGGAGCCTGAAGTTGCCACATCCTATAGCCAGGTGAGACTTCCAGGGGAGGGAGGGGGACGCCAACCCACCCATAAAACCTTCAACCCCAAATTTGCCTCACCTACAAGAAGTGCAGGGATTAAGATGGAGCAGAGATTGAGGGAATGGCAAACAATGACTGGCCGAACCTGAGACCCACCCCATGGGAGACAGCCAACCCGTCTCTATTAATGACACTCTGCTGTGCTTGTAGACAGGAGCCTAGCATAACTGTCTTCTGAAAGGCTTCATCCAGCAGCTGATGGAAACAGAGGCAGAGACCCACAGCCAAACAATAGGCCGAGCTTGGGGAGATATTTTGGAATAGGGGGAGGAAGGATTGAGGCACCTGGAGGGCTCAAGGACACTACAAGAAGACCTACAGAGTGAACTAACCTGGGCCCATGTTGGCTCACAGAGACTGAACCACCAACCAAAGAACATGTGAAGGCTGAACCTAAACTCCCTACACATATGTAGCAGATATGCAGCTTGGTCATCACGTGGGTTCCCATAACAATACGAGTAGAGGCTGTCTCTTACTCTGTTGCTGCCTTTGGACACCTTTCTCCTAGCTGGTCTGCCTTGTCTGACCTCAGTGGGACAGGATGCACTTAGTCCTGCTGCAGCTTGAGGTGTCAGGGTGGATTGGTACCTCTTGAGGGCGTCCTCTTCTATGAGTAGAAGAGGCAGTGGGGGCGAGAGAGAGAAGGGGGCATGAGGGTAGGATTGGGGGAGAGGGGGGAGGGGCTGGGATCAGGCTGTAAAGTGATTAAATAAACAGTTAAATGGGGAAAATACATACATACATACATAGAGAGATACATACATAGATACATAAATAGATACATAAATACCATACATAGATGATAAAATATTTAAAAACAGTAGAACAACAACCTACTATTACCATTCTGTTCAGGGAATAGAGAATAAAATGACTTCTAATGACACATGGCTATACCCAAAGATTAACGCATTGCTCAACTCTCATCCTAAAAAGTTCTTCTTGCAGTAGATGGGAACCAACAGGGACCAACAACTGGACGATGTGCAGAGAGTGAGAGACTTTGAAGCCGTCATAGTTAAATGGGGTGTTCGTTAAACCTCCCCTCAGGACTCAGGGGTCTATACAAAAAAAGGAGGTAGAAAGATTGTAGGCACCATAGGTGCTGGTAGTGTGTTAGTCCAGACACGACAGAGCTAACGGTGTGAACTCAGAGACTGTAACAGCACGCACAGGACCTTCACAAGTTCAAGCATGGCAAATTCTCAGCACAAAGAAGGGACATGAACATGAACGTGAACTAAGATGTGGTTTGCAAGTGATGCTGGCCAGAAGAGGAAAATCAGTTTTCTCCAATAGGGTGGCATTGGATATATCAATCACAGTATTCTCTCTCTCTCTCTCTCTCTCTCTCTCTCTCTCTCTCTGTTATTATTTTGGTATAGTATTTTTTTCTTTTTGTTTTTATTTTTATATATTGTTCATTTTATTTTGTGGTTTCAATTTTAAAAGAAACAGAAGTAACAAACATAAAGATGGATGAGTAAGGAGGTGGTGAGGCTCTAGAAGAACTTGATTGAAGGGGAAGAATACATTGTATCAAAAATACATTGATCAGGGCTGGAGAGATGGCTCGGAGGTTAGAACACTGGCTGCTCTTCCAGAGGTCCTGAGTTCAATTCCCAGCAACCACATGGTGGCTCACAGCCGTCTGTAATGAGATCTGGTGCCCTCTTCTGGTGTGCAGGCATACATGCAGACAGAACATTGTATACACAATAAATAAATTTTTAAAAATTTTTAAATATATTTCAAAATCAATCGTATGAAAATAACTAAAGCCAGTAAAGACCAAAAGAGGGGGATTTGTGGGGCTGAAGAGTTTGGCAGTTAAGGGCACTGTGTTGAATTCCCATGGTGACAACTGTCTTTAACTCTAATCCAGGGGATTTTTTTTTTTTTGCCCTCTTCTGACCACTAGCACATGTGTGGCCCACATACATACATGTAGGCAAAACACCCACACACATCAGATATTTTTAATTAAAGGAGTTTGAATGAAGGTATTCTGAATGGGTAGACAGTATCTCCACCCAGAAGATATGGGTCATTAAATAAAAATCACACTGGCTGACATGGGTGCCTTCTGATGAGTCAGGGATGTTCCAGGAGCATCCAAAATAATACGGGTTATTTCTGTTCCTCTGTTGCCCACCACGACTAGACCTTAGTTGCAGGACGAGGACAAATGGTGCTGGAGCTTGCCTGCAAACGCCTCTGCTGGTCATTTTCCACAGCTCCACAGTGCAGTGTGAAGGCTGCTGGGGAAGAAGCCATCCACGGACCTACCTCGACTGGAAGCCTATGGATGATAATAGCAACCTGCCAGACAAGAGGTGCCACCATGCTACAGTGGGGTAACTGCCAGGAGAATACCAACTGCCTGCCGATCGTCTGAGGTCTGTCCCGCAGGACAGGGCCCACGCCTGGTACTGCAAACACCATCAAACACCCACAGTGCTAGAGCTCACAGGTCCTGTCTAGGGAAGCAAACACTGTTGCTTATTTCCACCTACAACTCTCAAGTCACACTTCTCTGAGGGGAGTCGCGACAAAAATTCAAGTCAGAAACCTGGAGGCAGGAGCTGAGGCAGAGGCCAGGGAGGAGCGCTGCTTACTGGCTTGCTCAGTTCGCTTTCGTATAGCCCCCAGGACCACCTGCACAGGGATGGCATCACCCACAACGAGCTGGATCCTTGCACATCAATCATCTATCAAGAAAATGCTTGCACACAAGCCAACCTGACGAGGGGCATTTTCTCAGTAGTCTCTCTTCTCAGGAGACTCTACTTTGTACAGGTTAACAAGAAAAGGAAACAGCACAAATTGAAGTTGCAAATTTCAAATTTTATGCTGATACTTAATAAATTAGGCAAAATAGCCACATATGTAAATAAAACAAAAAGACACGGGATACAACTAATAAAATTACCATGTTTGTTTCTATGTAATTCTAAAAGAAAATATACTCAGTGGGTACAATATGCATTCTATTCAAACATGCAGGGAAGAGTTATAAATATTAACTAACAAGCACAAAGAAGTCCCAAAATATTTCAGAGTAGCAGCACCGTATGAACATTCTCTGCTCCACAGCACAACTAGAACAGAATCCACCATCCAAATCTAAACTGAAATATTAAAATGTGCACATACACACATTTAAGCAGTTTGAATTTTATAAACAACAAAATAACTTGTGTTAACAATTTAAATACTTAAAACTGAACAGCGATTAGATATGCTACTTAGCAACCCTAGAATAAATTCCAGTTATGTTTAAATGTGATACTACTGCATGCATATACTTGCATAGAGGATAAACTAAGGGTCAAATAAGAATTTGGCTGGGTGCAGTGGGGTGGAAAACGTTTAGAAGATGCACAGAGACCCCAGCCTGGTGGTACACATCTGGAGTCCCACCCACAGAGACAGCTGAGACAGGAGGTTCTCTAGGTCTGCCTGGGCCACAGGTCAAGCACAAGGCCTGGTTACGCAGTGTGGTGAGATGTTCTCTCAGAAGAAGCTGCTGTGAGGGAGCTTGGGAGATGGCACGAGGTTAATGTATGCATTAAGGAACTTTAAAATGTGTAATGTAAAAGCAATTAACGGAGAGAGTGACTCCTTTCTCAGACTGGTCTCACCGCCTGTGGGGACCTCTCCTTTGTTGTGTGGGCCTGAGCCCTGCCGTGAGGTGGATCTGTGGTAAAATTTCAGCATGGGAAGGAGCACAGATTTCCTCTCTCACTGGTGGGATTTATCAGGACAGAGTCTTTTGCCTGAAGCCAGCGAAATTTCCAGCATAGACGGCAGCAGAGTAATGAGGCATCTTCACCCGATGAGGCAGATGCTCGCTGGGCTGTGTGCCGTGGAGAAGCCAGCCCACAGAAATAAGACAAATTGGGAGGCCTGCATCCGAGGGCACGGGTCTCTGTCAGATCCTCGTCTTTCTGCGTCTTTACACGGTGGGAACAGTGTCAGCACAGCCAGCTACGTGCTCAGATGTTTGTAAATTCTACGGCCCTCTCTGCTACAAGCCACGGGGATGGGGAAACTCGGAGGCCTTGCCTTTGATGGCTGTTGTTGGTTCGGAGTGGCATATGACCGCTCTTGGGAGTCTGCTCAGCGACACAGAAACAAACAGAAAGCAGACCCCAGCCCTCGCAGGCCCTCCCTCACACCCCAGCTGCGGGAGTGAAGGCAGGAGAAGCGAGGCTCACTGCTCGAGTCCTGCTTCTCTGCCCCAGAAAGAAGACGAGCCAAAAACACACGTGTGTTCTGCTCCGTGGGTATTGAACTAGTGAGAAGATGGACCATAGAAAATTGGTTTTTCTCTAGAAAAGTCATGCTGGGAGAAGCAAAACCTGAAGCCTGGGGCCAGCCAGGGAGGGAAGTTTGTGTCCAGGAAGACCTCTCAGGAGCTGCCAGACCACCTCCCGAGAGACCGGCCCGGACAATGGTGGGCCAGAACACAGCTTTCCTGGGCCTGCCTCACCAGCCATAGCTCCCTCAACTGTTTAACCTAAACCTGTCTGGACCTGGAAGGTGAACTTGGTGGTCAGGGACGCTGACCTCTTTATTCCTCTTCATAGAGTAGCTGCATTACAGAAATCCTTTTGTTTTTCACCGTTAATTATCTCTTTAATTGGTCTATTGTGAGTGGCTCGACAGGGCTGGCAGGGCTGAGCCTCTGACCCAGCAGCCACAGTACCAGACCTAGCTGTTTGGTCAGCAGAGACAAAGACCAGCCAGATGCTGCCATCTGCTTTCTCCCCACCAAGTGCCCGAAGCACAGGCTTGCCTGACACACCCCAGTGCTGAAAGACCAAGAAAAGGACGGGTCAAGTGCTCCTGGGAAAGAAGGCAAACTGGTCACAGAGAGGTCAAGCCCATGTGGCTGGCGTGCTCTGAGTTGCGGAGGGCAACTTCGGAAGCGAGAGAGGAGAGCGCTTCTTTCCTTGTAGTTCATGTATGCTACAGGCTTAACCTTCGACCCACTGCGCGGCTCCGAACGTGTGTATCATTCACTCAGGTCAGCAGGCAAGGAAGTTAAGACACCAGATTGCTGGTGGCTGAGAATATCCGAAGCAGGACCCAGAGCAAGAGGAGCTGGGCTCACCTTCACGTCACTGTTTTTGTACAACTGGAGTGCTCTTACGGGGTAAATGAACATAAAATGAGTGACTTTATACAACCAAATTATTACCCCATTGTCCCAACATGGAGAAATTAAAGTTTAAGGTGCTGAAAGTGCCACGCATCAATCAAAGGTCCCCAGAACGGACACTACCTTGCCTGGAAGCATCTGTCTGCTCTGTGCCGTGTGGGTCTTCACCCCTTTAAAGACAGGCATCACTGAACAGAGCCCCTCCCCCGTCAGACTCAGTGCGGCTGTCTTTCTGACGTTAGCTTTTCCTGGGAGTGCCTGTCTCGCTCCAGACAGGCACCAGCAAGACAGGCACCAGTGATGAACCAGAGCACAATTCTACCCAAACCCCCAGCTTTGCGAGACAGCATGCTTGTTGTCTTTACTTGCAGGCTCGTGGGCAGGATCATAAGAGTATGGGGAACCCCAGACAGACACAGTATCACAAATTTGTGTCCTGGCATCAATGGTGACCTCATGGAGCTACATTGTGGGGACATTAGTTAATCTTGCCTTTCCTGTATACACTAGCATAGTCCAAGATTCCCTACAGATGGAAAAAGCTGCAATCTCAAGTGAGTTTTCAGTAACCCCCACCCCTCTTTCAGCTGGGGGCGCTAACAGCTCATTTCAATTACTGTACACCTAGACAGCACTGTGTTGTCCTGCTCATTAGGTTGCCGCGGGCCCATGCCAAGGCACTCTACTCTAAGAAGACAAAAGGAAAATCAATGCCTCAAGGAAAAAGGCATCCTACGACATCTTATCTAGTCATATCTACAAAGACTTTCAAAATTAGGATACAGTCTGTGACTCTGGAATATAACGCTGGAGTGACATTCTCAGAACAGGGCATGCATGCCAGCACTTTGCTCTGGACATAAGGGGCAGCCTGTTTGGACATCATAAGCATTGAGTACAGGTGAGTCTATAATATTTCTTGTGATGTAGTCTCCAAAACTACCTTTGTGAAAGGAAAGGAGGGTCAAAGAGGGGGAGATAGATGTTACACAGAGCTGCACACTTCAGTTAAAGTTGATGCCAAAGGTAGTTGAAACACAGTCCCAGTCACTTGGCTCTTAGGACCATACTTGGAACCAATCATACTTGGAACTCTTGCTTTTGTTTTCAGAAAAACATGGAAGACATGAATATCCCCATGTAAAAACAGCATATTCTGTTCACTTCCAATGGAAAATTCAGTGAATATTAGGCAAAGACAGAGAAAGCCAGAGAAACATTCAAGTCTGAAAGACAGAGAATACTTCAGTGAGTGATAAGGAAAAATGTCTGGCAATTAGGTGCTGATGGGACAAGATTTAAAATACAGTAAACCAAATCCCATAAGATGATGAAGACCAAAGATGGCCCGAAACTATGCATCTGCAGAGCATCTCATGGGAAGCCAATGTAAGGACTACTGTTCCCCACAGCTGTGGTCTGTAGCCAGAGGACCTGTAGGCCAGCTAAGAGCTATCCTTCCCAGTAGGTGTGGTCTAGCAGCCAGCAGCTGTTTAGTCTAGTAGCCAGAGGACCTTACATGACCTCTTCAGGTCCAGGAATGGTCCATAATGAGATTGGTTTAACCTGGAGAGCTTCAAAATAAATAATAAATAAAGTTGACATCAACTTCATTATTGTTTTTATGTTTATCTCTTCTAAACAATTTTTTCTTATCCAAAACATTAACCATCCTCAATTTGTGCCTGTGACAAAGAAAATGTTTATAATTGTCTCCACACAATACACTGGAAGTGGTTGAAGAGAGGAAACAAGATGGGAGCCTACCACAGAGGGCCTGTTAAAGACTCCACCAGCAGGGGATTGAAGCAGATGCTGAGACTCAGACAAACTTTGGGTAGAGTGCAGGGAGTCTTACGGAAGAAGGGGAGAGATAGAAAGACCTGGAGGGGACAGGAGCTGCACAAGGAGACCAACAGAGCCAACTGATCTGGGCCCAGGGGGGCCTGCAGAGACTGATGCACCAACCAAGGGCCATATAAGGAGAAGACCCAGACCTTCTGCTCAGATGTAGCAAATAGGCAGCTCAGTCTCCATGTGGGTTCCCTAGTAAGGGGAGCAGGGACTCTCTGTCATGTACTCTATTGCCAGAAGGAAGGAAGGATATTTCCCATAAAGAAGTGCATATGATTTACCTTTTTAAAATATCCAGACTTTGATATTTGGGAGAAGCTTTAGAGTCTCTGAAATGAGAAAAGGCAGAGGGACTTGTCTCCCGCCTGCCCCACCCTGCTGGAACAGTGACCTACACTGACACAGTTCTCACCGCAAATCCACAGTGAGCTAAGGGTTGACCTTAGTGCTACACATCCTGTGCTGTGTTTGTTTGTTTGTTGTTCGTTGTTTTCAGTGCATGGAGATACGAGCACAGCAGTGCAGCAGCAAGTGACAATTTCGTGGCTCTGAGAAGTCTGTTCTCTGCCATTCATCCGGCCACCCAGTCCTGCCTACGTCTGACTTCCACAGCTCGCCTTTCCTGAAGCGTCATGTTCTTGGAGTCTTTCTTCAGCCTTTTCAGACCTCATATTATGATTGTAGGTTCCCTCCTGGATTTCTGTGGTGACTATCTTCATGGTGATGAATAATACTTTTGTCTGGCTGTTTCAGTTTATTCAACTGTCTACATAGTGAATGTCATTCTTTATTCTTTTTAATTTGGGACAGTTATGAAAAAGGCTGCGGTAATGATCCATGCACAAATTTTGGTATAGACAATAGTTTTCAGCTCATTTGAGTAAATACAAAGGCCACTGCCGAGTCAGGATAAGGAGGTTTGGGGGCTGGAAGATGACTCAGTCAGTAATGCAGCTGCCTCCCAAGCATGTGGCCCCAAGTCCAATGCCCTGAATCCTTGTAATAAACAAACACAAACAAACAATAAACAAGCATATAGTGGTACGTGCTTGGCATCCAGCGCTGGGGCATTGAACACAGAACAACCTCTGGGGCTCCATGGGAAGCCAGCCTCGTCCAACCAAGAAAATGAGAGGCCCTGCCTCAAAAACCAATGTCAGCACATGATGACTAATATCTGAGGCTGACACTGACCTCTCCACACACATGCATGTGAATGCTGTGTGCAAACACACACATAGATTTACTCCTGTAAGAAACCTCCAGCTCTCTTTCAAGCAGGCTGTGTCATCTTGCAGGCCTAGCTTCAGTGAAGGAGAGCCTGCTCTTCCACAGCCTCAGTAGTGGTGGCACTGTTGATGTTCTGGGTCTCGGGAATTCTGATAGGTAAACAGAGATATCGCCCATATTGGAATCCACACGTCTTTACTGACACAGTAGGCCCTGTACATCTCAATGCTCTCTGGCCACTTGTTTGATGAGAAGTCACTTTGACTTCAGTGCCTTGGTTTGTTTTTTCTTTTCTTTCTTTCTCATTCATTCATTCATTCATTCACTCACATGGGATCTTACTGTGTACTCTGGCTGGCTTGAAACTCATTATGTATCCCAGGCTGACCTAGGATTCGCAGCAATCCTTCTGCCTCAGCCTCCCGGGGTTAGACATAGGGATGGACTATTAGAACTGCTTCATTACCCATCTTTTGTTAATTTTCCCATCATGAGGTTTCAAGGGATAGTGACCAGGTGTGTCTTGTGCGAAGATGGTCTCCTCATCCTTGACCTTTATTTCACAGCAGAAGTTTTTCCATGAAGTCAGCTGGGCATTTTTTTTCTTCCATGGACCATGTCTTGGCTGTTGCAAAAAAAAAAAAAAAAAGTTATTACTAGAACCTAGATTTTTCCTCTTGGTTGAGTTTCCAGGAGTTGTGTAGCTTTGCATTCATTGCTAGGTCCATTCTGAGTAACTATGAAGGGAGCAAAGTACTTGTCTATGTCACTGTTGTTATTATTTCTCTGAGAATGTCCAGGTACCACAGGCTGTTTGTGGATGACACGCCCTTGCTAATTATATTGCTCTTGTTACTTGACCAGGATCATTTGTGCATGGTTGTCTCTGTGCTGCTAATCTGTTCCACTGATCTATTTGTGCATTCTGGCTTGATCCTGTGCAAGTCCTTTGCAGGCAACCACAACTACTGAATGTATTTTGCCATTTTAAATTTTAAACAGAAGCAATCTTTTCTTCACCTGCTGCTAAATCATCTATATCACAATTTCTATAAGAATAGAAAACCAACTGTTTATCAAAGTTCACACTGCTTTGTTGAGAACATGCTGTGGATGCCTTTTATCTTTGACACTCTTCTTTTACAATGTCAAGAAAAAAACACAAGGCTTTACTAAAATCCAAGATTCTTGATCCATTTTATAAAAATATTGCTATGTCCAAAGCAGAATTTTGATGTGTGCTTAAATGTAATGCATTTGTTTTTCCGTGCAAGAAACATAAAAGAAGCTGAATAAAATCCAGAAAATGCTGGCAGTGTCTATCAATTTCACTTCTAAAGGGTTGTACTTCCAGGAAATGCTAGCACCAATGCTGTAAGAGGTTTGAGTTAGGTAAGACATGAGAGAAACTCCTGCAAATGTCACAGCTCAATCCCCAGAACACAGGGACGTCGTCAGGAACACAAGCAGTTTTGTCCATTACTAACATTTACCAGTATCTGGTAGAAGATTAACTCTTCAGAAAGGTCATTCCAGAGACCTCGTCAGTGGGAGTTGCACATCACACAACTCATTCTCCTCACCTTCATCCTCTTGGCTCACATCACAGGCGCCTGTCCACCCTCTCTCTGATCTGAGCTGTGTCCTCTTTAAACACGCTCCAGGGAAAGCTTCAGAGACGGAAGATTTTCCACTCCAAGTATTGTAAAATTGTTAAAGGTTTTCTCCCTGTTAGTGTTGGCCATTGAGCTCTTTCTAACATAAAAATGTTCATGTTCTAATTTTTTCCCTATCATATAGTGAAGTATGATAGCACTCCAGGAGGAATCCACAAACAACAGCTTTAAAATCAAGCCTCTTCTAGTAATCCATCCACCAATCTTTCTTTACATGTGTCTTTTGTATTTTTTAATAAATTTGGTTAACATACAAAATATTGCCATGGCATCTTCACACAAAGCACACATGTTTGCCGTTGTACTTTATAATCACTTGTGCCCTGGGAAGGCAGCGGCCCCCTGCAACTCAGGTGGTTCCTTTTTCCTTGTTCCTTTCTAGTTCTCTCCCCCCCTCATACACACATATGCATGTATGTGCATATAAATACATGTGCATATACACATAAAGCCACATGCTCACGCAAATAATGCAATTTTAGTTCTGCATATGGTAGAGGTATGGCACTTTTTTTTGAGGCTGAATTGTTTTGCATGACATTTTCATCTCCAGTTGCACCCATTTTTGCTGCAAGTGTCATGCCCTCCTTTTTACAGCTTCATAATCTGCTGTGTGTATGGACCGCATTTTCTTTATCCATCTGTCTGATGATGGGCATCTCAAGCGGGTTCCATCCTGGCTATTGTGTGTAGTTCAGCTGTAAACACAGCTGTGCCATTGTACTTGTGGTATGTTGGCTTGGGTTCCTTCAGGGAGAGCCCAGTGGAGCTGAGTCCTCTTAGAACACTGATCCTTAATTTCTTTTCTTTCTTGATCCTCATTAAGGAACCCTTTTAGACAACTATTTTTGAATTGCATTCCTGCCCACTCCATAACTGATTCAGACAGGAGACATCTCTGAAAGAACTGGACCCTTTGGAAAACTTTGCTCTAAAAAATACTTCATTTTTCTGCTCACCGGTAAGAACTCTTGTCCCATTTGACATCTCAGCCTTGCTAGGACGCATGCTCTGAAAACTGCTTCACATTCTGCATGATAGAATATGTTCAGGACAGGGTCTTGTCAATAGATTCTCTCCCATGGGAGGAAATGCTCAGGCATCAACACCACCTTGAGACGGGCAGTTAGAATGGTAGAGAGCCCAGCAGCATGCCTTTGTCCCCACCTTTGCGGTTAATGGTGGGAAAATTAATTCGGCAAGGACTAGAGAGGCAGTGGAGGAAGAGATCAACTCAAAAACTGCATCCTGTGAAGGCCCGCAGCTCCTGTAGGAAGGTACTGAGGTTGGGCCTCAAGTCCAGACCCTCAATCTCAAGCCTACAGTGACAGAGCACAATGTGCTCGCGTGCAGTAAACATTTCATGCCAGGTGGCCGTTGATCTGCTGCACCGAATAAGATGGAAGTGTCAAGGAGGCAAACTTGCCGTTTCCACACCCGACACCAACTCACTCCTTCTGCTCTGCCGTGCACACACTTTGCTTACTCCTTCCTTGTGAAACTTCAGTAACTTCAGGGATTTTACTGTGATCCCTTCAGTGATGATGGCTCCGGTCAGAGTATGAGACCTCAGCTGATGCTGCTAAATCCAGAGCCCTGGGTTCAACTCTCACCTCACGTACTAAAGAATGTTTCCATCCCAAGACTTCTGGCTTCATCTGCAAAGATCCAATGACTGCCGGGCTCTGGGCTGCATTGTTATGCAGAAATGCCACAGCTGCTCTGAACTCCAGACAGTGGAAGAAGAGGGGTGTGGAGAGCAACCTCTCATCCCAGGATCCCCAGTCAAGGAAAGAATCAGGCTTTATCTGTACCACGGATGAGTGGCTCAGAACAGTCACACTGAGTATGTCATCTCCCTTTGTTCTACCCATCCTCGAATTCGTGACTGTCTCACTTCCATGACAAAGGCAGCATGAGGAAGGGATGTTTGTTCTGACTCGTGCCCGTCATAGTGAGGAGGTCCCTGTGGCAGGACTGAGGCAGCTGGTCACACTGCCTCTGGTTGGAGGCAGAGAGACGCCAAAGGCTGGTCAGCTCAGCCTTTTCTCCTTTTTATGTAGTCAGGCTCTCGAGGAGAACAAGGCAATCCTGTTCACAGTTAGAGTGGGTCACCTACTCTACAAATTTTTTTTGCTGATATATCAAAAAATATGCTTTCTGGATGACTCTAGATCCTGTCAGGTTAAAAGTAGAGATCAGCTACCACACCCACAGCTATGTCATAACCAGATGTCAAAGTTGTAAGACTTAACTCCAGCTTCTGTAGTACCCTATTATAAGCTAGCTCCAAAATGGCCTCCCTTCCTGGGGGTAAATGTCTATCCACCATACACCTTTCTGCTCCATCATGCTGCTTTCAAAATCTTAGAACCAAACTCCCACAGTGACGCCCTAGCCATCCAGACTTGTCTTTAGCCATTCCCATCAGCCTCTCCTGCTGACTTAGAGGCCTTACACCATCTCTAAATGGGATGGCTTTGTGATAATTAGTTAAGCATCCAGAAGGATAGGAGAAAGAGAGAGTCCCGAGTGTCCTTACTTCTCAGAAAAACTAGATGGGAATTCTCACCAAGGCAGAACATCATCCTTAGAGAAGCTCTTCCAGGCCCAGAGTGAATGGACTGATTTTATGATGGAGCAATTATAGCACAACCACCCCAAACTACATCTCAAGAGCGACTTTGCAGAGCCAGCCCAGTCAAATAACGTCATTGAACTCTAATTGTAATGTGTTTGGAACAGGGCTGTGTATTTGTTCGACATAAATTTCCACATATGGACAAATTGCTTCTGTAACAGGATCCTGCCTACTTTCTCTTCCAGCCTCCTGTTACCTTCTGTTGCAGGGATTCCCAATTAAACTGGAAAAGCGACGAAAATGAGCCACAGGGTCAGAGGAAATGAGGGAGAGGTGAGACAGAAAAGGAAATAAGAAGAAAAGAACTAGCAGGCAAGAGAACACTTGGAAACTTTACCCAGAGGGAATCTTTTGCCGATGTGGACTTTTTCCTCCAAGTAGCGTTATTGGACCAGAGTCCCTGTCACAGTCATACCCAGAGGGATCTCCTTTGGGATGCTGAAACACTTTGCTAGTGAAAAGTTTCGTAGCTTTGCTACAAACAGGAATGTGATATTTTGATAAGCAGTTCAAGGCTATTGGTGATCCCCAGCAAAGAACAATGGTGGACCTGGAGCTGCGGCGAGCCGGGTGAGCTCTGTTACCCTTGAACTCTACTTCCTTTCTGGGCTGATCAGCCAGCAGCAAAGAACCCTACGTCCACCAGTGACATGAACAGTCTTGGGGCAAACCTGTTTTCACATGTGCTTTGCTCCTCCTCCTTAAACCAGAAGCTCCTCGAAGGTGGGAACTACACTGCGTTCACTTACGTCTTCTCTACAAGACTCGTAAGATAGACAGTAAGCACAGAACTAATATTTCTAAATGGATAACTAGAGCATCAGTATTGGGCAGAACTCAGAATTTCTAAGTCATCTCTAGCCAGGTGACTGTGTGTGTGTGTGTGTGTGTGTGTGTGTGTGTGTGTGTGTGTTTTACATGTGTGCGTGTGTGTAGAGGTCAGAGGTCAGTGCTGGGACTCTTCTTCTATTGCTCTCTGCTTTATCTTTATCTTTACCAACCTGGACGTTGTCTATGAGGATAGACTGACAGGCCAGGGAGCAGCAGAGGTGGCCTCGCCTCTTCCGTCCAGTGCTGAAGCAATAGGGGTAGAGTGTTGCGTTTTAGTGAGTGCTGGTGAGCTGAACTGAGGCTCCCATGCTTGCCCACCGAGCACGGCGCCCTGCCTCATCACTCAGCCCCAAAGCCGGGCACTTCTTGGTTAACGCCTTGACATGTGCTAATGCCATCATAAGGGACTGTATTAAATAATGACTGTGTTCTTCCTGCCACAAGCCTGCCAAATAAGATGATTTGGGGAGAACATGAACATTTGGGAGATATTAATTTGAGGTTATTGTTCGCCTCAGCATCTGCTCTTACACGCTGTGCCCTAACAGTGCAGCTAGAGGACGAAATCTGCCTCTGGCCACTTAATCCCGGATGCATTGACTTCTGGCCACATTTACAAGTTGAGAAACTAAGGCCGCCTTCTGCCCCATCTGTGGGCTCGTGTAGAGCTGCCGGGAAGTCTCCTCTGCATCTTCTTTTGATACACCCGTTTTATAAAAGCCGGAGAATAACAATGTGCATCTGAAAGCATTTGGCCTTTTCTACATTGTTCACTGAAGGCCATGTAGGAAATACCCCAATGGGCTGCAGTTTAGCCTAAAGACAGTGCGTCTGCCTCGAAAGCTACTAGCTTTTGTTTGTTTGTACTCCTTTGCAGGTTTGAATGCCTGGGAGAGTATCATCTTAGTTTCAGCTGCAAACCTGGCAGCCTCTGATGGAAGACTTGAAAGAGGCAGACTGGCAGTACGCATATGGAGCTAGCTGGGGCCTATCTCCCGGGGCTCCCACTGGTGTTCACTCAGGGTTCCGAGAAGGGTTAGGCCACTGCTGGAGGCAGATTAGCGCAATGATGTCAAAAAACTGAAACAACTGTCAGCATGGCTGCGTTTCTCCACGTCCTTAGAGCTGGGGGCGTTTATTCTCCTTTAAAGGCCCATCTACGAGCTCAGAGGCTGTGGGAAAAGGTGCTTCTTCTTTTCTTGCTTTAAATATAAAAGCCAAAAAAAAATATGTGTGTATCTTTTGATAATGCACAAGAATAATTTTTTTTTCTGTCCTTTGCAAAGGATGATAAAGATAAAGCTAAGTAAAATCCCTGACATTTCCTGCTTCTGTCCAGACTTGGGCAGTGCTGATTGCAAAAAGACGTAGGGCCTGTGGAAGCAGAGGAAGCCATCCTGAGACTTGCAGAGAGGACATCCCACAGGGGAACTTCACACCTCAAGGCCAGGCTCTCACAGATAGCACACACTCAGGGCACACAACCTCAGAGGTGATCCCTGCTTTATTGGGATGAGAAAGTTCGTGAAGAGCTGCCCTTAGAGATGAGAGAGAGGCAAGGGTGCTGGGGGTTCCCAGCTTCCATGTCAGCAAGGCAATGGGGGATGGAGGGAGCCTCGGGAAATGGAGGCAAAAGGAGCAGAAGTTCAAGATCTCCTTAATCTACATAGTGAGTACAGGGCCAGCATGAGCGTCATGAGGCCCAACCTCAATGACACAAAATCAAACAGGGAATCACAAAGCTCAGTGCCCAGGCTGTACAGAAGGCCTTGTATTTATTTCAGAAGTACTGAGCAGCTCGTCCCCAAGCTGCCCAGGAGCTTTGTTGTAGGGAAATACTTGGAGGTGTCAACTCATTTCCTAGGTACCATCACCTTTATCAGCACACAGCATTTACTGACGCTGACTAGGTGCCAGTTGCCAGAACTGGGGAATTGCCTAATCCAGAGGAAGAGAAAAACCACTCAGGTCTCTATGCCAAAGAACACCCTCCATGCCTACAAGGCAGAAGGACAGTTTATACGGACACATACAATAGGACCTCTGAAAAACTACAGTGAGAACTTTAATTGGCATATAAGTGACTAGGAATGAATTTTCAGAGGAGATGAAGGAGCTGTCTCAATCAGACAAGTACTTGCTTTACAGCTCATCTCCAGAGCCCACACAAAAGTGGGCACAGTCCAGTGGCGCGCACTTGCAACCCTGAGCTGGGGAGGGCTAATCCAGGGCTGCTGGGCTTGCTGGCAGGCCAGTCCGCCCTCAATGATTTCAAGGCCACTGAGTGGCCGTGTCTCAAACAAGGTAATGGCTCCTGAAAACAGTGCCTAAGAGTGACCTCCGAGAGCCACACCTGCACACATGTGCAGATGACACAGTAAACTTTAGAACCTTTGGTAAAACAGACATCGGCATTTCTGTGCGTTACTTAACCCTTCAACCCTAGATCTCATGATACATTAAAGTAACTGCAGCCTGTTCTGTCAGACCCCATAAATCTAGCCAATGACCAGCGCATGAATAAAAGTCTTCTGCCAGAAGCTTCTAAGATCGTGTGATGTCTGTGATGCTTTGAGTTAACTAACACTTTAGCGTGGATGGGTGGATGGAGAACAAACTCACTTGGGACATTTTCCTTGCAAAGGCGAGGCACCACGTTCCCTAAAGAGGAGTGTGTTGAAGAAAACTTAACACCAGAAATGGTTCTACAGAAGCAAAATTCAATTTCACATTTTACACTTGAAAATGCTTGATGGAACCTCCCCCTGAGGGGGGAGCAGCCTTACCAGGCCACAGAAGATGACAATGCAGCCACTTCTGATGAGATCTGATAGACTAAGATCAGAAGGAAGGAGAGGAGGACCTCCCCTATCAGTGGACTTTGGGAAGGGCATGTGTGAAGAAAGGGGAGGAAGGGTGGGATTGGCAGGGGAGGAGGGAGGGACTTACGGGGGGATACAAAGTGAATAAAGTGTAATTAATAAAAAATAAATAAATAAATGAATGAATAAAAATTTAAAAAAAAGAAAATGTTTGATGGATTCTGATGGAGCTCAGTCAAATATGTAGTATGAATGTTGGCGATCCACAAAGAGCCATGAAAATATTATCATTTCTCAGATCAGTTCCTCAGTGATCACTGATGGCCTTTTCATCAGCTAGTGAGAAAGTCATATCAAGCATTTTAAAAGAGAGTAATCTGAGTGATTTCTCCTGGCTTTCGCAACTTATGTGCCAATGTTTACTCCCTAGGTAATTTCAGAAGACCACGGACACCAGCAGCAGCTGCTGCCACAGCCGGCAGACAACAGCACGCGCCATCGCCTCCTCCGCTCTTGCACTGTGCATGTAGCTGGTCCTCGATCTCAATGTGACTCCACCATATGGCGAGGATAGGCAGTGCCAGCTGGCAGCCACCAGCCCCAGGCATGGGAACCACCCAAAACAGACAGTGGCCACTGCAGGGACCAAAGTACAGATACTCCAGCGCATGGCTGCGGATCGTGGTTCTTTGCCATGCCATGTTAGCATGGCAACAGATAACACCAAAAAGATTTCATCCATTGACCCCCTCTCTGTCTCTGTGTGTATGTGGGGGGGGTACGAGCCGTGTGTGTGTGTGAGTGTGTGCATGCTGCATGCCTTGAGGCCAGGGCTCTACTTCAGATGTCTCTCTCAATCACACACACCTTTTTTCCTCTTGACGGAATCTCTCACTAAACCTGGGGTCATCGGTTGGCTACCCTGGCTCTCCAATGAACAGCAGGGATACACATTTCTCCACTTTCCTGGTGCCGGCATTATAAATGAATGCCACAGCGGTGCCTGGCTTTTTATACGGCTCCTGGCTGTGTGAACCTGGGCTTCAGGCTTGGGCATCAGGCTTGGACATCGCTCTACTGAGTGACCTATGTCCGTGTCCCTTGATCCAGCTTTCTGTGTCCACTGCTTCTATACCTGTGAACCTAAGTAATCCTTGTGGGGGGGGGGACTCACTCAACCATTCAGGTCTAGACTACAAAAACCTAGGAAGGCCTTGTCCCTTCTCCTGCGGCCCTTCTGGTGCTTCTTAGACCACACCCACCGCCAGACCCTTCATCTAGAAGTCCCTCTGGTTCTTTTCTTCTGATGATAGTGGAGATATATTTGTCCCTGATCCAATGTGGAAGAGATGTCTCAGTAACACAGAGTCATCCCTATGAGAAACTGAAATAACTCCAGGCCTTCACCTGTAATCCTCTTGGGGTGTGAATGAGGGGTCCAAACCTGTAACTTATCCCTGTAGTTATTATGCTTCTCTGTCTTCCTCATTCCAAATGTCATGCAGAGACCATGCTGGCAGTATAGCTAAACAGGCCATGTGAGTGTGAAAAGCCAGGCGTGGTCACATGCATCAGTCCCTAGGGAAGCTGCCTGTCTCTACTGCCAGCCCCACATGTGGACTTAATTGCAGTGAAGCAAGGCCAGAACATCTGTACTTGTAAGGATTCCCCAGATGACTCTAATGTGAAGCCAAGTTTGAGATCCGGTGACTTGGTGTAATGTCATCTACATGCTCCCCCAGGAGCAGCACTGCAGGAAAGCTAGCACTGCCATTAGAAAACGCCAAACTCCTCCTGCATGCACCCCCAGGACACACCTGTGTACAACTAAAATGAAGCCAATTTCCTTTTGAAAATGAGCACCAAATGGAGATTATGGGATTGTTTCTTATAGCCAAAATGTTTCCTAGAGTTTGTAGCCCTGACAGAAGGAGGAGGAGAGCAAAGCAAAGGGGGGGGGGGGGCAGGATACAGAGATCTGTTGCAGGTCACTCACCAGACAAGCCTTAGAGATACCAGAGATCACTGTTAGCACGACCTGAAACAAACCTTTCCTCAGAACGTTCATCAAGAAAATGTGGGTTAGGAGGCGAGGGACACAGCTTAGTGGCTAAAGTGCTTAAGGACTGAGTCTGGATCTTTAGAAAAATGTACAAAAACAGGTGTGGTAGTGTGCAGAGACAGGCAGATCTATTTAAATAGGAAAGGCCGCACTATCTAAAATGGAAAGCCCTGTCTCAAAAAAATAGAAGAAGAGGAGGAGGAGGAAGAGAAGGAGGAGGAGGAAGAAAAGAAGGAGGAGAAAGAAGAAGGAGATGCAGAAAGAAGAAGAATAAAGAAAGGGAGGGAGGAAGTCAGGGTTAGACCTGGGAAGAATAGGGCAGAAGAGAAACCTTGGGCTGGGACTTCTCTGTGAGAAGCTGGAGACCTACGACAGGGGAGGCTCCGGGGAGGAGATGAGGGGGACTCTGGCTGAGACTCCTGGTAACAGGGGTCATGGAGGCTGAAGAGACCACCCTCTAACTAGACCCGACTCCTTGTGGAGGGAGGAGACACCAACCTGACTACAAAAAGTTCTTCCCAAATCTGTAGACCCTGCCTACAAGATGTGCAGGGCAAACTAAAGCAGAGATTGAGGGGATGTCCAACCAGTGACTGGCCCAGCCCGAATCTCACCCCATGGGGACAGCCAACTTCTGACACGATTAACCATATTCTGCCGTGCTTCCAGAGGGAGCCTAACACAGCTGTGCTCTGAGTGACTCCACCCAGTACCTGATGGGAACAGATGCAGAGACCCACGATAACCATTGGATGGAGGGCAGGGAGTCTTGTGGAAGAGGGGGAAAGGAGAGAAGGATCCAGAGGAAAAAGGGCCTCCACAAGAAAATCAACTAACCAGGGGCAGGGGGCCCCAGGGAGAATGTCCACCAACCAAGGACCATGCGTGGACTGGACCTAGGCCCCTCCACAGATGGAGCGGATGGGCAGCTCGGCTCTCACACGGGTTCCCTAGTAAGGAGGATGCAGGCTGACTCTTACATAGACTCTGTTACCTGCTTTTTCATCACTTTCCCCTGGCCAGGCTACCTCACCAGGCCACAGGAAAAGAGGTTGTGCTCAGTCCTGATGCAACTTGATATGCTGGGGTGGGTGGGTGGATGGGGGGGCTCACCTTCTCTGAGGATAGGGGATAGGAGAAATGAGGAAGGAGTGGGACCTGGAGGAGAGGAGGGAGGGGACAATGACTGGGATGGATGATAAATAAGTAAAAATTAAAATTTAAGAAAAAGAAAGAAGAAAGACATTGGATAGAGAGGGATTAAAGACAACACTCTGACATCAACCTTTGACCTCCTGATGTACCATAATACAAAATGTATACATACATGCATACTTTCCCACACAAAAGAAAACAAGAAAAACATAACACAAATTGTTTGCATACATGCGTACATTCCCACACAAAAGAAAGCAAGGCTTATTTGTTGATTTATTTCTCTTCTACAATAGATCTAATCTTGCCATCAGGCTCTGTGCTAAGGCTCATGGAACTTAGCTGCTGCACCAGGCTCCTCACCAAGGTTATATAGACATGATGATGCACACAACAGATATTACATGAAAGAGGTGTATTGAATGGAGATGGAGAAAGACATGATGGAGGAGGGGGCTCCCCGACAGAGAAAGGGGAGAGTAGGAGAGAGGAAGAGCAAGAGGGAGGGGTAAGAGGAAGCAGTCTACTTATAGCTTCTGCACAGCTGAACTGCACCAGCCAGGTGCGGGCGACACATGATGACACCATGGGTTGCTAGGCAACCGAGAAGCAGGCTGCCTAAACGCTAACATACATGAGCAGTGACAATTATGGGGGAAGGATACCCGTCCATGGAGCTCCCTTCAAGTTATACAGAGATCATCTGAGTCTCAGATTTCATGATTTTAGTTACCTGTGTTGTGTTGGGATGGACATTCTAATGATGCAGCTCCCTTTAGCAAAACTCTTGATCCTCTGAGTGACCCCTCCCCCATGTCCCTGTAGTTGACCGATCCCTCATGCTCCTCTGAGTGACCCATCACCCTCCTCTGAGAGTGAGCCCACTACACTCATAGGTTTGCCCAGCTAGACTTGGATGGAATTCTTCCTTTGGTGAGTTGCTGCCTCTCTATCTGGTGGAAACAGAAATGGATGCCCCAAGAAAAGTCACACATTTGTCGCGCTCTGGTCTCACGGTGGCCTCGGGGTCGTGGAGAAAGGATGTCACATAGGCAATGCCTGTCCACTGGGTTCATGCTGGCTTCCTCTTTGGATACCAAGCCTGCACCGTGTGTACTGATGTGACAGTACGCTCTGCCTTTGCACCGTGAGTGCAGCCCATTCCCCAGTCCTCAGCCTCCACTCTGAGCCACTGGTCATCGACATCACGTGCCCCAGCCCCCTCCCGTGATAACCCCCCAGAGCTCAGCATTCTTCCCGGTCACATACAGCTGTCTGTACATCACGTGAATGACGAGAGAAGCCAGCAGTGCTATGACTCCCACACTTGGTTGCTGGCTCTGCTGCTAGGTTTGACAGCAAAGTGCTACCACAAAAGCATGAGGAGCTGAGTGCAATCTGGGGAGGCAGAGACATGAAGACCCCTGCAGTTTGCTGGCCAGAGACTCTGACAAAATCAAGACGCTCCAGGTTCCAAAAACAAGGCAGCAAGCAATAAAGGAAGACACCTCGTTGCCAACACAGCCTCCACATGTACCGACACACACGAGGTACACACATGCACAGACGTTTGCACACAAACACACACAAATCATCTGAATTCTCACTGGGGAAAAAAAACATGTGCAAAGCCTACAGATGACATCAGCCAAATGTGAGTGCAAGTCATTCTGGGTAAACGATCGGTGAGGCCCAGACCAGGGTGAATGTGGGGCCCTGTGCTCGGAGAAGCTTAAGACGATGAAGGAGTGGACAGGGTGGTTCATGCCTATCATTGCAGTATGTGTGGGGCTGAGGTTTGCCGTTAGTCCATGGCCAGGGTGGGCCACAGAAAGTATTTCATACTCGCCAGGGCTGCAGAATGAGACAATGAAAGAGAACCTTCATCAAAGGTTCTCTCAACCTCTACAGGTGGCGCAGTCGTGAGCCATCCCAGTTGCCGGAGATAGAAAACCCTGCACAGACAGCTGCCACCTTCAAGGAGAGACAGAACAGAGCGAACAACTGTGACACTTCTCCTGCGGTTTATTTCCAGAAGCTGAAGAGCGAATCTCCAGACGCTGGCAGGCAGTCTTCCTTCTGAAGATGGTTTGCAGAAGGCATCTTCTGTACTCGTTCGTGCTTATGTGCATGTTCATGTACACACGCGTTCACGTGTGCTAGGGCAGCTGCACGTGCGTCCATGGCGTGGAGGACAGTCACCCCTGGGGAGCTGCCCAGGAGGCTAGGCCGGCTGGCTGCTTCCTGAGCACTGGCTTTACAGGCGTGTGCCGCCACAGACTCCCAGGGCTGGCTCTCCAGCCGGCGACAGTCGCGCGTGGGTCCTCCTGCCATGTATGTGCTGCAGGATTCTGCAGCCCATCTGTACTTATCATCAGCTTAACTATCAGGCTGTGGGAGCTTCCCCGGGCTTCAGTGTAGTCTGGCTCAGACCCTCCAGTTAGAGAGCAAAGAGCAGCTTACTTGGAAATGGAGGCCTGTTTTGTTTTGTTTCTTAAGCAATAATTTATAGCAGCTTCTCAGTGTTTGCCTGTTCTCACACGTCTCACAGCCTGGTTATGGCAGTGCAGGGGCAGAGCCTAATGGCCGAAGTGCCGCTTTCAGCCTTCCCATCAGACTCGTTCTGTGACAGCTTGCCACAGGTTCTCAGGGTGCCTTCCAGGGCTACAGATGGCTTCGCAAGTAAAGGCACTTGTTGCCAAGCCTGGTGACCTGAGCTCAGCCCCAGAGACCCCACGGTGGAAAGAACTGACCCCACAAGTTGCCCCTGGCTGTCACACATGCACCAGGATACATGTCCCCAACAAAACAATAAGTTACACATATAACTAATTTATATATCTAGATTATATCTAATGTATAATAAATACATACAAAACAGTATATTCCGATCAGAACATAAAGGCAGAAGAAAAGCCCAGGGGTGAGGATGTAGCTCAGCGGAGAAGTGTTTGCCTTCCAGACAAAGGCCCCGGGTTCTGTTCTCACACCTGCAAACAGCAGGTTGGAGGAAGAGGGAAAAGTTCTTCACGTTACTGAAATAGCACACTAGTCTCTGTTTAGTTACATCAGGAGTAAATTACAGAAAGTATCTGCAGAGTCATCAGGAACTTCATCGGAGTACACACTGCAGAATCGTCCAGACTGGCAATGGGTAAGATCGGATAAAGCTGGGGTGCTGGCAGTCTTAGCACGCATGAGGTATCAGCAGATAGACCAGGAGCATGTCTGAAATTCACTTTGTTTAACATGTGTTTTACTCGGAACTGATATCATGGCCTAAAACATTCGTTAGATATATAAATAATGACAGACCTGAAAATTTAGGTTGGAACTGGAATAGAATGCAACCATTACTATTGTGTTTTAATCTGAGAAGCACCGAGATTATGAATGTTTACAGTGTTTTATAAGTGTGCAGCCTTCAAAACAACTCAGGCAATTAACAGAAACAAGATCTGCCTAGAAGTTCCAAGGAACTTTCTCATCCAGTGGTTCTTCCTAGGGCAGCAACTTGCCAGCCTGCGTATTTTCAAGCAGACACCACGTCACATAAGGAAACTCAGCCAGCTCTCATTTTCTCAGTTAGGGGTGAAGCCAATCACCCTGAGAATTGGGGTCAGCTGTTCCATCGAGGGCTTAAAGCATGCCCAAGCACCATCCAACATAAAGCAATTAAACCTGACCAGTGATGATGGCCATTTAATGAGCTTCCAGGTGGCAGAGGGGAGCTCACTCCACCTGCCTCAAATAGGTTGTGATGTGCCATAAAGCTAATGTGATAAATAATTTACGTGTAGGAATCCTGCAGCACAGCCCTCAGTAACTGGGAATCACCTGCCTGTTCTGTCATGAGCAGGACCTCAGCTAGGAGCCAGGCAGCTGATTGGTTAGCTAAGGAACAGTCTGTGTGTGAGAGAGTTAAGACACCGGCCAGGAGCCCAGGATGTGAATTCTAGCTCTTACCATCATTTAACAGGCACGTGGACAGCCTGTCTTCCCTGTCAGGTGTGGGGCTGAACTGGGCCTGAGACTGTATTAATGTAAAGAAAGGGGGTTGCTCTGTAATCACATGTGATGCCATATTTCTGCTATTTAGCCAGCAAAGCTGAGGATATCTGTAGATGGTAAATTAACCCAGTGGGGACTGAGAGAATATTTCTGTGCAGATTTCTTTATTCATGAGAATAATTGGCCATTGAAAAGCCATCGCTTGTGTCTTGATTTGAAACTGTCAGCGGATCTGAGAGGCCCAGGATCTGAGAGCCCCCTCCCTTGTTCTTGGGCACTTTGCTCAGCCAATTAGAGGGCTGCCTGCTTGAAGTGATACAGCCAGCGAGCCTGGGACCCAAGACAAGTCCCAAAGCACAGAGCTTGGGGCACACACCCTCAGGCTTGAGAAGCTGCCCTCACAGCATTGTCCATTGAGGTCATTAAGGTGACCCCAGGAAAAAAAGGGGGGTGAACTTGGAGGTGAAAAACAGCAATAAATGGCCCAGTCCATCTTCCTGGTAGAAAGTGAGCCCTGTCTGCCAGGAAGGAAGGAGCCTGGGCAACTCTGCCTTTCGCCTGTTCCACACCTTCCCTCCCTGCATCCAAGGTCCAAATACATCATTTAGAGAGAAAGCCCCCGAGCGGCGCGTTGGAAGTTCTCGAGTTGTGAGGTCATTGCATTAGCACATAGAGAAAGGGGAGTGTGCACAAAATCCTGATTGGCGTCCCTCCGTCTGAAAGGCATTATTTCCCGTACCTGAGCATGCCCAGAGGAGCTGTCTGCGAGCAGCTGTGGAACAGAGCCTTTTCACTTCGGGGTGAGCGCAGGAGCTCATTAGCTCGGCTCTCCCTCAGCCAAACAGCCTTGTTTGCATATTGAGGCGATAGAATGTGAAGGTGTTAAAAGGAAGAATTGCTGCCGCTACCCCTGACTGACAAGTCTATCTGGGCTCTTGTGTTTACAAGAGAATAAGGAAGCTGCCCCAAAGCCCCTACTGGGCCTGATTACCATGCCGAGGCTTCTTAGATTATGTATAATTGATATCCTTTTTCCCTCCAGCTAACCAGTGGCAGCTCTCAGGAGTAATGCTGATCCATCTGCAGCTCGCCACCCAAGCAAACACTGGCAATTGCTATCTTTCTTTCGGCTTAATAATTTTTAAAGACTCCCCAAAAGTGACATTTACATTTTTTAGAAGCACAAAAACTGCAGGGTTGGTGTAGATTTTTATTGCTTAATAACAATCATGGAATCAAACAGTTGAGACTGTGTTTAGGGCTTACTTCTCTCTCTCTCTCTCTCTCTCTCTCTCTCTCTCTCTCTCTCCAGTGTTTTAGGAAGCTACTGAAGACACTATTTAAAGCCGAACATTACTTGTAAAAATCCCCTTCACTTGGGGTGGGGGGAAGGGCAAATCCAGGCTTCCGAGGCCTCTGAGCTGGAATCTGTTATCATCTGAAACACTTGAAATGAAGCCAGCAGCACCCCTACCCCACCCCTCTCCAAGCCATCCCTGTTACCTTCTGTGGGGGTGGTTTCTGAATGCTTTGTGCCCTGGCAGTTCCCTTCTGAAAGGAAACAAGCAGTTGGGAATCACAGCATTAGGAAAAGGAGAAACAGTTCATGCTGGCTGATGTCTGCAGGCTGCTGGGGAAGCTGGGATGAGAAAGACAGATGTCTCCTGTGTGGCTCTGGAGCACCAGCCTCCGGAGAGCTCACCCATCAAGGCAATCAAGTTCCTGCAGACTTGAGGAGCCCGGTGCTGCCAGACTGGAATACTCACACTGAAGCAGGCCCACCCTGAGACAGCAGGCTAGCTCCTGCAGCTGAAGAGCAGCCCCAGCAGGGCTCCAGGCCAGGGGAGCATCCTGGCAAAGTCACAGTTACAGTCTGAGCACCAAGCTAAGGCACAGCTGCAGAAGCAACTTCCTGAAGCACCGAGGAAAGAGAGGTTTAGATTCAAGCTAGAGGCCACTCAGTTTGCACGTTTGGACGGCTGTTGGCAACGCACTGGAGTCATCCCATTCTTTGGCTTGTTTTCTGAGGGGCACAGGGCACCCAGGCTGGTCTCGAACTTAGTCTGTGTGTAAAAACGACCTTGTGCTTCTTCCCCTGACCACTACTGTTTTGGAAAAAGTTTTACTAAGAAAAAATTTTAAGGATTGTAGCCTGGCTATGTCCAGTATCTCTGATTATATAAAAAGATTAAGACATTAAACTTTCCTTTAAACAATGGATGTGGTATCTATGTCAGCTAATGAGTTGGAAGTTAAGATACTTGGCCTCTGTTTGAAATTCTTTCATTAGCTTCTTTAGGTCATTAGCTAAGGTATTTATTTCTCATTTGTCAATCAAAGCCCTTCAATTTTAAGTTTCCATGATAATATTTCTGGGTACATTAGGTAGAAGGTAAGTTAGTTGTTATATACATTCTCAATTATATTTGGGGAAAAACAAATGCTTATGTTTTAATATCAAAGAGTATTGCACAGGAGTCCAGAGGCATTCCAATTCTCCCTTCCCTCTGATCTTCCTGCTTCTACCTCCTGAGTGCTGGGATTACAGACGTGTGCCAGCACACTTAGTTAATTGGTACTGGTGATTCAACCCAGAGCTTTATGCATGCTAGCTGAGAACTTCAGCCTTCGCTGTGGTCCAACTCCTGAAGTGAATTACTAATAAAGAAGACAAGCTCTCCAGGCTGGGGAGGTGATGGCTCAGCAGTCAGGAGCAGGTACTATTCTTGCAGAGTACCTGAGTTTCTAGCACCCAGGTAAGGTAGCTCCCAACTGCCTGTAACTACAGTTCCAGGGGATCCAATGCCCATCCCCAAACAGTGACAGTGTCATGGCTGAGAAAGCCTCTCTCTCTTACTGTGTGTGTGTGCATTTGCATGTGTATTCATATATGTACATATATGTGGAGACAAGAGGACAACCTTGGGTGTCATTTCTCAGGAGCCAACCTGTCTTTTACTCTCCTGCTGGCTGGTCTGTTTTGTTCTGTCCTGTTTTGAGATACGGTCTCAATTAGCTCACACTGGTATCTAACATTCTGTGTAACAGAGCATAACCTTGAACTTCTGATCCTGCTACATGGTTCTGAGGACTGAACCTAGGGTTGGGGACATGCTAGGCAAGCAGTCAACCAGCTGGGGCATGTGCCCAGCCGAAGAACTCCTCATTTCAATGGAGGAAAACAGGCTAAGATATGAACGGCTCTATATTTATGATATCGAATTCATTTTCCTGGAGGACCTCCAACAGTAAAATCATTAAGTTTCACGCCATCTCATTTGAATTTTAACTTCCAGATAAAATAATAAATTGTTTACCAATAACGAAAAAATAATAATTCTAGATATCACAAAGTAATCGGCCAAGGAAAGCCCCAGAAGGAGGGAAAAGGCAGAGTCCAGAATAAGCTATGGGAGAGAGCACATCTATGGTGATGGACCAGCCATGCCTGGGAAGGCTGCTCTCCATTCCTGATCACCCCAAGGTACAGCTTCTCGACTCTGAGGAACAAACTGGCCCCAAAACTGAAAATCCCCCAACAAGTCCTTATCCCCAGACACTAAAAAACAAAACAAAACAAAACGAAAAAACGAAAAAAACCAAAAAAAAACCACCTTCCTAGTTAATCAAACTCCCGCAGTTGTGCAAATCCTTGAGAGCAGAAGGATTGCTGTGGCTTGCAGGGCTCCTGTGTTATCTGTGGCCTGGTGACAAGCACATGCTATCCATTGCCAACTTACGTTAGAGTCATGTGAACTCATCCCTATTGGCATTCAACACCACCTTGGAAACGTTTTCAAAAAAAGGAGAAGTCAGTTCTGAGAACTGATATTCAAATTCAAGTATTTAGAAATTTATTGACTTTTATTTTTTAAAAAAACTAAAACTAAAGTTTATGGACACAAGTTTTTCTGGGAATCATTCATCAGAAAAGAACTGGAAGTCTTATTTAATCCAGTACTCCACTGGTCCCAACCTTTTTTTCCAAGAAACCCAAAGAAACACTAATAACAATGTATCCTTTGTGTTGTTCATTGTGGCCCCCAAAATGAGAGATGAGGTGGGCGCAGAGCAGAATTATGATCCTGGGAAGTCTCCAGCACTGTCAAACAGAGTCTTTGGGAGGTGTAAGGGGTGTTTTATGACTTCTAGACCACACTGTAGTCTCCAAATAGGAGCGAAGGGTCACGCAGGCAACTGTGACAGAGCTTGAGGGAAGCTAGAAGGACCTTGTAGCTAAGGGATGCCAGGGCCTTCTTCTGTACAGATGTTAGGACGTCAGGTGCCAGTGATGCTGGATGCTGGTAACCTCAGGGATTAGCAGGCCTGAGGACGCCATCTCACCCATGGACTGACGAATGTAAGTCACGTGTCTTCCATCACCTGGACGGACACGATATCCAGACACTGAGGAGCTCAGAAAGCCTTCAAGGCACAGACTATGAGAACTTCAATTCATATGAAGATTTGGGCTTTGGATACTCCTCTAGAGAGTACTGTGAAGCCACAGCTCTCCTTTTGTTTCCTAAAGTGTGGCGTAAAATAAAATATTAAATAACACCCTATCAATCGTTACCACTAACTCTCTCTCCAAGTTAGGGTCCCTGACGACACACAGCTGGGAAGGTAACTCAGAGAAGTGTTTGCACTGTCCCAGTCTACAATTGGCAGAGACACTGAATTTGTATGATGTATTTCTGTAGTGGGTCTCATCTAACACGGGATGGTGACGAAAATATAACTTGAATTTATTCTTTTCATATTAATCAAAAAACATGTTCCTCTTTTTTGATACTCAGTTCCCAACAGAACAGTTCCAGTGTTTTCTAAGCATTTCTGCTCAGCACCATCCTTTCTTTCTTGGGATGTTGCCAAATCAGCCGTGAAATACCTAGGCCCACATGCTTCTCCCGCCTCAGCCTTCCTGTTGGCTAAGACGGTAGGGGCATGACACTACACCCTGGTATCAATTGATTTACTCTTCTACTTAGTTACTTATATAATATCCCTTATTACCAATTAAGGCCAACTCCAGAAGCTTAAATAAATTGTTTAGTGTCCCAAGTTACTGGAGAGTTGACCTTTGCTTCAACTCCTGGGCTGTTGGCTCAATCACTGGACTTTTAATGCTACATAAAGTATTTTTAGCCTTTGTTTCCTCCCTATCTTCAAGAAGCAGCAACAAGAGTTTATTAACATAAGAAACACCAGTGATCTGTGAACTCTTGCTCCCAAAAGTCAAGCTGAATATTTTCTCAGTTGTCTAGAGTCTGCTGTGGAGCCAGGCACAATTGGCAAGTGACTGAAGAATCATTTTAATGACTCATCACAGCTGTGCTTTTCTTTTTCTTTTTTGGTCTTTCTTCCTTCTCCTCTTCCTCCTCCTCCTCTTCTTCCCCTTCTTTTTGCCATTGGCTATTCGATTGAAACAAGGAAAATATACAATCTTGTAAGTAGAAGAGTGAAAAGTCCCAGCAGAAGCTGAATCCGTAACACACTGGGACACAATGACAGACACCAGGGCTAAGCACAGGGCGTGGGACACAGGACATGCACCTACTGAAGAGCCATACACAGAAACCGAAAGGTTTCTCACACAGAGCCCCCCAGAGCCTTTCATGTCTTGTCCCTCTGCTTAAGCATATACAACAGGCCACCAGGACAGCCAAGGATGAGGACCTAACATTTCTTTAGAAGTACATCGCTTTAGGAGTGAGAGACAAGGGATTGTCACAGGGGTTCAGAACTCGCTAGGCTGTGGGACCATTGAAATAACAGTGCAATCCAGGTGTGGTATCACGCACCTGTAATGTCAGCATTTAGAGAGTGAGGCAAAAGGATCAGGAATTGAAGGCCAGGTTCTTCTAATTAGAAGAGTCTCTACTATTCCAAAACACCACTGCCTGTCAATCAGCCAGGATCATTGCCCAACACCATGTGACAGCCTGCAGAGCTCACCGTGGAAGACGTGCAGTCCAGAAGGTGCCTTCTGAGCAGGCATGAGCAAGCGAGACTCTCCCTGCCGGAACACACCTGAAGAACCCACAATTGGTGGCACATGCGTGTAATTCCAGCAGCGGGGAGGTGAGGCAGGTAGATCCCTGGACCTAACTCTCCAGCCAGTCTAGCTGTCTGGTGAGCTCTAGGCCAGTGGGAGACCAAGAGCTCAAAGTAGAAATGCAAAAGCCAACAAGGGGGACAGAATCTAAGGAGCAATCCACACTTGTAGGGCCTGACTAAAAGTTAGAGGCTGACTTATAACTTCCATACATGTGTACACATACACTCTCCATACACACGAATACATACTCTTACACACAAAGATCTGTGGACTTTTTATTTTTGTGTTGGGAAGGACTGAACCCAGGGCAATGCATAGGACAGGCCAAGTGCTTTATGCTGGTCTTCACCCTGGGGTGGTTTACAGACATTTAAACCCATCTCCGTGTGCTTACAGCATCAGGTAATGCCCCTTGCTGTGTGTACCCTACCTTTCAACTTGTGGTGCTGGATCCATTTACTGTTAAACCTAAAGCCCAGTCCTGACTCACGGCTCTCGGTCCCGTGTGCCTCAACAAACAGAGGTGCTCCTTGGTCCTAGCCAGAATAGTACTCCAGACAGAAAAACATTCCTGTCTTGGCAAATAAACCCCGCGCCTCCTGCCTGGTTCCTAAGAGTACTGCATCAAGATGCTGAGGTCATTCACGCAGCAAGCCCTGGCAAAGCTCTCACTCAAGGAAACTCCTTTTAGAGGTGAGGACATGCCTAGAAACAAACCGCCCTGTAATGTAATGCCCTGCATTAGAGGGATGCCATCAAAGCTGGAAGCCACCACGCTCCACGGGGAGAGCGTTACTGAAGGGAGCAAGCAGACAGCTGGAGGAGAGCAAGAGTTCACCGCCTAATGGTGGTGCAGACCTCGGGGGAGAGGATTAAAGCCACAGTAAGAGGCCCTGACAAGACTGAGACGGAAGGGATAGAGGGGAGGTTAGGGAGTGGAGTGAGCGGGTTATATGGGAAACTACTAAGTTTAACTTAAACCACTAGTTGTCAGCGTCTATCCCAAAGATTGGAATATCCCGAAGGAGCTGGCAGGTATTCCTCGCTTGGCTGCTCCTTGGAAGGACGGGACGTCAGCCCAGGAAGATGAGTCAGGAAAGCCTGGAGCCTGGAAGTCTGAGCTCAAGACTCCCCTGGTTCCTTTGATGACCAGCCATATTGGCAAGCAATGGCATCACTAACAGCAGAATTTCCAGAAGGGTCTGAAGTAAGCAGCACCGAGAATTTCATTAGATGTTGGCAAAGCAGCCCCAGAAGCAGCACCAAGTTGGGTGACTAGGCACAGAAGAAAGTGTGGGTGGGTGGCTGTGACTGAGGAGGAGTGCTGTGAAAGGGCCTTGATGAAACCCGCCGTGTGGTCTCGTGGGGAGAAATGTCAGAGCGCAAAGACCTTTTTGAGGAAGAACTCCGCCACCTCTGTGTGGGCCAAGCGATGAGTCCCGGGGAGAGAAGAGATTCGGGGCAGATAACACAGAGGGCAAGTCCACCTGACAGAGGTGCCAGACAAGACGACACCCCAAGCCACAGTCAGGGGCCTCAGAAGACCCAGCTTTGCCTACGTAGTTATCGTGGACCTCCGGGCTTCAGAAGTCTGCAAACATTTCTGTTGTTCAGCATGGAAGTCCGCTTACTCTGCTAGGAAAGCACCAGCAAATGATTGCAGAAGCTGAGCAGGAAGGCCGGAAACACAAACAAATGAGAGGGCAGCAGCGAGGCGGATGGTCACTCCATGACCCAGGCGTCCTGCATATCAGATGTTTACATCGCAATTCATACCAGTAGCAAAATTACAGTCATGAAGTAGCAGCAGAATAGTTTCACGGTGGGGGTCACCACAGCATGAGGAGCTGCATTTAAAGAGTCTCAGCGTCAGGAAAGGCTGAGAACCGGTTTAGAGGGAACTTTACACACGGGAGATTTGAAATGAGAATGCTTGCCAGGGAAATGATGGGCTGCAGCCTAAATCATCCGTCCCATAAAGGAAGTGTTGAGTTTTAGACTCCGGGGGAGCAGCTGAGGTACCTATCTAACCTGTCAAAGTCGACCTTGCCTCCGGATTTCCCCAGCATCCCTCAGTCCCTACCTGGAACAGGGCATGGCTGGCACACCCTGCCCTCTAAGCTGAAATTCCCTTCCCCCCAGAGGCCCTTCACTATATAATCCAGACAGTTTGGTTCTCTCTCTCTCCTCTGCGTGCTCACACTCTTTCTTTCTTCCTCTCCCCTTCTCTGTCTCCCTGGTAACTTCTGTGGCCTGTTACTTGGGACCAGGGAATCTGGTCCAATAAACCAATAAACCTGCCTTTATACGTTAATTTGGCCTGAATTGGCTAGTTTTGTCAGAGGGTGACTACCCATCAGTAATCATGGGGGTCGGCGCTCCCTGTCATTCCCCATCATCCACTGAGTCATCAGGTTTCAGTGGTGATTACTCAGCACAGTTCGGTACTTAAAGTTTGAGGACTTGAGAGATGAAAAGCTGGGGGCTACCATGAGCTGCCATTCTACTGGTGAAGAGAGCTGTATCAGCTGTATCCAGCTTGAAAAATCCTCCCTGAGTTGTCCACACAGTCACTAGCAGTACCAGGTTCCAGAAGTAAATACAGTACTTTCCTTGGCTTTACACAGATCATAACGAAATAAGGAAATAAAACTTGTCTCTGTCCTGAGCGATGCTCAGGAGAGAAAGAAGCTAGGAATGACTGTCAGGTAGGGTCCACAAAGGGTTCCCAAGGCAAGTCAGAAAGTCCTGACGGGAGGAACAGAGACCAAAAGAAGTGGCTCAAACATTGGCATGGCGCAGCACCACCTGGCTTCTGTGGAGGGCACCGGGAGGCGGGTGCTGAGAAGGCGGTGACAGAGCTGGGGGGGGGGGCGGGGGGAGTTAAAGTGAAAGCTGGACGCTGCTATCAAAGCACAGGGGCTTTCTCTGATTTGTAAAGAGGTTCCAGCCTGATGGAGGAAGTAGGAGTGGTCCCAGCCACAGAAAAGGTGGCCTATGACAACAGAGAAAAGGGGGCAAGAAGGGGTTGAAATCACAGTCCCAGAGATTCCAACACCCAGACTCTGAGGAGAGATTGATTTGGAAGAGACAGAGCCTTGAACAGGAGACAATGGAGACCAGACCAGAGCTGAAGGCAGAACTGAAGAATGGGGAGAAGATATTTATCCCAGTTAGGGTTTCATTTCTGTGAAAAGACACCATGGCCCTGGCAACTCTTATAAAGGAGAACATTTAACTGGGGCTGGCTTACAGTTTCAGAGGTTTAGTCCGTTATCGTCATGGTGGGAAGCATGGCAGTGTGCAGGCAGACGTGGTACTGGAGAGGGAGCCGAGACTTCTACACCATGATCCACAGGCAGCAGAAAGAGACTGTCACACTGGGCATAGCTTGAGCATAAGAGACCTCAAAGCCCAACGCCAACAAGGCCACACCTCCTCCAACAAGGCCACACCTCCTCCAACAAGGCCACCCCTCCTCCAACAAGGCCACACCTCCTCCAACAAGGCCACACCTTCTCCAACAAGGCCACACCTCCTCCAACAAGGCCACACCTACTCCAGCAAGGCCACACCTCCTCCAACAAGGTCACACCTCCTCCAACAAGGTCACACCTACTCCAACAAGGCCACACCTCCTCCAGCAAGGCCACACCTCCTCCAACAAGGTCACACCTCCTCCAACAAGGCCACACCTTCTCTTACAAGGCCACACCTTCCCCAACAAGGCCACACCTCCTCCAGCAAGGCCACACCTTCTCTTACAAGGCCACACCTACTCCAACAAGGCCACACCTCCTCCAACAAGGCCACACCTCCTCCAACAAGGCCACACCTACTCCAACAAGGCCACACCTCCTCCAGCAAGGCCACACCTACTCCGGCAAGGCCACACCTACTCCAGCAAGGCCTCACCTACTCCAACAAGGCCACACCTCCTCCAACAAGGCCACACCTCCTAACAGTGTCACTCCCATGGGCCAGACATTCACACACTGTTCAAACCTCCGCAGTATTATAGGAGGAAATGAGGAATTCAGGGAGTCCGGGGTCACTTCCAGGCCGATGCATTCGATTTGTTACAGTGATCAAACAACTGACACAAAGCCGCTCAGGGTAAGGAAGGGTTGGCTTGGGGTCACAGCGTAGGAACAGACAGGCCATCATGGAGAAGAAGCCATGGCCACAGGAATGTGAGGTCGAGGTCGCACTGTGTTTGCAGTCCAGAAGCAGACAGCAGACAGGAACCGGGGCTGGGCTCTAACTCCCCACGGCCCTCCAGGAGTGGCCCGCTTTCTCCAGCAAGGCTTCACCTAGATAGTTCCACAGCCTTCCAAACTACGGTCACCGATTGGTTATCAGGCCTTCAAACACATGAGCCTGTGGCCAGCACCTCTCAGTAATGCCCAGTAAAGATAGCACCTGAAATTCTCCCATAAGATTTAGCAAATATAGGCAGCAGACCAATGACAATGAGGTAGTCCCTGCAGAGCCTTCGAGGTCTTCTGTGCCATCTTTGCTAATGTCAAAGACACCATGTGTCCACAGCAACACTCTCAAACAGAGCAGTGTGCTTAGATTGGAGCAGGCTATGGCCATGGCCTTTATAGTGGGGACTGCATGCTCTGTTCATCTTAGTGAGGATAATCTGCTGTGATGAAACACTGTGAGCAAAGGTAACTTGGGGACAAAAAGGTTAATTTCAGCTTACAGCTTGTAGCCCATCATTCAGGGAACTAGGGGTGGAATGGATTTCAAGGTGAAAACACATACAGAGGCCACGGAGGAGTGTGTTTACTGGTTCGGCTTGCTCAGCTTGCTTGTATATGTACCTGCAGGACCACCTAGCCAGAGGTAGCATCACCCTCAGTGGGCTGGACCCTCCCGTATCACCAGTCAAGGAAATGTGCCATAAGCTTGCCCGCAGGCCAGTCTGGATGGCATTTTCTCAGCTGAGGTCCCCTCTTCTTAAAGGACTCTGGCTTGTGTCAAATTGACTTAAAGCCAACCAGCTATCCAAGGTTGACCTCTGAATGAAGCTGATGTTTTTTCTGAATGCCCAAACCCCTAAGCATTTCTCTGCCTGGCCATACCATCTTCCAGCAGCAAGAGACAAGAGCTTCAGCGTGGTAAGTCAGCTGTCTGCACGGGGCCTCCTGAAAGGGTTAGCAAAGCCTCCAAGACCCACCTACTGAATTCCTGAATATGGAATTTCAGAGTCTGTGACAACTGGGTACAATTTAGAAAAAAACAGGTGTTGCCTTTTGCCTGTCAATCAGTTTCTACCCAGGGCAGATCTGTCCTGTGGCTGAAGAGGGCCAATGGTGGTGTGACTGGACCACCCTGATGAGCTCAGACACGTTGCTGCTTTTCCCCATCAGGGTGGCCACTTTCCCTAGTGTAAACGGCCTTCAGCCCTCACCCCGCCCCCACCTGTAGCCAGCCCATCTACTTTTTGGCACTCAAAGCAGTGAGCTGTCGAGTCGGCCAGCCTCACCCACCTGTTGTATGTCTCGCTCCCCCAAACAGCTGGTGAAAACCAATATCAAGCAGAGCGCCAGGCTTGGCCAGGGAATTAAACACACACATGTTCGTGCAAGCCTCTCTCCAAACCATAAACACATCATGACAAGCAACAGGATTCTGAGTAGAACCCCAAAGCCTTTGGTTTTGATTACACAGAATGCCTCTGGTGAAAAGGAGTTCCATCTTTCTTTTAGCAACATGCTTGATCTTATTCCAGATTTGGGGTGGAGCACAACAGACCGTGCCTTGCAGAATCTACGTGCTACTGTTTCGCACACTCTGAGCTCTTGAGTCTGTCCCAAAGGAAGGGAGCTAGCATGGGGAGCTTTCCCAGATTCATCCCAGTGGGGTAAGACCTTGTCAGGTAGAAGGAAAGAGATGGCATTCTCTTGCCATGGCCCTGTTCATTGGAACACAGCATGGAATAGCTGCATTCCTCCAGTGTGAATAAATGGAGACATCTGAACCTTCTAAACTACATCTTTACTGTCTAATATCAGGTATCACCTTCCATATCTCAGCCTAGCCCAGGGGACCTGTCTGTCAAACTGGCAGGCTGTTCCAGATGAAGAGCCTAGTAGAGCTGGTGCCGAAGGACTAAAGACAGAAGTGTGAAGAGCAAGGAAAGTCTCTGTCTAGCTACCAAGCTCTGTGATGCAACTTGAAAGAGATAAGGAAATTTCAGAGGGCAGATACAGGGAAGGGTTTCTGTCATCCCCAATCCTGCTTTTCCCATTCCCTGGTATCATTGACTCCTAAGTGTGTCAGACTGACCACACACACACACACTCACACACACACACACACACACACACACACACGCTCATTCTCTCTACACCCAGATCACTGTTGCTGTTCCTGAGATTTAGCTGGTGAACCTTAAGGAAGGGATGGCCAAAGTGATCCCTGTTTCCACCACATTTTAAATCTAGTGTACACTACCCACAATAGTAAAGAAGTGGAAATGGCCTGGCTATCTATCCATCAGCAGACAGATGGCTAATGGAAAAGGTGCTACACAGACACAATGGAATTTTATTCAGCTGTAAAGAAGAAGTAAATAAAGAAACCTGTGGAAAAAAGTGTGGCTCTGAAAAGTATTGTACTAAGTGAGGTAACTTGTGACTCAGAAAAACAAGAACCATGTTTTGTTTTTTTTCTTTCTCAATGTGGATTTTATGTTTATATGTACATGTGTAAGAGTGTGGATATAGACTATGAAATTAGAAAGGATAACACTAGAGAGATAAAAGTGCTGAGGAAATGGAAGGGGTGTTAGAACACATGACCTGAAAGCCAAAAAGCTATGGGGTTGCAAGGGTACAACAAACAGATGGGTGAGGAGAAACAACAGAATCACATTTTGTTTGAAAATTCTGTAACTACACCTAGTACTTTTATAGTCAAAGTGAAATTAAGAAAAGCAGGTCGCTATCAGGAAAGGGAGAGGAAAAGTTAGATGAGTCTGCTTTCCCAGTGATGGCACTGTTTTCCTGAGGGGACAAGGTCCAAGCTCCTGGGTATTCAATCAAAAAGAAATTGGAGCTTTTTGCATGTTTTTTAGATTTTTAAATATTTCTTTTCATTAATCTTAGTTATGTGGATGTGTGTTTCGATGTGCAGGACAGCCTTGCAGTTAGAGTTACAAATGATTATGATCCGCCCCATGTGGGGGATGATACTGAACTTTGGCTTCTATGCTCTCTTAGCCGCTGAGCCATCTCTCCAGCCCTGTGTCTCTGCCATTTTTATAGTGTAATTCTAATAAATACATGTATATTAGAATATGTGATTCTAACATATATTAGATATGTTTTATATGTATGTATGTATGTATATGTATGGGTGCGTGTATGTATATAATACCCAAGCATTTGTCAGCAGAGACAGTGGCAAACTATACACGTTTGCTAAGAAGAAGAGCACAAGTCAAGAAGATGCACTAGGGCCTGGACGCAGCCGCATGAGTGCTTGCTCAGTGTCCACTGGGCTCTAGAGTCATCCCTAACGCTGAACAAACTGGGCATGGCGGCGCACACTCTAATTCCAATACTTGAGAAGTAGAGGCAGACAGATCACACAGATCAGATCGGACGAATTGGAGGCTAGCCTGACCTACACAGAGACCCTGTCTTAATAAACAAAGGGGAAAAAAGTGCCTATGGTCTCACTGCAGAGACAAAACAAGCAGCTCAGCTCTAGGACCATGACAGCAAAGGCTGGAGTATATCTAAGTCCTTAAGAACAATGGCACAGTGTTCACATATAACCCGTGTGTCGCCTTAGTCTTTAAACTAGTCTACATTGCTCATAAATAACTCCCCAAATACATAGCTACACATCAGATTGCCAAAAGAATAGCAGCAAAACAAGAGCAAGGCCCGAGCTGTGGACCCCTACTTCCCCTCCTTACTCTAGACTCTGACACCCCAGCTACGTCGCCTGTTGCCCACCATCCACTCACACGGCCGTCACATGGCAATATATTTGCGCCACCACCTTTGTTTGATCATACTGGTCTGGCTGGCTGTCCTATCAAGCTGCCTTTCCATATAGGTCAACTGTGCCCTCTGATGTCTACCAGTGGAGCTCTGCCTTTTAATCTGTCACATCGTGTGTCCTATAGTGCACTGAGCCTCAGTCACTGTTTGGCACAGCTGTGTCCCCAGCAAGACTGTGAAATCTGTTAGAATCAATGACTATCTCTGTAGTGACGGGAATCTCAAGCTTTGGTGAATATTAATTCACTGTGTGAAATTCATCTTCCAGATTCCCTGGAAACCCCTTCAGAAGAATCCTGCATGAATGTTTGTCTTAGAAAAAAGCTCTATCACTCCAAGAGCCAAGAGCCAGTTAGAGCCAGACATGGAGGTTCACACCCTAACCCCAACACTCGGGGACTTAACACACAAAAAAATTACCAGAAGTTTGAGGCCAGACTTGACTACAGACTAACTTCCAGGCCAGCTGGAGCTTTGGAGTGAGACCGTATCTTGAAACTAAACCAAAACCAAAACCAAACCCCCACCCCCACACACAAAAAGAAAATAAGAAGCAATTTAGGCTTAATTTTTTTTTGCTTGTTTGTTTTTGTTTGTTTACCAGCTGGGGGATAGCCAAATGGCTCAGCACGAGGTAATACAAAGGCAGAATGCCTAACCGCCCGAAGCCGCCACACTAAATGGAATAAAAGATAACGTACACATTGAAGTTCCTCAGCTCACCTATTCTCACTGCCACTGTCTCAAATAACTGTCAATTTCTCTTTTTTTTCCTCTTGTGCCTAAGCAAAGTGCTTGGCTTGGCAGTCAGGAAACACTCAAAGAAATGATATTCTTGAATGAGTGAATGAATGAGTAAATGAAAAAACAAACATGGCTGTCTATATAAACTATAGGGAGCTTGAATGTGTGTTTTACTCCAGGAAAGTTTAATGTCAGCTAATCTGTACTTTAAAATTAATATGACTTATTATAGGCACTAATTCAAAATTCTACTTATGTAAGTTTTAAGTTTAGTTTATAATTCCTAAAGATTTTAAAAGATTTATTGTCTTTCACATTTTAATTATATTATTTATAATCTGATAGGCTTAGTCATCATTTACAAGGGGCCTTACACAAACTCAGTACCCTAGATTGCCTCAGGCTGCCTGCATATGTTTAATACATTCAATTTGTCTTACACACCTCACTCGTAAGAAGGAGCTTTTAAAAATATGTTCTTGTAAGTCAAACATCCTATATGTACAAATTTGAGAAATCTGAGATTTTGTTAACCTTTTAGCACTATTATGTGGTAAACTGCTCAAAACTTTCTGCTAGAAGCATACTAAAATAAATCTCTTTTGAACTTGATCCTTGAGGCCTGTTTTTGAACATTCTGAGTTTAGAACCATTTAAAAGAGCAGTGGAAGTCTGGGTAGACCTCAGTAGCAGGAAGGCTTGCAGGACTCCCTGTGTTTAATGCCCAGGACTACAAAGATTAATTATTTAATTAAACTGCTCAAATGTATACACACGATTCTTAAATAGGATACATACTCATGTTCTTTGTTTCTGTACTTTTCCCAGACATTCCCAGAGTTAAAATATGTTTGTATTACCCCAAGAAAGTGGGACTTTCCAACTTACTATGCCAAGATTAAATACTAATTTTAAAAATTGGGACCTGAGATGTAAGGTTCAGTTCTTGCCCAAGAAACTGATGGACCAAGTAGACTCTCACTTCGCAGTCGCCACAGGCATCCATGATGTAAGAGGGAGCCTCTCAGGCCATCCCCTCGGATGGGATTTCCGTATCCCCAGGCCTCTCCTCAGGCTGGAACTCCTCCTGTAAGTAACTGTTAACTGTCCTCTGTTTGCTTGGATTTGTAGTTTGTCTTGTTTTGTTGCCTTTCCATGACTTTTTAACATTTCTTTTTTTGAAGCAAGGTAGCTGGCTGAATAGAAAGCATGTATCCATCCACAGATGCCCTTGACCTTCTGACCTCTTTTCCCTTCCCTCCTGGGAAGAGAAAGCTGGGTATAAACAGTGCTAGGGATAGAAGCCAGAGCTCTGGCAACCGAACCACAATCCCAGCCCCTCTCGTGGCATTCGAAGGTCTTTCTGTCCAATTGCTAAAGCTCTGACATGCATGTCACTGGCCCATTAGACTCTAACATGTTCCTGTACAGCCTTGCCATCGGGTTTTGACGCACTACATCCCTTCATAATTTTTCCCCAAAGCAGCAATTCTTGGAGGTAATAATAAGACATGCAGCTGAGTTCTATGGACAAAACTGTGTTGGCTTGTGAAACTCTTTACTGATAATACTAAGCTCAGATCAATGTCTATAAACACATGAAGCTGCCATTTCATATGGTGCCTCCTGCCATATTTCAAAGACTCGTACTTCGTCTTAACACCTATGTGTGGCTGCTGCCTATGTCTCTTTCCCAAAACTAGAATAAAAACAAGTATTATTTTGATGGGTAACATATCCTTGCATCTAGAACAGTTTTGGCAGACACTAAAACCAAAGGAAAAAGATACGGGGAGGGGCTAGGGCAGTGGCTCAACCGATGAGGTGCCCACTGTACACGAGTAAGCTCAGTCTAAGCACCTTTGCAAAATGCACAGTGTGCTGCACAGTTGTCATAGCAGTCAATTGACACATTGGTCAGTTCCAGTTTCAGCGATGGACACTGCCCCAAACATAAGGGACCATGACTGAGGAAGGCATCTGGCCCCAACCTCTGGCCTCCACATGCACACACACACACACAAGCACATTAAAAAGTATTGAATGAGTGAATGCATATAAACAGGATTGGCTATTGAAGCTGTAAATAAAAGTCCTTGTTCACAAATGTTAAGAAGTCCAAGATGGGAGGAGACAAATGCTGAGCTAAGTGTGGGTCCCATCTCAGCCCGGGACCCTGTGGAAGGAGGCTGGACCAGTTCTGAGTGTAAGGAGACGTGATATGCCGAGCCAGCATGTGGTCACAGAACTGCATGAAGACATGGGGGGACCAGGCGCTCCCATCTCAGCATTCCCGTGGTCGTGGTTCCCTGAAGGGCAGCAGCAGCACGGGAGGAGTGAGACAAGCCTGAGCTTCACTCCTGAGGCGAGAGTCCCCGGTCTGGGTCTGGGCTCAGAATTCCCTACTGTGGTTGTTACTCACTTCCTCTTTCGGCCTCGCTCTTCCACCATGAGGACCGTGAAGTGCTGGCTTCTCTGTGAAAAACAGACAGATCTGCACCTCACCTTCTGAAGACCTGGCATCCTGAACCTCCAGGGAGGCTCAGAACCTCATCAGCTACCAAGACTGACAGGCGTCCACAGGGAACACTCATTCCCAGGAAACAAATTATTACATAGGAAAATTAGAAAACACATTTTCATTAACTAATCTCACTCTCCCCTCCTCCTTCACAGGCCCTCATTCATGTAGCCAAGTTGGCCTAGAACTCACTAAGTTGTTTCAGACGCTCTTAAATTTTCTGATCCTCCTGCTTCCACCTCTCAAGTCCTGGTATACAAGTGGGCACTGCCCCAACCACACTATGTTTTGTGCAGTGTTGGATTGAGCCACAGGCTGAGCACTTGGCAGAGAAGCAGTTCTACTTGAGCTACATCTGTTTTTCTCCAGTAAACATTTGTCAAAGGAAATAGTTAAAAGAGACTTTAAAGAAGTGGTCTTCAACTGGTGAGTCTTGAACCCTGAAGTCTGCTGGAAAACACAGACATTTACATTCCGATTCATAACAGTAGCAAAATTAGAGTTATGAAGTAGCAACAAACATAATTTTGTAGTTGGTCAGAACAAGCGAAGAAAACAAAGTAATTATTAATACTTACTTTGGATTTTAAGTGCTGAAAAAGACTTTTTCAATTAAAACCATATCTTTTATACATTGAAAATAAGCTAAATTACCAGGATTGACAAGTCATGAAGACAGAGCACTGAGGATGGAGCCAGTAATGCCAAGCACCTCCCTTTCCCCTGGTGGTGGAGGAAGCTCTTGCATCAGTGGCCCAGCTGGGTGACTTTGATGAGTGGAGATCAGTCCAAGACAAAAATATTAAGCAAGGGAAGCCTACACAGATTGTGAAGAATAACTCACGTCTTGGAAAATCCCCAACCTTCTGGGAGTCGGCAGAGTATAAATCAGACGTACAGTTGCCCTTCAACCATTCACCCGGGGCCAACGTGAGTAGCATGTCCACACACGCCTTGTTGTTGTGTTCTAGAACATGTGTTCTTCTGCCTCTTCCAGCCACAGAGTATAACATCGGAGCAGAAGATGCAGGGTTGGAAGGATCCGCTTCTGGAAGGGGCATCTACATGACTGTCATGAGAATGACCCTGAGCCATTGTAGAACAGTGGGACAGAGTCTCTACCAGGAGGCTACAGTGTCCCAGGACCCCTCCTGCAGGAAGCAGGGGGATCACAGACCTGCACTCTTGCAACTGAGAAAGCGGGAAGCCAGGTTAAGGCAAGGACTGCAGCCAGCCCAGGAGTGTGCTGGGAGAGGGACAGGACTCATTTGGGCGCTTATTCAGGCTAGCCATCTCTAAGAGCAAGTCAGCAGAGGCCTCAGAGCCCGAGGTTCTTCCTGAAGAACCAGCTGCTCTCGCTGAGACCGTTACCCACTTACTGAAGGCAATGGCTTGACCATTGCCGTTCTGTCTACCTTTAACAACATTTTCCCAGAGAGGAAGTTGAAGCCAGAGGGGGGTCTCAGTATTCTCACGAATCAGCGTCCTTCCTGAGTTTCTGTGGTTCACGGTCTTGCTTCTTTTTGGCTTGTTGATCCCTCATCAGATGCTTGATTTATCTGTGCTGCAGGAACACAGTGCTTTTATATCTATGGAGTGCTTTACAGTGGGGGCTGGGCGTGTGGCTCGGTTGCCTGCTATTCACAAAGTCCTGCACTCAGGTGATTAACAAACGCATTAAATAAAACCCTGAAAAATAAAGACGACTTTCTAAAAATGTCATTTGAAGCAAAATAGAAATAAATGCACCAAAGGAATTCAGCTCACAAATGAAGGTAAGTTTTCGTGTTTTTTTTTTTTGGGGGGGGGGGGGGGAAGGGGATGGGGTGGATATCCAAAGACTCAATACAAGTCAGAGCAATATTTTGACAAGCTGGAGGAAACGCTGAAGTGTTTATCTCTCTTGTGAACCGAGCTCTAGGCTAATATGAAAATACAGGAGTAATAAATGAGGCTAGCCAGCATGTAGATGCAAGCACACCTGACATTTGTGTCATTTCCATATAACAGTACAAATTATCCAGGAGACAGCCCTTCAGAGACTAGCAGCAGAAGAAATCAAAGTTCACTTGAAGTAAAATAATTCTTATTTTTAAATTAAGGAAAAGGACAACCGATCAGATTGAGCAGTTCCTGTGCCCTGCTCTGCCTTCCACCACCCCAAGCCTTCATTACTCTTCCTTCTAAATCCAGCTACCAGGGCAGCAAAGGTGAAGGTAAGGCTCTGCACGGGAGGGGAATGGAAGTCTCGTCTGGGTTCCCCAGCCCTTTAAGAGTTCAGATCCCCCAATCCCATGGTGTCTGGCCATGCCTACCACCTCCTCACAAAGTAGTGCTCCTCTAGTCCACTGGATGAACACTTCCGTGATCAAGAGAACTTGCTGTAGCAAACACGCAGGTCTTAACACCTGTAAACGTCCTTTGGAGCCGTCATGGGAGTTCAGAGAGTGACAGTGCTGGAAATCCGAGCTTGACGCACAGAAGATGGTGGAGGAGAGAGCCAACTCCACAAAGTTGTCCTCTGACCCACACGCACTCAGGCATGGGCACATACACCCAGACAGATTATCCACAATAATAATTGTTTTGCACATTGTAACATACTTTAATTTTTTTAATTTAGTATTTTGAATTTTTTTAAAAAATGAGAAAAGACTTCATATTTCCAGGCTGTCGCACTTCCTACGTAGCTGAGGGTACATAGTGTCCTGATCCCCCCGCCTCCACCTCAGCTTGGCAGGGATTACAGGTCTGTGTCAGCACATCTGTCTTAGGTGGGAATGGAACCCAGAGCTTTGTGGCTCCCAGACAAGCTCTGCACCAGCCGAACCACATGCCCAGCCCTCATGTAATACACTTAACACATATGAGAGCAGTGTGCCCACAGCAAAGGCACATCAGGGCCAGTGAACCAAGAGGAAGCAAGAACACAAGCCACAGAAACCCAAAGAGAATGGTGATCTGAGAGGGACTACGACCACCTCTGGCTTCAACACCCTTTTCAGGTGACCAGTTTTCCCACCTCCATACTGAGTCTATTTATTCCTGGTCTTTTGGGGTTCGTGAACTAGGCATAACATGTTTGGGGGCTCTTCCTGGGACCCCAAGACTCCAGGAACCTGGCCCGGATGTTTTTATGCTGGCAACGGGACTTGGACTGACGGACATTATGGGACAGACTTCCTGTAACCCCTCCCTGTTTCTCTGAACTCCACCTGCACACCCTGCTTCTGCCAGCAGCAGACTGGTGTATGCTCTGGGTTGGGAAAGAATTCGAGGGTGGAGACTTGAATGAAACTGTCCAGGATTGCTTTTGGCCAGCTGGTGAGTGTTTTTTGTCTCAGTGTCTCTGCGTAGTATTTATGTTTGCGTCTACCATCGGTTTTAGATCGAGTAAGAAAAGGTCTGTCTGTTTAAATGAATGTATGGCCATTATATGTTTGTATTTGACTGATCTTAATTGGTTAATACACTCTGTATGCCTTGGTTGCAGATTAAGAGTTACTGGATATGTTTAAAGGTTAAATTCAAACTCTTGAGATGAATCTCATTTTAAATTGATACTGGTTTTAGAGATTGAATTGTTTGCACTAATAATTTAGTCTTGACTTTTAGGGTTATGCTTTGTGACTTCACTCCTAAAAAAGGGTACTTTGTTTTGATATTGCAAAAACAGGTTTTGGAGGATGTTTACATGTTTAAGGTGATGAAATGTTTTAAAGTTTATCAGGCATTTTAAGCAATGACTTTGGGCAGTATAACTAAGTCTAAGTAAGATCATGGAACAGTTTCTCAATCCTTTGGGGGAAGACAAAAACTTTAGTATTTATTTTATTAATTTTACCAAATGAAATCAAGCCATACTATTTGAGCCAACTGAGAAAATTGCAGTTTTTAGAGTGCATCATGTAGAGAGCTGCTTGTTTGTTACGCTGCTTTGTTAATCAAAAAACATGTTTCACCCTGGCCTTCACCTTGAGACAGAAGAGAAGTTTCACTAAATTCCTTAAAACTTGTTCTAAGTTCCTTAAAGTTTGTTTATGTGACCTTGGACCATATCTGCTACAGGGAAGTACTTTTAGAAAAAGAGTTTGGCAGTTCCAGAACTTTTTTTTGTATTGATGTGACTTGTTTTTGCTTTGCCTATAAAAAGTAAATCGTGGAATAATCCCACACTGGGCTCCAGTGGGATCATATCAGGATGGAAAGGGTTTTGATAGGAGTTTTTATGTTGTCTGAAAAGCAAGAGAGAAAGCAAGAGACCGGGATATTAAAGAAAAGAATAGCTTGTCTATAGAATGTCTGGTTAAACCAGAAGAACAGAGCTAGGAAAAGCTAACCTGAAGGTATATAGAATTTTATGGAAGGTCAGTGTGTGTATGGAAAACCAGAGGGCATATAAAGTGTATTTACTTTGGTTCTTTATACCTGCAAATATAATTTAAGAAAGAGCTGTGAGATATGTTTTTCTTCATTTAAAAGGCTGGTGATTCTTCAATGCAAAATGCTTTCTCGTGCTCTTTATAGGGGGAAGAATTCTGGCCGATAGCTTTGGTATGGCCAGAATAGTTCATACAGTTTAAAATTGTTCTGTGCTGTTCTGTTATGTAGTTGGTTCTAAAACTTATTTGATTACAATGTTAGAACCTTTGGTTGTGGGAAATTGTGAATGTTCCACAGAGCTTTCTGTACCATGGAAGGTAGCAATGCCATTAGCTACACCTAATGTTTTATATTGTCAGCCACACCCTGTGACAGCCTTTGACAACACGTGGCTAGCCGCCATGTTGGTTCAGGGATAGAGGGTGGAGCCTTGGTTTTACTGCCATCTTTGTTTAGGGCTACCAGCTATGTTCAGTTCTCTGATTAGTGCTAAATGGAATTTTGGTTCTTTAAGCTTTTTGCTGTTCAGTTTTAATGCAAAATGGTAGGATCATATTTGCTAGCCCCTCTACAAACTGTATCTGGTTAAAAGTTTTGGTTTGATTTTAGTTCGGAAAGATATTTAAAGTCATGCTAACAACTGCAGTTGGTTGCAATGTTGAGCTTTACCTATTCTTTTCTTTTTTAAGGTTAAGCCTAGGATGGGTAACAGAAGTTTGCCTATGTAGATCTACTTGAAATATAGTTCTAAAACATGCATCTAAAGACTATGCCAGAATTAGAGGTTATAGCATTCTGTTTTATAGGATACAGTTTAGAGCAGATGATAAAGATAGACAAAGAGTAACTCAGAGATGCTGGCCCTCAAGCTTGTCAGATATCTGATAAATATAACATTTTAACATGTGTAAGCTTATTATGACAGAGAGTCCCAAAATCCTGGCAGTAGCTTCCCCAAGGTCTCCAAGAAGATTTGGGCACAACAACAGATGCTACTATGGATTGTGGTATGCTAACCACTGGGCAAGACTGCTCCAACTGGTGCACTGCTAGGGCCCAGCCTAAACTGTGGACATAGCCATGAATACCTGGAGAGTCATTGTTTCACATTTCAGGAGGCAAGGTGAGGTCACTCTCTCATGTTCCTTTTTTCCACAGAAGCAGTCTCTCATCTTCTGTGCCTGGCAGGACCGCCTCTGCTCATGATGCCATGAGACCACAGGAGCCAGGGACACTGCCTAGGTGATGGATTAACTAGTCATCTATCATTTTAATTGGTACATGGATTGGTATATTTATTTAGCTCATAATTTATGCTTCTCAGGTCTCTGATCACATTGATGGCTAGGCTAAGCTAATGGTAGCTTTGCAGCTAAAGAGCAGACAATTAGATCCACTGTGAGCTCATTGGTCAGTTCATTAGCTGGTTACAACTACTAGGTACTATATCTTTTATTTAGAAAGGCAAACGGGTTTGCCTTACTCATAGGACTCATGTTAGTTCCAGTGTCTTATGGTGAATAGCTGGATAGAAAAATTGGAGTTTATGCAGGGTCTGAGAATACAGGAGTTTAGGCTGTGAGAATTTAGAGAATGTTGTTGGATGGTCTGGGAAAATGTTTCCAAGTTAGTAAATGCAATAAAGATTGGAAAGTCTCAGTAGGTGTTTTAAGGTATATGAATGTGAGTTGTAATGCTATAGAAAAATGATTTAAGGAATATTGAAAATAGGAGATATTTTAGATTTTTCCCTCCTCTCTGCTATTGTTGTGCTTATATTGTTATAAGATTTCATAAGTTCAAAGTTTTGACGTTGATCAATAGAGTTCTGATAAGCTGATGGAGCACTGACTGCTTATTATTCAGTCACAAGCTTGAGATTTTAATTTCCTTTGGTTTTCTTCTGGAGATAGACTTCTCATCATGCTAAAAACATCTATTCAATGTGTATATCTGACCCAAAAGCCATAGATTTTACTACAGTATTCTTAATATCTGCCATTTCTGAGGTAGACTTTGACACAGGATTTAGAAGTATCTTAAACCTATTCCTTCTAGTTGCTTTGTTAAGGAAAGCCTAAGCATCCTGGGTTTAGCAGTAAAGCCATTAATGTATTTCTGCCTAACTTTCCAGTGTGACATGGAAATGGGGGCTAAAAGTAGATGCTGAGTGTACAAAGCAAAAATGGCCACACTCCATTGTTGGCTGATTACCAATAGCTGTGCTCACAGAAGAAGTGTTAGAGTTTCAAACCATGGACACATCTAAAGAGTTTATAAAGTTACAAAACAAACAGCTAAGAAGAACTGATGCTCATTCTGTTGGATGTAGTTTTACCTGTTACTCTCAGAGTGCTGTTATATTAGATTTGCTGATATGCTACTTTTCTGAGTTTTTTTTAATACATATTTTCTTTTGTGTACTAAAAATTCATGTTAGCTTCAGGAAACCAAAAAGTCATGAGATCTGGCATAGCTCAAATGGACCCCAGATGAGTTTTTCTCCTGGTCTTGGGATTCCTCACTTTTCCCATTTAATAGACAAAATTTAATTTCTGTCTCTAGTCTGAATTAGTCTCAGCAGATTTTCACCTGTTTGACTCTATTCCAGGATCAGCTATGGACTGCAAGCCAAAAATCTAGACTTGCTGGAAGCTGACATGATTGCTCCCTGCCTCTTCAGATGGATCATCCTCAGATGCTTCTGAGGACTGCCCCATTGCCCAGCCTTTGATTGGCATTTCAGCCTTCCTAGCCCCTGATGCCAACAGTCCTATTGTCAGCGCTGAAGCAGTTTCAGAAGATGAGAGCCTCAGCCCAAAATCCCAGCTAGCAGGCTGAAATGCTAACTTAAAAGGGGCTCCCTGACATTAACTATTATCTTAGGCATCTGCTTAGCGGGAACAGGAACTAGTATTGCAGCAACTGGACTAAAAACCTGGAGAGAAAGGATTCCAGAGGATGGTTTAAATCTTGGTATAATAGTTTTCCTTGGCCTATCCACTCTGAAGGGACCCCTCCTCATTTTTATTTTTACCTTTGGGCCATGTGCTTTAAATCACTTGATGGCTTTCATGAAGGAATGCTTGGGAGCAATACAGTAATGGTACTCAGATCCTATTGTGGAAAGGTAAATTTGGAGGACTGACTCCAGGGGTCATATCTGGAAAACCCAAGACTGGGTCTTCAAATGGTCATGAGAATGGGGGAATGAGAGACCAAAGACTTAAAAATCAGTGGGTGTTGTTTTAATTTTTAAAGCCTGAAGGAGAGCTAGCTAGTTGGAGGCATGTCCAGTAATGCCCGGAGAGGAAGAACTAGCCTTACTGCATTCTTTTCTAGCCCTCTAATTATACAGTTGCTAGGAAACTGGCCCATATGACCAGGCCAGAACTGTTTGTAGTCTTGGCGCCTAAAGTGAACCAATTATTTCAAAAGTTAATTTCCCTAACCCAATCATGTAATGCCAAAGCATTTAAGTCACCGCTTGCTTTTTTTTCCCTTAAAAACTCTGTACCCCTAGACCTTAGGGCCGCATTCCTCTCCTGTTTCCACAGGAGATTTTTGTCCCATGTTCAAATGAGTATACAATTAAAAAGCCCCATGTATTTACAAAATAAAAAAGAAAAGAATCTCTGGACTCTGATGTCTACATACTGTAGAGAGGTTGAAGCCTATTGATCGCACTACATTTAGGGAAATGGGTCAAAATAGAAGACAATGTGTTTTTAATCCAAGGCCATGGAGTGCAGCCCCTGTGCCGTTTTTGCTTTCTCAGGAGGAAGGAGGACTTGGCTGAGCCACGGTGGGCAGTCTGTGTACCTGTACCTCTCTGGCTACGCAGTACAGCAAGCTGATTTACTAGATTTCCTCAACTGCTTGCTTTTTATGATCCTCTCTCCCTGTCATGATCTGAGAAAGTCACTCTTGTTCGTTTGTTTTTTGCTTTAAGGAGGCTCTTTTTTCAGTAGAACCTGTGACTTAGTGACTCACACAGCCCTTTCTCTCACCTTCCAAGGCTCCGTCAATGTAGTCTGCTTGCTGTTCTGCCTTGTATTCCTCTGACTGCTTCCTAAGTCTTGCTTGTCTGGGCTTTCGTGCAGAATTTATATCAATATGCTGATCTGCTGAAGCCATGTAAATTTCCATTTCCAACAAGAATACTCTGGGTTCTGGTTCATCGTGTACTCCATTGTTTCTCCCTAGCAGCAAGCCATCAAAAGTCCTTCTAAGTTTCTGTGTCCCTAAAGCTCTGCAATCCAGCATGTTCACATTAAATGATTAGTGATAGCTCTAACTAAATTAGCCCCCTCCTCTCCAACAGAAGTGGAGACATTCTCGCATCAGGTCTTCCTTCTGCCTCATTCATACACTCAGCATGCAATGAGCACTTTGTGAAAGACACCTCCTTTTCTTTAAGTATGTGTGGTGTGCACACATATATGTGTGTATGTGTATGCGTGTGCATATTGATGTGGGTGCCTGCTGTGTGTGGATGTGGAGGACAGGGGGAAATGTGGGCCATCTTCTTCTATGCCAGTTAGTTTCTGTCAACCTGACACAAACTAAAGTCACCTGGAAAAAGCAAACCTCAACTGAGGAATTGCCTTCTTCTTTGTGGGTGTGCCTGTGTGAAATGTTCTTAATTAAGGATTGATGTAGGAGAGCCAGCCACCTGTGAATGCTAAGAACCTGGGCAGGCAGGCAAGAAAGCTACAGTAAGCAGCCACCTCCAGGGCTCCTGAGTAGATAGTCACCCTCCGGGGCTCCTGCCTTTGCTCCTGTTCAGTGCCTGAGTGCCTTCGTTTACAACTGGTAGTCAGAAAGGAGAGCTCAAATGAAGCCTTTCCTTCCCAAGCTACTTTGGTCAGGATACCTCTCACCAGCGTAAGGTCCCCTATCACTCTTTGTCTTATTCTACTGGGACAGAGTCTCTCACTGACTGGAGCTTGTGTTTTGGGTAGGCTGGCAGGTTTTCAAGCTCCTAGGATCAGCCTGTTTCCAGCTGTCAATAAGGTGCAAACAAAGGTGACCACACCCACCTTTCTAACTTGAGTGCTGGAAATTTGAACTCAAGTCTGTATGCTTGCACTTCAAGCACTCTAAAGGCACTTATGAAAATCATTTTTGAGTTCTGAGAACTTTGGTCTGATTGAAGAACAGGAAAGGGACTGAGAATGCAGCAGCAGTGTGTCGCTGGGAGCATCAGACCCCTGTGCATAGCTCTCAGAGCCGTCATCTCACTGCTGTGAGTTTCACACATTCTAAAGAACAAGCAGCAAAATGGTCTTGCAAATGAAGCCATACTCAGAGCCCAATAACGCCAGAGAGCGACTACAGCTAGTGCCATGGCAGCCTATTGACAGGCTGGGGAGATCCGCTCTGTGCTGACTTCTGCCTTTGATGTCTCAGAAAGTGCTGCATTATAGCCAAGCTCCCCCCTCTGAGAGGAACTCCAGAAAGAACTCCACAGGCTAGACTCGCCTTCTGCCCAACTTCCCTGAAGGTGGGTCTGTCCCCTCCACTTCAGGGGACTTCAGGGGACTTGACAGCAGGGGGATGCCAGGATCCTGGGATCCTTTCCCAGTGGCAGTATACTACTTGACAAGGTTCTTGATTTTCAGTTTTCATTTTTCCCATCTCCCTCAGTCTCCCTAGCCATTGCCTGCTGTGGGATTTGGCTGTATTAGGATGAAGTCTGATGGCTCAGGATAGCCATTTGTTTGTTCTCGGTCTTTGATATGGACTCCCTTTTCTCAGAGAGGTTCTAAAAGACCCCCCTGATCTGGGTGACCCCAGATTTTGTAAGGAGCATCACATTGCCCTCAGGGCAGATTATAGGCTGGATTCTTTCTTTATTAGGAAACTGGTCCAACAAGCATCTGGGAATTCCTAGAAATGCCCCACCTTGCTAATAATCTTAGTCTTCAGCAGTGGCCTTCAACTGTCCTTGGAGATTCCCCCACCCATAGGATAATTAGGTACTATGTTCTTCTTGTGATAGGACCGTGCTACTGCATAGAAGATGAGGCACTGCGCCACTGCGTACAAATCGAGTATCCCTGACCCCTGACCCATCGAATCAAACCTCCCACACCCAGGGTTTATAAATCCCTGATTACAAACGAACATGCTGCTGGATGGTTGTGTGCCAGGTGACACCATCAGCCTTCACCATGGCTGCCTGAGATTCCTCATTTATTCCCCAATGGGCCTGTTCTCGGGCCTGTTCTCCAGCCTGTTGGGCCTGCTCCTCACCAGGCCTGTGTCTCTGCTGCAAGCTGACCTAGCATGGGCTTTTGCCGGCACCCCTGCCATGCTCAGCACAGCAGCTTAACCAAGAGCTGTAACACTTTGGTATGTAACACATAGGCTTTGAAATACCAGAGTTCCCACTGCCTCCAGGGATCCCATTCTAAAAGACCTGTTCTGTAACATTTCATGGAATACTTTTCCCACACCCCAGCCTAGTGCCTGGCCCTTGTCCTAAAGTGCTCTAGTGGCTCCTGAGAGAAACAGAACCCCATTCTCCATTCAGAAGCTGAAATCCAGGCCCCCACTGATCAGAACGACAACAGAGAACAGAGCCTTATTAAAAAGTGGAGTCATATAGACTTTAAAACTAAAGACCCAGAGCTAGAGACGTGGCTCAGATGGTAAAACGTTTGACTAGCATGTATGAGTCCTGAGTTTCATCCCCGCCTTCACAGAGAACCAGGTATTTGGGTGAATGACTGTGATCCTGGAATGCAGGAGGCCGAAACAGGAGGATCAGTCATTAGTTTTTTTCTCCTCTAAAAGAGACATACAGAGGAAAAAGGCAGCAGAAGTTATAGTCATTTACAGGAGTACATACACATAGCATGCTTAAAAATATTATGAATTTGCTGTTTCAAAAATCATATCTGTATGAATAGCCACAAAGGAGACACCAAACTGAGGAAAGGGGGTTCTAAGAGAGGACACTGGGGGAGAAGGAGCAGGGTATGGGGGGAATATGCCCACAAATGCATGACATACTTGAATAAGGCCTGAATAATAATAATTATTATTATTATGTGACGACACAAAATATAGAACAGGAACAGGCGAGCTGCCTGTGACAGAGCAGGGAGGGGATGGGCACAGCTGGACTGAGTTCTGCTGAGGGCACGGCAACCGATTGCAGTTTCCTTCTTCCAGCTCTGCTCTGGAAAGCTGGTACCTGTATTCTCCTTGAAGGCCATTGTGGATCTAAATGTTTGTCTTCTTCTGTCAACACCAACCAGTCTAACGTCTGTCAAACCTTGATCCTTGTACTTCCTCAGCAGGGTCAGGGCTTGCCTAGCATGCGTGAAGGCCCGAGCTCAGTCCCCAGAATTGCGGAATGCAGTTCTAATGGAGCATGCCTATAAGTCTAATACTTGGAAGAAACAGGAGAACTGTAAGCTCAAGGTCATCCTCAGCCACAGGACAAGTTCGATGCCAACCTGAGCTATATGAAATACTGTTTCCATTTTTCACCCTTTCTGTAAGTATAGGACAAGTTTATTCTAACAGATGTTATTTGGCAGATGTGGCTTCCATGGCCCCGCATTTTCTCTCTCATATTTTATAAGAGTTAGAATATGCTGTTTTGTTAGTTTTTATTGATAGTTAATAATTTATCGCTTAGTTGCCTAATGCTATCACACACAGATTAACAGGCACACAATAAACATGCCTTTTACGTGTCCATGTATACAGGAACATAGAGTTTATACAAACATGTGGTCTCATAGGACGCCTGAAGTTCAAGCATGAAGTGTTACAAGTTAGAGGCTAGGTGGGGTGGCGTGTGCCTGCAACCTCAAGACTGGAAGAGAGGGTAAGAAAGCAGGAAGATTGCTCACATTAAAGACCAGCCTGGTCTGCACAGTGAGTGCCAGGCCAGCCATGGCTGCACATGGAAAAACCCTGTCTCAGAAACCCAACAAGCAAAAAAGAACTACAAGTTAAGATTGCTGGATTCATCTACCAAGCCTAAGACTCTTACAACACTTTAGCCTTCCAGCGCCTTCCTGCTGTCCCTGGCTTTGTCTATACTTTAAAAACGTGAGCTTTGCTTCTTTCCCCGTTTCTCCCAAACGCTGAGAGAGACGGTCAGGCATGCCCTGCTAGGTCATTCATGCTTGGAGAAGAAGCTCCCACAGACTGCAGAGCCTAAGGTCCTTCCACTGCATCCTATAACCTTTCACAGTTTGAGAGAGAGATGTCAGAGGAGTCTGAAGGGGCTGGAGAGCTGTCCCTACACTGTCACTGACTGCTGAGAGCTGCTGCTCTCCAGCAATGCGTCCGTGAGCGAGCGTCTCAGCGTGGCTGGAACACGCTTTGCGGACGTGTCTCTGCACTGTGCATCTCTCAGCTGGCTAAAGGCTGTGTGGCTGGGACTAACAAGCATGAGAGACCAACAATCACAGCAGATTAGTCATCTGTAACTGGAGATCCCTGGAAGAAAAGCAGCGCACAGTAGCTTGCATTTGACTTAAATGCTTCAAGTTCTTTCCTAGCTGGTGTGAGAAGAGGCCTTTCTCCGGCTCCTGCTGGAAGGCCAGACACAGGAATTGGTTTTCTGGATCAAACTCTGGGACCCTCACTTCTTAGCAGTAAGCTTTCAGAAAAACTGTATCAAACTTGAGTTTCCTCCGTTTAAAAACAAGGCCAGTGCCCTGCAGACCCCACCTAAAAGCAGTTGATCCATGCTAAATGCCAAAGACGTGCTTATGAGTTTCACCTTTCATGTTAGTGCTCACAGGGTCTAAACAGAAACTCAGGGAAACAATCATATTGACAAAGACTATGCATGGCCCACCCTCCACTCCATGCACGTGTGTGCGCGCGCGCATTTGGCCAGAGGCTCCTTTCTCAGGTACTATTTCTCCAGCACTGCTCCCCTCCCTTTTGTTAGGCTGGTGGCCACTGAGCTCCAAGGCCCTGACTGTCTTGGCTTCTCAGCATGGGATTAGAAGTGCACACCAGTCATCTTCTTATGTGGGCGATGGCGTTTGAACTCGGGACCTCAGGCCTGCTGTGCAAGCACTTTCCCAACTAAGTCATCTTCCCAGCCACTGAAGAAGCCTTTGAAGCCCTGCTTACCAAGTTATGAAGGGTCTAGAGGAAAATCAAGGTTTTCAAAGTTCATGTCTTCCCCGAGATAGCACTGTGTGCATAACATGGAGCGTTTCTTATTTTCATCTAGTGGAAATTTACCAGTTGCTTTTTGAACAAGAAATTTAAGAGGCTTCAACCCCATATCAGTTTTGAGCATTTTTCATGCACTGTTTCACAGCTGTCGACTAGCTTCTAAGTATACCCAGGTGCTATGCAGCCAGCCCTCACTGGGAAGAAGCAAGTGGGTGCTGGTGAGTTGGGTCATGGTTTTGACATTGTCTGGGATTTCGTCCCACCTGTTTCTGTTCAGGGCTTTCACCTAGCAGCTAGGAGAGTCTGGAATTTCAGAATGCCACAAGCACCAAAGCTGTCTTCTGTCACCCAGACACACAGCAGCCGCCCTGCCTGTAGCGTAACACGGATGTAACCGCTTCATCTGGGAGTCAGGGTTCCAGGTTGTTCTATGTTCCCTCTCAAACTCAAACCCAGACCCTAACAAGAAGATTTCATAACTTTAGTGCCATACATTCTTGGAAACATTGACAAAGTTCTTCTTTCTTAAAAATTGCTATCCGTTCCTTCAGTAAGTATAGCTAATGTGTTAGAGTTTATTTACGCTAAAAATCAATTCCATTTTTATGAACTACTATATTTTATATAGATACTGATCTTTGAACAATATTAAGTTCTCATAGAATATAGAAAACCTTTTGCCTAAATGTTATTAAATGCTCTGATCCCAGGGAGCAGATCTTGTTAAACACTCACTTTGAAAGGACTGATCACGCACAGCACCGTCATAGTCAAATGACTAATGCCACAGCACCCGCGTCTGCCGAGTGACAAACTTTTGAATGCATGTTTTGACCTGTTTTTGCTTTAGGAAATAAAGGAACCACTTTAACACGCTTCTCCCACGTCCTCTGGAAAGACCAAACAGTTTCAAGAAATCGCTAACTCTGTCCAAAATCATCATCCTCAAGTGATGTGTCTTGCAGAGTGTGCTGTTACCCCAGAAATAAAGCCACTTTTACCATGCCTGGAGCCACTCCATGCATGTTGCCTTTGCTAGAAAAAGTGAGTCCCTTTCTGGTTTTGGTTTCTGTTACTTGGACTATTTTCCCACTTTTAGGAAGAAACGGCAGGAGAAGATAAAAATGTTGTATGATGTATTCCTATTTTTTGACAAGCACAAGGATATATCCCTATCATGATTATTCTCTTTTTCGACTTTTTATTGAATCCTTGTGAGTTTCATGCCATGCAGCCCAGTCACACCACCCTGGAAGTCTCCCTCAAAATACAAAGCATGGAAAACAGCCCATCGTGGAAGCTGTAGAGTGTCCCAGTGTGCCCACAGCATCCTTCCGTCCACACATCTTCCCTTGGAAATGTTCAAACCAGTGAGTCATGGGTCTGGTTCAAGATGTCTGGCTTCTGTGACCTCATCAATATTGGATGCTCACTGGCCTCCTCCCAGTTATCCTGTTGTTGCCCTGTGTGTGGAGATCCTGCAGCTTTGGGTCAGCAGGACCGGCCCTTTCACATGTCCCAACCATTAACAGATAACATAACTTTTGGGGTGGGTGCTGAGCTGGTCAGTACAGGCACTCTCCCTCATCCACTCCACCAGGGCTCTCCAGGGCTGCTCTGGGTAGGCTACCTGGTACTGCCATCCACAGGAGGCAGGCTCAGCTCTTCTGCTCTCACGCCCTCGGGCTGGCTCACCCACACCCCTGCCATCTGAGCCAGTGCAACTGTGCTGCCTGGGCAGGGTGCAGGGCCTGCTCTCCCAAGTGCTACTGCAGGTAAGAAATGAGCTCTTCAGAGCACCGCGGCCATTGAGGGATGGAGCCAGTTCTGTACAGCCCTTGGACTTCCATATAGCTGGCTCAGACTGCCCCAACCATGAATATCCCAATGTTCTCTAGTGGTAATATGAGCCATGGACATTGACACCAACCCCTGCTGCTGTGCATCCACAAACTCAAACACAGTCCAGAGGCTGGGACCTCACCACGGCCCCAGGGGGCGGGGCTGGCCACTCGCACCAGGCTCTCCTCTCCACCCTCCAGTCTCCATCTCTCTTCATAAGGCTCAGGCACTGTGGTGGCTCCCACTGCAGGCTGGCCAAGAGGCTGGCAGGCCCCTGCACGACAGCCTCCACCCGTGCTGAATGGCCTGGTGTGGCTGCAAGTGGGTATCTATAGCCCTTCTGTGCCGTGCACTGAAGGGCAGGTCTGGGAGTGGCCTGGTGGTCCACAGGTCTCTGTCTGTCTTTCTCCCCCCTTGTCACACTGCTCAGATTTGATTTGATTTTTTATGAATCATGGGCATGAAACAGCTTTGGCCACCAAGCCAGGCACCAGCTAGAAAGAACAAAGGCCTGCCATCTGCTCTGCCCCTGACGGATATAAGAACAGTGCCACCAGCAAGGTGTGTCTTTGCCCATTTCCAGGGGGGTCATAATTACTCTTAATTAGTTATAATTCAAACTGCTGTGCTTCCTAACATTCCAAACCCATTTGAAACTTTACCTGTCCATAGCAGGATTTCATCAACCCCAGCACTGTCCACGGATAAAATGGTGGTTTCTGGAGCTGCTCAGCCTCTGCAGACTATTACCCTGAATAAGCATAGCTTTTCACCCATCTGTCATCCTGGCTAAAACTATTCAAGAAAATTTTTATTTCTTACAAATCACCAGCAGGTCTTCAGTATTCATCAGATCAGATCCACTGAGGAAAGAATTTGTAAAGCTGAAGCTATTTGGAAAGATGAACCAGAAAATGTCAGTCTGGAAGAAGTGCCCCATAGGTACCTGGGCAGCAGCTGGTCCCCCAAAACAAGCTGTTCCACAGAAGCCATATCTACGAATTTATTATCATACCATTTAAGCAAGAAGGACGACTCAGGACAGACCTAGACGCAACGACAGAGCCAAGGAGCCTGGCAGAAGGTTGGCCCTCAAAGCAGGTTCCATGAGCAGACTCCAGGTCCCTTCTCTGACTCAGTGTTCCATCCCCAAGAAGCCTTATTTAAGACAACATGGCAAGACCTGGCAGGGATGCCATCCCCTGGAATCTTAACTAGAGAGTGAGTTCTCATTACTTTCAAACCACAAGAACACAAATGCTGTTTGCCCACAGAAGTCCTGGTTATCTTTCTCTTCCTGCGGGGTCCCAGCTCACTCTATACTGTGTACATCAGGGACTAGGAGATGCTGAAATAAGGAGAAAGATAAATGATTACTGAAGGATGAAGCCAAAGTCCTAGTCTCCCCTCAGGTTAGCAGAGTTGCCATGGAGCCCATCTTCTCTGCAGCTCTGAGGTACCTGCAATCAGCGTGTGCTGTGGTCAGGAGTGAATACACACACCTTTTATAATGTGGTATCATGCTAATAGGAAACATTGCTTCCAAGGCTCACCAGCCAAGGCTAGAACATTAAAGAGACAGAAAGTACAGATTTGATCTCCAATGTTGCACAGGCCTCTGGAAACTATTGGAGAGGAAGAAGCTGGAGGAGCCTTGCTCCCGTAGCTGGTCTCTAACCTCCATGTGTTTTCTCTGACGGGCTGCTGAGACCCTCAGAATCTCTAGAGTGGTGAGTGTCTACGCTGTGTGTCCTAACTTTCTTTTTGTTGTTGTGATGAACACCATGGTCATAAGAGCACTTTGGAGAAGAGGAAAGAATTTATTTGAACTTTCAAGTGATAGCCTGTTATCTAAGAAGGGTAAAGCAGCATCCTGGAGGCAGGAACTGAAGCAGAGGCCATGAAAGAACATTGTTTACTGACTTACTTTTCTTTCACTGGCTCAGCCTGCTTTCTTATGCCACCTAAGACCACCTACCTGCCCACAGGTGACAGGGTCCACATCCGACATCAACCATTAATCAATAAAATGCCTCATGACATGCTTACGAGCCAATCTCATGAGGACAACTCTTCAGTCAGGCTTTCCCCTTCCTAGGGGACTACAGTTGTGTCAAGTTGACAAAACTAACCAGCACGGTACAGTCATGAGCTGACTAGGGCTTGTCATTGCCTAGTAAGTTTCCAAAGTGCGCCTTGTCAGCAGAGACACGGGGGCACTGTTCCTCACCCTGTCCACTCTTCCACACACTCTGACTTTCGAAGAGAAGAGAGAGGCTAAAGGTGACCTAAGATACCAATATGAGGACTGGCATTCAGACCCCCAGCCCTGATAGAAAGCCGGCCAAGGTGTCAGGACGTGGCAGGGAACAGCTCCTGCTGTGCAAGTGTGAGGCCAAAGCCAGACACAGTCACCTGCCCCTGCTACCCCAGTGCTGTGGGAAGTGGAAACATAAGAATCGTCAGGGCTTTCTGAACCCCCCAGCCTAGCTCAAAAGTGACAAGCTCTGGGTTCAGGGAGACCCTGTCTCGTGGAAATAAGAGAGAAAGTAATAGAAGAGGACACCTATGTCTCCCCCTTACGTGTGCACACATGTGCCTGTGCGCACACACACACACACACACACACACAGGAGGGGGTGGTCCTGCTTGGCTCACTTCTCAAACGTATCCTCTAAGGTTTTTGCATCTTCAAACCGGGGTTTCCCAGACACTAGTGGTTCTCTACTTTGGTAATAGAGCTATTAATATCACCTAGTGCATTCTGATAACAACTATTTATGTCATCCCGTGCGTCCTAATAAGCACAATCTGATGATGATCACTGTGTCAAAGCACCCCACCAACATTGCTGTGGGTCCAGCTCTGCCAGCAGAGATTCTGTGTGTGAGTCGCATAGCTATGCCTTCTGCTGTTTTTATCACGTGCCTCTGTCAGGACAGAAAGCCAAGTGGCCACCATTTTCTTTCTAGCTTGAGATACTTTGAGAGCTCACGCCATAGGAAGATGAGTGGAAGAGTGATCGTAATTGATGCATCAAATGTCAGTCACTGTGTTACTCAAAGAAGCAAAGTAAAAAAAAAAAAAAAAATTCACATGTTATTCTTATTCATTTTCTTGGGAATCCATTTCTTAGGATACTGAAAATTAATGCAATTTAAAATAATGAGCTTAAGCTAAGGGAGATAAACTCTAACTCTAAAGAGTTAACTAAGTGTGTGCTGCCTGTTGAGGGCAGGCAGGACCCTCTCAAGTTTGCAGAAATGCTCTCAGACCCACCCCAGGGCATCAGGAGGCCAGCGCCAGGCCAGGAGAGGGCTGGACCTTCAGTCCATTGTTCAGTCCTGCCTAACAAGAAGGCCTTGCTAAACTTGCCGGGATCAGAGGTCATCTCCTTCTGCCTTTTAAAAAATGCTATTTTAGGAAAAACTGCCCAAAACTGTGTCAGTCTATGCTGACTAACTGAAGCGCCATGTGCTGTGAACGCAGGAAGCCACAAAGGGCGGGAGTGCAGATGAGAAGATGGCATCTTCCCCTCTGTCAGCCTTGGAGCCAGTATATCTGAAGAGCCTAGACAGACAGCAGTGTGAAAAGCCCCAGGGAGAGGAGGATCACCCAAAACAGGCATCAACTGGGGTCTTTCAACATCAAGGTCAGAGTAATTCCCCCTTAATGAAAGACTTTCTGCGAACACACCACTGCCAGGCTAGACAAAGAAACCCACAATATTTTTTTTTAATTTTAATTTTTATTTATTCATCTTGCATCCCAGTTGTAGGTCTCTCCTTCCTCTCCTTGCAGTCCTCCTTCCCTCTTTTTCCCCTCTCCCACCTTCCCTACTCACCCACCTTAGCACATCAAGTTGCATCAGAGGGAATCCTCTTCCTCCGTTTCCTGGTGAGGTATCCCTGCCAGGAGAAACTGGCCAAAAAGTAGGCAACAGACTGGCCCAACCTAGACTCACCCCATGGGAGGCAGCCAACCCCTGACATGATTAACGAGAGTCTGCTGTGCTTGCAGATGGGATCAAGCATAGCTGTGCTCTGAGTGGCTCCAGCCAGCACCTGATAGAAACAGATGCAGAGACCCACAGCCAATCAATTGGGTAGAGTGCAGGGAGATTTGTGGAAGAGTGGGGAAAGGATAGAAGCACCCAGAGGGGAAAGGAGCTCCACAAGGAAACCAGCAGAGCCAATTAGCCAGGGCCCAGGTGGGAGGGAATGTTGTGGAGACTGAATCTCAACCATGGACTGGACCTCAGCCCCCTACACTAATATAGCCATTGGGCAGCTCGGTTCTCATATGGGTGCCGAGTAAGGGGAATAGGGAAAACCCACAGGATTTAGCACAATTTTTGGTTCCCAGACACAGACATGGCCACTGGCCCTTTTGGCAAATTATCGGATTGATAGCCTGGCCCATGCAGAGTGGCGAGGTGGAATTCACCGGTCTTTTGGAATCAAAAGGCATAAGAGTAGCCAACCCTCCCAAGCCAGTAGTAAGGCCATTGGGACTGCTGTGCTTTAGTTCTCTTGTATACAAAATAAAGCTAATAACACCATATATGTACAAGAAAGGGACGCCTAAAACCTATAAAGAATACAGGGTTCAGAGAAGACATGGCTACATGGCAACAACTAACACGGGAACCGCCTTGCCACACAGGAGGTGCGGCTCCCTCAGTAAGGGCTAAAAGGTTCCATTTGTGTCTCACTTACAAATGGGGCAATGGAGCAGGACGAAGGGATAAAGCCAGATCTACATACATGGCAAAGTGGACATAGCAAACGTGCTGCTGTATATGAGCACAAAACAGAGTGCTCGTTTGCTGGGAAAATTAACTCACGCTAATGAAAAAATCCACTTGTATCCTAACCTCACTCTATAACCAAGAATAAATCAGATGGATTGACAACTTCAGCACAAAAGACGCTCAGTGAATGGGTGGGGTGGGAGAAAGCTTGTTCACCTTGGATCAGAGTGGATTTCTTAGACATGTCAGAAGAAGCAAAGGGAGAAAAGGATGGAGCTGATGAAAATCCCTGCTCCAAAATGCATGGCAGACAAGCTTAAAAGGCAGTGACAGACAGAGACAAAACACCATCTCACTGTGTGCATCCTGGGAAGGGTTAGTGCCAGAAGACTGATAAAAAGCCTGCAACTCATCACAACAAGAAAAGTAACCCAGCTGGAAGATGGCACAGGCTACAAGTGAGGGAGGAAGAGGATTCTCACTCATGGATAGTCAGAAAAGTCCAAGCCACAGGCACCGATTCACACCTATATCAAAACTAATAAATGTTCAGACAGTAGCTGTTGTTAGTAAATGTCTGGGGGAGGGAATAGGCTCAAGCGGTAAGTTTGCAAATGTTTGTGTAGCCATTTTGGTAAGCCATGTAGCAATGTGAGCAGAATTTTGTGGGGACATGCTGAACAACACAAGAGTCCCTAAAAATGCACATCAGAGGCCAGAACATGCACAGACATGTCTAAAACTGCCAGAATTTGGACAGAGAGATGGCTCCGCTGCTAGCAGCATGTACTGCTCTTCCAGAGGACCGAGTTTGGTTCCCAGCACCTGTGTCAGGTGCTCATGACTGCTGTAAGTCCAGCTCTGACCCCTCCGGCACCTGCATGCAACTGCATGCACATACCTGTCCACACACAGACGCACATTCACACATACAACTTAAAACAATGTGTAAAAATCCTAGAACAGGGTCTGGGGAGATGTCTCTGCCAGCTAGTAAACTCTCACAGGCATGAAGACCTGGGTTAGGTCTCCAAAACGTACAGTTTAAAAATAAAAGCCACCGTGATACAGGAGAGGGGGAGGGGGAGACAGGAGCATCTCCAGGGTTCCCCGGGCAGCCAGCCTCACCTATCGGGCAGATTTCAGGATGAGTGAAAGCTCCTAGTGCAGAGGATAAAAGCCCTTTGTTGCCAACATTAATGACTGACTGAAATCCCCTGGAGCCAGTGTAGTAGAAAAGAAGCGGCTCCCAGAAGCTATGCATCCAACACACACAGGAGATGGATGGATGGATGGATAGATAGATAGATAGATAGATAGATAGATAGATAGATAGATAGATGATAGATGGATGGATGGATGGATAGATAGATGATAGATAGATAGATAGATAGATAGATAGATAGATAGATGATAGATGGATGGATGGATGGATAGATGATAGATAGATAGATAGATAGATAGATAGATAGATAGATGATAGATGGATGGATGGATAGATAGATGATAGATAGATAGATAGATAGATGATAGATAGATAGATGATAGATGGATAGATAGATGATTGATAGATAGATAGATAGATAGATAGATAGATAGATAGATGATAGATGGATGGATGGATAGATAGATGATAGATAGATAGATAGATAGATAGATGATAGATAGATAGATGATAGATGGATAGATAGATAGATAGATAGATAGATAGATAGATAGATAGATGATTGATAGATAGATAGATAGAAGATAGATAGAAGATAGATAGATAGATAGATAGATAGATAGATAGATAGATAGAAGATAGATAGATGGATAGATAGATAGATAGAAGATAGATAGATAGAAGATAGATAGATAGATAGATAGAAGATAGATAGATAGATGATTGATAGATAGATAGATAGAAGATAGATAGATAGATAGATGATAGATAGATAGATGATAGATGGATAGATAGATGATTGATAGATAGATAGATAGATAGATAGATAGATAGATAGATAGAAGATAGATAGATAGATAGATAGATAGAAGATAGATAGATAGATAGATAGATAGATAGATAGATAGATAGATGATAGATAGATAGACAGACATGTAAAACCATTTGCTTTGCATCCGGCAGAGGTTCAGTGCATAAAGGATTTTGCCACATAAGCTCGATGGCCTGAATTTGACCCCTAGAATCCAAGCGATGCACATAAGTGTCCTGTGACTTTACGCGGTAAATTTCCACTTAGACACGCACACGCCAGACACATACTAAATGCCTGAAGAAGAGCAGATTGTTCTCTGGCCTCCACACACCTATGCACAAGCACTGAACACTGCATTTACACGCACACAAATGAACACACTTTGCTAAGCGCTGACAGCAGAGAAAACAGTGTGAGGTGCTGCCTGCACACGCAATGTTTTCTCGATGTGGAGCTCAAAGAAGATGAATTAATTACCAAGCACAGAGGATGAAACTCGATGTCGGAACAAACAATTAAGAAAAATATGTTAGCTGTTCGGCCTTGCGCACTCTGCAGCGATACTAACCTCTGAAAGCGTACCAGAAGCACTGCTGCGGATGTTCCGTGGGTGTCTGGGCAGAAGTCTGATGTTCACTGAACGCTTAGGAAGCGCCATGTGCAGCCACATGGTTGTGTGGGGCTAAACAAAGAGAAGAAAACGAGCTCCCGGGCCAGGGTTACTCTCCTTAGTGCAGCACAAGCTAAACATCAGAGCTGACCGCGTGCACACAATTTTCTGCACTTGAAGACCCAAAGAGTTACAGATAATAGAGAGAACATTGTAGAACCTAGATGAGGGAGAGAGTTGGTCGCCTCTCTTTAATTTGCAGGGAGGGAAAGGGCCTAAGATAAGCTTGCTTGACATCAGCCATTTTTTTCAGATAAGTGGCTGGCCCCTCGCATGGCCCCTCGCAGTCAAGGGGTAACTGAATGTTAATTCCGCTGACCTGACTTGCCACTGCTCCGCCATCCCCCAGCACGCCGGCTGTCAGGCCGCACGCCTCACATAGCTGTCGACTTAATGCTTTTTTTTTGACTGAATCTTTCACCTGAGGCATTTCAGTCCTGTAACTTCAGCAATCAATTTAGGCCCAAAGCAGCTCAGGCCTCAGTTCCCTGGAAGCAAGTATTTGCATGCATACTAACAGCTTAAGCATGGGGAAACGAGCTCCGTCTAAATAAACCGAAGGGACTGGACGCTAAATCACTGCACAGAGAAATCTGTGGGTCCAGAAGACGAGCTTTGTGACACTGGGAGCGAACACGTGTGTGTGTGTGTGTGTGTGTGTGTGTATCTCTATGTGTGTGTCTCTGTCTGTTTCTCTGTGTGTGTCTTGTATTGTGTACGTGTGTCTCTGTCTGTGTGTGTCTCAGTATGTCTCTCTCTTTCTGTCTTTCTGTAGGTGTGGGTATATCTCTATGTGTCCCTGTGTGTGTGTGTATCTCTGTGTATGTCTCTGTCTGTCTTTCTGTAGGTGTGTCTCTATGTGTCTGTGTGTGTATCTCTGTCTGTGTGTGTGTGTCTGTCTGTCTTTCTGTAGGTGTGTGTGTTGCCTATACAGTGCAGCTAATGTCAGCTATATTTTTACATCATCTTTTCCAAGTGGTTAGCTATTTTCTAATTCTGTTTGCATTAGTAATCCTAAACGAATGCTGTAAAAAAGCAATCATGAATTTCTAATAGCTAGAGATGTCATAAAAGGAGAGATGGTTTGGAATGTAATTTGAATTGAATTTGACTGAGATTGTTAGAATTCTGTGTTTTAATTTTTAGACAACCCAATTTCTTTCTAAGATAGACATGTACCATGAAGAGCCAGCATGACTATTTGCCCTGAGAACTTGTCATTACACATATTTTTTTAATCCTTAACTTCTAACAATGACATAGCAGCCATTTTTTGCTCTTTGCAAGGGCACAGGATAAAACGTTTCCTGGGATCCCCAGCACAGGCCATCAGATTCATTTACCAAATGTGATTTTTTTTTTTTTAACAAACAGAGAAATGGCCACATCTGTAGCCCTGCTGTGGAAGAAATAGCCCTGGTTCATCTTGGACTTTGTTTTTTATCCTCCTGCAAAATAAAGCTAATCACGCCTAAATGTAACTGGCATTTAAACATCTCCTCTCTGGATATCCGTGGGTATTTGGAGGCAGAACAAACAGTTCACTCTCAGCTGTACCAGGGAGGAGAGGGGAATTTAAGCAGCTGGCCCCAGGGAACGGGATTCAGTATTCTAACTCCACCTGACACAGGCCAGGAAGCCATCCCCACTGCCTAATGGTAAAAATGAAAGCATTTCACCTCCCCCACGGGCCTGCAGGTCGATGCTGAGAGGGGAGAGCTTTCTCAGAAAATAGCAGCATACCCACTTATATGAGGCAAGAAATACCTAGAAGACTCTTTGAAAAAAAAATGCCCAAAGAATATTATCAGGGAAGTAAGCCCTGCCAAGCATCAGCTCTACCGCTGACAGGAATTACAGACAACACTGAGAGACAAAGGTACCAAACCTGGGCACATTTACACCATTTCCTGAAACAGAACCTCACTCCATAACCAAGGCTAGCCTCAAACTCATCATCTTCCGGTTTTGGTCCTCTGGGTACAGCAGTGCTGCCATGCTTGGCTCTAAGGACATCCTCAGCAGGGAAGTAAGTTGTTCCCACTGCAGTAAGGCCTCTTTGCTGAGAGGCTGAGAACCGATGTGAGCCGCCATACTTTCCCATCAGCCTAGCTCTGCCTGTCCTGGCTGCCCAACCCAGGTGTTTCCTTCTCACCTCCCTCCACCTGCGCCCCTCCACCTGCATGCCAGACACCAAACCCTCGGAGCCTGGCCTTCCCCATCTCCTCCTACCTGTTTTCACTGCTGCCCACAGATCCCCATCCGGTCTCTTTGCTAGACCAGGCCTCTTCCTCCGAATGATGTCAGTCCATCTCTCTTCACTTTCAAAATCACTGTCCCTGCCCTTGTGCATCCAAATCCTCAAACTGTGAGTTGGTCTCTGCCATTTCCCACCAGACATGGCTTTCTAGCGCTAAAGGTGAAGCATGAGCCCTTTAATGGGGTGCTATGCCCAATAGAAAGCAGCTGAAGAGGGTTTATCTGATGTTCAGGAGACACTTCTCTCCCTTTGGCTACTAGACAAAGGATCCAAGGAACTGGAATTTCCCCAGGAATCTCTTCCTAGGAGAAGAAAAAAGCCTGGAGCCTGATGTTGCCAGCTGGAGGGGGGGCTTGTCTCCCAAGAAGAGAGTTCTCACAGTCTGACGGTTTGTTAGGCCACCTTGTAGGATCTAAGACAATGATTCCTTCGTGATGGGCATGACACCTTGACCAGGACTGCCCTTTATTCAAACCTAAATGTCACGTCAGTATCAAAAAGATGGACTGGGGTGTGAGTCACTGGAATTCTTTATGTGTTCCTCTTCCCAAAGTGGCCATGCTAAATCAATCTTTCTCTTCTTTCTGCTGTTACTTGTCTAATTAATTGGCCCATTGAGACAAAAGGGCCAATCTTAGCTTGTAAGGGCTGCCAGGGCCCCAGCTCTGACCCTAACAATTCCAGTAACAGGGCAGAAGCTTAATTTAGCTTAGATTCAGAAGGTGTGGTCACCCTGGCTTAGAGTACATGTACATGGTGGCTGCAAACGTTTGGACCGTGGCAGGAGGAACACACATCTTGCACATTGGTGGATCAGAGAGAGAGAGAGAGAGAGAGAGAGAGGGGTCAGGAAGCAGGACCAAGGGAAAACCCTCAGAGGCTCACCCCAATGACTCAGTGACTCAGCTCTAAGGTAAGCCCTCCATCCAGAAGATCCCACAACCTCCCATAACAGCACCACCTTCTGGGTATCAAGTTTTTATGTGGGCAAGCGAAGAGCATTTCAGAATTACACAAAAGCAGTGGGCCTCAAGTACCTACCTGGGTAAAAGTTGACAGATGTCACTGATCTGCGTGGAAAAGCGGTCCTATGCGTGGTGTGGGCTTTTAGCCTGAGTGTGATGTGCCTACGAGAACTGCCTGGACAGAGAGTGCATAGAGGTCAGTGGGAAAGGGAAAAGGAAAAATCAACAAGAAGCAGAGGACCTTAAAGATAATAGTAAAAGTTTAAGAAAACCAGGCAAGAGGAGAGCTCAGAAAACTGTGGAGCCGGGGGCTCACCATGATGAAGAGCCCATTAGTTTGTCATCGAGAGACATGAATTGATGCATCACAGCACCACCAGAGACAGGAAGGTCAATGTACTCCTCCTCTCCCAGGGTTTGCTCTGTAGCTCACGCCTTTAAAAGTGCCCTTCCTTGCCCCCTCTCCTGTCTGGGGTAGCACAGAGCAGCCTGGAGCTTTGTGACCTGGGTTCCCTTGGGTTGGAGACCACATCATAGGAAGAAGCGCTTCCTGGCAGTTCTCAGTTGGATGGGTGGGCTCATCTCATCACCCTGACAGCTGTTTCCTGAAGTTCCAGTGAGTCTTAGTGTGAGCTGTTTATTTTGCTCTTTGGCTCGCTACATGGTATCATTAGTTCACTGGTGCTTGACAAGTTTTATCCTAAAGTGAATGGTACAAGTGAAGACATGCTGAAACTCCCTGAAGTAGAAGCATTCCTGGTCTCTGGAAGAGATGGGATGTAATACCAATTATACGATGCTTTCATCTTCAAAGCCCCGTGCAAACATTGTCTAATTAACCCTCCTCACTATATACCCAGAAGGGAAGCATCATTAAGCTTTAGCTTCATGGGGAAAAGACTGCAAACTACAAGGCAAACGACAAGTCCTCCACCAAAATGGCTCAGCACTGGTGCCAAAACCAGCAGAGGAGAACTCCTGACCCTCTCTCCGAAGCTGGGGCCAAGGAGGGAATCAACACTAGAACTTAAATTTATTTCAAAGGTCATGCCCAATGTCTCCTCTTAAGACTTATCAGAGAATAGGGAAATAAATCATGCTTTCGCAGGGAGGCAGACTTTGGGGTCCTAAGGCTGAGTTCGTACTGCCTAGTCCCATGACCTCATCATACTTTGAATTCCTCAACTGCTAAAGGGGCCCTGTGAGCCTGCGATTGCCAGCCCATCCCAGCGCTCAAGTGTCTGCTGAAGTCTCAGAAAACAGACTTTAATGATGTCCTACGACAGGAATCATGCTATCCACAGAGAACACCGTAAGAGACCCGAGCCCGAATCTACCCCCATAACTGCCTTCTTCCCTTATTACCTGTTTCCTCATATGCTTAAGCCTCTCCTCCAGCAGAGTGATCTCAGAAGCAGCCTCCAAGCCCCTGATTTGAGATTTAAGAAGCAAGTTACAATTACACTTGCACCAAGAGGTTTTGCATTTTTGCTGCGGCTGGAAGCTATGGCAGGCCAGGCTGAAGTCCCGCAGAGGAGGCACAAATGTTGGCAGAACCCCGGCATCCCTCCTCCCCGTGCCTTCAACATCCATAGTGGCAGGTGATAAGTTTTGACTATTTACTTGGAGCCAAGCTCTGTTCTGAAAGGAAGTTAGGTGTTGCAAGAAAAAGGATAAATTCTACTAGTTCTGCTACTATAAACTAATCTTAATTTAAGGGTAATTAGGTATACCCACTAGGGTGGCAGTGATGATTAAATGAATCAGTGCCCACTGAGTGTCAGCTATATCGGTGCCACAATTGAACCTACTGTTGTCACAGGTACTGGCTTATACTATGGCTACCTGTGGCACTAGGTGGTGGCATTAGTCCCAGGTATAGTCAAGAGGCAGAGGACCACAGTGAGTGCACTTTTGTGGTAAAGCAGCTGGTTGGGTCTCCCATCAGGCCACACTGCAGTGGAGGCACTCTTTCTGGTTCCTTCCAGGGAGCACCACAGGGCTGCCAGTGGCCAGCCTGGGTTCAGGTCTCAACTTGTGCTAATCAAACACAAACTTCTGTTTGTCTTGGTTTGTTCATATTTGTTTATTTATGTATCTAGTTAGAGATGGGTTTCATGTATCTTAGGCTGGACTTCAAGCTCATTATGTAGCTGAGAGAGGCCTCTCTCCACTTTCTGAGTGCTGGAATGACAGGCATGGTCCACCCAAGCATGGCTTATGCGGTACTGGGGACGGGGTTTTATGTGTGCTAAGCCAGCATTCTACTCACTGAGATACACCCAGCCACACATGTTTATCTTTAAATACACACACACAAAGTATTCACTACAGAAGCTTGGCCACAAACCCGGAAAAGAATGTGAAATACTCAGAAATTTCTAGAAGGCTCTCTCTTACAATGGGCAGGTTTTTCAGTATCTGCAGGAGGCTAAGCTAAACTCGGGTACTATAAACAAGAAGATGGAGGAAACCAGGCGTTGAGGGCTTTAGGAGTATCTGTACTTTAGTGGCTTCTCTCCCTGTGGAGATGACTGATGGTAAGACACAGGGTCTAGAGCCAGAAACAAGGCAGAGCAAGGAAGAAGCTGGAAAAGATCTCGTATGATCGTGAGGTGTACCTGCTGCTTGCTCCCTCCAAAAGCCCCAGAGGGAGGAGCCCGTGGGACTACAGAGCCCAGAGTTCCCTTAGAACAAAAGGAAATGGGGTCTTTGCAGACTTTAGAATCATGCGATTGGTCTGAACCACAGTTGTTTCACAGGCCTTGGCTAATCTGATTGCCAGCTTGACTGGATCTGGAGCCAACTAAGAAGACAACTCTGGATGGCTCTGTTAGCACATTCCCAGGAAATGCTAACTGAGGAAGGCCGGCCTTCCCCATGCGGGGTGGCACCTTCCTTTGGAGGCCCACAGGTAAAGAAGTCTAAGAGCAAAGCTCCTCTGCCTGCCCCCATCCCTGCGGGTCAGTGCATCTGTCACCTGCCTCATTGCTGCTGCTGTTCTTCACTGACATCACAATTCACATTCTTTACCTTTCCAGCATACAATGAAGACCAATAGCTCTCCAGGAACTCCCCAGGCCTTCTTCAGTGCCCAGTCATGGCTGCTGGGACATCCAGCCTTATGGGCTGAACAGATACAGGCTCTCTGCCTTTCAAACGTGAACCTGGACTTTGTTGTGCCTCCTAGACCATATCCAGTTAAATATCTTCCCTTTGTAAACATGTATGATTTCATCGGTTCTGTTCCTTCAGACTAGAGAATACTAATACAGCAGCCCCCCCCCCCAGTTTGGTGTTGTCTGTTTGCTCATCTTTTCTGTCCTGTGCCAACTATCCTAAAGTCATCCAAAGCAGTGGAGCATTGTTGTTGGCCAGGAGCCTGCTTAGGTCTGGGAAGAACGCACGGTAGGCTTTGGGGCTATCCACCCCAAGTGCCCTGCTGTGTTGCCTTCTCTGCTCCCCAGGACACAGGCCTCAACGCTTCAGGCAGGGAATGCCAGTGGTCATCCTCCCTCCTCCACAGCATGGGCAGCAGGGCAGCTTTCAGAGCTGACAGGAGGAGCTCTTAAAGAGCAGCACCATCCCGTGCTGACTTGTGATGTGGCCACCCCGCCTACACCCCAGGATAAGAACAACCAGACATCCGGGGACAGCTTTGAAATTCGGGCTCCAGCTGGCCACACCCTTCCCCCTGAGCAGCGGCCCCCATGCCACCCTGGCGAGGTAGCAAGGTGAGGTCCACCCTAAGTACGCTGGCCGCACACAGCTGCGCTGGAGAGCGTGCTGCGCTGTGGTCTGACCTGCTCACCGTCCCGTTCTCCCAGATGGATTCTGCCACAATTTACACAGACATGCTTCATGAATAACATCCCCATTCAAATCTGTCATGGCAGAGCATGTGCTCTGGAAGCCACTTAGTGGCAAAGGTGAGTGGTTTGCCACGCTCGCATGTATTTTCAGATGCCTCTTCCCACTGGCCCTGTAAATGGCACCCGCGGTGCCCAGTCTCTGCCTCGTTGTAATCGTGTTATCCTCTAACAGGCATGGCGGGTGCTCCCGTGCCCAGCATGCCAGAGAATGAATAGAAACATAATGTTTCTGCCGGGTTGAGTTTTCATTTAGGCAGACTGAGCAGGAGAAGAAACAAACAGTAGGGGAAGATGTGCAACTCACACTGAGGTGAGACCATGGCAAAACTGGGCCAGATGTCTTTGTTGTGGGGCCTTCTGATACCTCCCACAGACAGCTGCTGCACGGAGGGAGGCCATTGTGGGGTGAACCTGAAGGACCTTTTCCCCTGTAATAAGGCTCGCTCTCTATCTGGGACAGCCTCCTAAAACAGGACACTGGTCGTGCTCTGTGCCGCCTGGCTCGTCTAGCACGACCCCAGCTGGCGGGCTCAGCCCCCTTCAGTCGGCCGCGCTGCTCCTATCATTAAACCAGAAGAGTTCTTTATGCCCAGCAGGGAATATTTATCACACCTTTTTCCGTGGGAGCGGACTTTTGTGTGTCTGGGTCCCTACCTCCAAAAGGGAGCCAGCGCTGCCTTCTGGCATTTCCTTCTTAATTGGCAATTAGGCACACTGGCATGCTCAGCTGCACTGACTTTTATTTTAAAGCAAGTATTGATTACAATTCTTTAATAAGTGCAATAAAGGAGTAGGAGGCTAAGTTTCTAACAGGTATGATCTCACAAAAAAGAAAGTGTTGACCCAGCAGCTTTAAAAATGGGGTAGAGGGCAGAGAGAAGGGTGGTGTGGCACAATGGCTTGACGTCCCAAGCCACAAGAAGGCTGGCTGAGCTTTTCCACACAAAGTCAGAACCAGACTCAGAGTCAGAACAGTGTCTGAGGACAGACCTGCCTGAGCCCCGGGGGGCATAAACCGCTGACTCAGGGTTTTCAAGCAGCCACCATCTGACCTGACTCGGTGGTTTTCCTGTGTGCTCAGCGTTTTAGTGGGACATGAGAGGTGAGTCTTCACAAGTCAGGCCTGCTGGGCCCAGGGGTCCACAGGAAATAAGCAGATTCGCACTGGTGTGTCACCATGATGGTCTCAAAGAAGCAGTCTTCACCCATGTAACTGGCTGCAGAGCCCTCTTTGCATGGTTGCTTCCTGAGTGTGCTCAGGACGGGTTGAGTACCCGTCCACGAGAAAGCTTGATGACCATGTTGCCCTGCAGCTCTTCCTTGGGCCAACAGCCTTAGTGCTAACGGCCAGATATTTGGGCCTGACTCTTCAGGCTATGATCACCTCCACCAGAATTCAAACCCAGTGAGCCGTGACGTCCCGTGAAGAGACAGCTATTGCAGTCAGCTTTAGAGTTCGCAAACACAGACAGCGACCCAGGAAAGAGGCGTGTGCTTTTAGCTGCGCTTTAAAGAGAGTCCACGCCTTTAAAAGTATAGCGATGTTTCCAGAACTTGTCCAGATAGCAAGAAGTAGAGACCAGATCAGGCCTCGTCCACCAGATGCTCAGACCCCAGATTTGACCTCCTCAACTGGGAATCACAGATTCCCATTGCCAGAGAGGGAGATCCGTTTGTTTAACATGGAGACAGCCCATCTGGAGACCCAGCTCTGTGGGTAGGAGTAAAGCTTGTGACTGAACTCTCTTCCTACCCTCAAGCCGGAGGCCACGGCCTCCTTTTGGGGAGACAACTGGTCTCTCACTCTAGCCAAGTCCCAGTTATTTGTCACGTCTAGTGCTGGGTCAATGCGAAATCAGACTGTGCACTCACTGCTCACATTGCATTGTGCTCAGAGAAAGACGCTGAACACCAACACCGGGTGACGGCAAGTCGGGAAAGTGCGCCTGTGTGAGCACGAGGCCCAGGTCTGAGCGCAGCGCTGAGGCTCGTGGGGTCTGTGCTGGGGAGATGCCCAGTGTCCAGACAGACAAGCCGAATCAGTAATCCGGGATCCCAGGGAGAGGCCGTGTCAGAAAACTGGGCTCTGTTCTCGAGGAATCACATGTAAGGTTGCCCCTGCCTGCCATATGCACACCACGATGGTGCACCGAAACACATACACACATCTGCACACACCTACACGCATACACACACATAGACATATATACATACACACGCACATACACATGTATATATATACAAACACACATACACATACATACACATGCATATATACACATATACATACAGACGTACATACATATATACATGTATATACAAACACACACATGCACACACACATATACATACATATATATACAAACACACTCATACACACATACACACATACATGTATACACACACATGTACATACACATGTATGTATATATATACAAACACATGTACATATATACAAACACACATACACACATGTATGTATACACGTATACATACAGACGTACATATATGTATACAAACACACGCATACATACACACATATACACATATATACATACATATGTATACAAACACACACATATAGACACACAAACACACATAAACACACATACACACATACATACACATGTATATATACACATATACACACAGACGTACACACATGTACATACCTGTACATGTACTTACAGACACTCACACACATACGCACATACATACACATGTATACACAAATAGACACACATGTACATATATATGTACACACACACACAAAGAAGTTCCAGATCATCTTCAGCTACATAGTAAGCCTGGTTAGGTAAGACCTCAGACAAAGCAGCAGCACGCACGGAAAGGGCTGAGAGGGGGTCAGGTTGTCGGCGCCAGGCTCCTGCCTCTCGTCCCGCTAAGCCGTTGCTGGCAGTGTCGGCACGCTGCCGGTCGTCAGGGTTGCCTCATCTCACTAGCGTTGTTTGCCTGGCCTGTGGCTCTTCTCTCAGTACTAGTAAAGATCATTCTTAGGTGCTAAGTCTGTTTTAAATTATTTGCTAATAAAACTAAGAACCTTTATTGGTAACGCAGAACACGTTTGCCAGTTACACAGCTGTATTCATTACCTTCCTCGCTGTGACCGGAACACCGACACACAGCCTAACGGAACAGGAGTTTGTTGTACTGCCAGGTCTCAGAGACGTCATTCCATCACGTGGACCAGGAAAACTCACGGAGAGGCGGGAGTGCCAGTGATTGGCTGGCTTTCTCCTCTTCCCCCTTCATTCCATCTAGGTGGCATGGGCTGGTGCCGCCACCAGGAGGTTCTTCTTAACCATCTCTTGGACCACCCACAGCGACACTGAGCGGTGTGCCTCGGTCTTCTAACTTCTAAATGCAGTCAGGTTGACAACGGAGATCGGCCATCAGAGAGGCTAAGGAGGACCCAAGCCCTCCACTGTCGGCACCGCGCCCGGGAACTCTGGTCACGCGTGCGCCGCGGCCAGAGCTACGATGTTCACATGCCCTCACATCTCCTCTGGCCCAATCTCCATGGCCCTCTGGGGCACCGCCATTTTGAAAGCACTCTTGTGGTCCTGTTCATATCCAGATCAACCAAGTCCACTTGCAGTCTTTGCCTTACTGAGTGTAACTCAAGTTTGCCATGTGTTTACTTGACCACACGACCCGAGGAAAGAACAGATGTGCCAGAATGCCACAGCAGAGATAATACTTGTGTGACGACCTTGCAGAAAATTAATTCACCAATTTCACGAAAGCTTGGTTGAAGTCTCATTGCTTAATTCACTAAAAAGCCATTCTGTGGTGATGACTTTGGGTTTGAATTACTTCTTCCAAGATGCTCCTCTTGGCTGGTAAGTTCTGTTTGTTGAACGATGGACTGCCTTTGGATTTGGTTTGTTGAACGATGGCCTGCCTTTGGATTTTGTTTGCAGGTTGTTTGTTGTTTGTGACTCACCATGTATCAACATTGTCCTACCTCAGACCCTAGAGGGCTAGGATTATATGTGTATGTAAACACAGTCAATTTAACATACTGTTTTAATTGTGGAAAAGTGATACATAATACTTTACAGAAAAAAGTAAGATTTTTTAAAAGTAAAAATAGATGTAAAACTTTTAAACCTTGGTTTAAATCTGAAACACTTCTTTTCATCTTTCTTACCCAGAACCCACAAATGCCTTTTCAGTTGAACAGTCATTCCCCTTTACAGGCTGGTAGCCCAGCACATTTGCACTAGCTACTTCTCTCTTTGCCCCAACCAAATCTCTGACAAACAGCAACTTAAGGAAGCATCTATGGTGGCAGATCAGCGTTTGAAGAGACACTGTAAATCACGACAGGACAGGCAGGACCGTGCTGGCGTGGAGCAATCCTGTCACATCCACTGTCAGGAAGGAGGCAGACATCAAGTGGGGCCTGGTAGAACTCAGGGCCAGCATCGTGACTCCCTCCCTCCAGTAAGCGTCCCCTTTCTAAAGGTCGACAATCTCCCCAGCCTTTCTAAAGCTTCACACCACTAGCTGGGCACAGGGCAGATTCAAACAGCATTGTACCACGAGAATAGGGACCACGAGTTCCTGACGGCCTTCTCTAGGGAGTGGACTCAAAACCCAAACACGGGCAGAACCCCAAAGGGGGAGATGATCCTAGCTGTGTGCATATCTAGCCCATAACAGCTTCTGTAAATACCCACCCTGGTTCCTTTGCTATGCTGTGAAGAGACACCTCGGTCAAGTCAGGTGGAAGACACAGTTTGCTGGGGATCCCGGTTCCAGAGAGAAAGTGTGCGATTATCATGGCTGAGGGTATGGCGGCAGGCAGGCAGGCATTGTCGCAGAAGCTGAGTCTAGTCAGAAGCACAAGGCTGAAAGAAAGACGGCCACCTGGCAATGGTGTGGCCTTTTGAAACCACAAACCCACCCCAGTGACAGGTCACACTTCTGAAGCCTTCCAAAACATTTTCACCCCCTGGAGACCAAGCATTTCAATATGAACCTATTGAGGCCATTCTTATTCCAACCACCATGACACATTTCTTGCATGAGGGGAATTTTTCCTATATGTTTTTAATTATTTGAAGCAAAAAAAAAAAAAAATTAAAAACCATAAATTTAAAAGTAATTATTGTGGGGTTGGAATGTGGCTTGTTTGGCAGAATGCTTGCCTCGTGTACAGGAAGTTCTAGAATGATGACACAGCATGTATTCCTAGCACTTGGGATGTGGATCGTTAGTTCAAGGTGGTCCTCGGCTGTCTACGGGCTTTTGAAGCCAACCTGAGATACACACGGCCCTGTTTAAGTTCAGTGTCGTTGATCTTTGGTATCACAGTCTGCTCTTGAGTAACTGCCGTCTTCTAAGGATGACTATGCACAGCTATCAGCTCTTTGCATGTTTTGTTTTGTCTTTGCCCTGGCTACCTGCCTAATCACCGACAACAGTGCTTCTCCACCTAAGAGTTGCAACGCCTTCGGAGGTTGAATGACCCTTTCACAGGGGCTGCCTAAGACCGTTGGAAAACACGGATATTTACATTGTGATTCATAACAGCAGCAAAATTACAGTTAGGAAGTAGCAGTGAGAATAATTCTATGGCTGGAGTCACCACAGCATGAGGAACTGTGTTAAAGGGCCCAGCGTTAGAACGGCCGAGACCACAGAATAACTGAGTCTGTTCCCGAGGGGTGACCTTGTTCTCCAGGAGCCACTTACCCTCGTTCCCCAGCTCATTCCCCACGTATCCTGACATAAAGGGAAAGGAAATACACTTGGCACGAGTACCCTGCTCACTTGTTACCTGTAACTAGTTCTCCTGCAGAGTGGATCAGAGGTAAAAGCAATGCTGCTTCCAGCACACTTCTGGAATTTTCTAGAAATAGCCCCTTGCTTCTTCGGCAGAGTCTATTTAATGAGTGAGCTTAGAATTTTGAGTATAACTATTTATGTCAGATTTGACATGTAAGTTCAGATAATCATCTTTCCTTTCTAAAAGCAATCAAGAGGAAGACCACCCTGTCCACTTACAGATTGTCTCACTTTTCTTCTGTGACCTACATTTGAAAGGGGGAAAAAAGTACTGGTTCTCCAGGGTGGCTGTAATGCTCATTATCTCTGTCATAAGAAAGCGCTCATTAACTCCTAATTGGGCAGGTGCTTAGTTAGATGGTCCTGGAATTTCAAGCTACAGTGAGCTGAGAGCAGAACTCATGATGGAAGACACTGGAGTCTGCAGAGGGTTTCACTTCCCACCTTTGAAAGTATGCTCCGTCCCAAGGGATTTGTTCTGTGTGAGTCTCCAGATCTCAAGACATACGATGAGAGTGGGGAGGGGGGGTGCCTGCTGCAAACAGAGTCTAGTGTCTCTCCCTGAAATATAGATATGCACATATCTACAGTCCCTGAAATAAGCCCTGTAACTCAGGCTTCTCCCCCTAGAGACCTGTAGATTTAATTAGAATAGAATTCTGTACAGCTTGGCTTACCAGGATAGCCTCAAGAGATGAGCGTCTTGTTATAGAAAAACCGAAGGGTTCAGCAGCTGATCTTCCCCCTGCACGCTCGGTACAGAGGGTGTGGGAAACCTAGGATGCTCTCGGCCTGTGATGAAGACATGGGATGGAGTCCCTGCCTTCCGGCCACTTTCAAGGACCCATGTGCCATCGTGTGCTGAGCAGATAGCCTGCATCTGTGGTCCAAACCTCGCCCTGACCCTCAAGTGTGGAAGCTGAGCAGAGTCTCCCAGCACCAACGCTCATGCCATGACAGTTTCCACGCACAGGTAAACGGCTCCGTCTTCTTTCCAGTCAAACAACACTCCTGCTTACAGCTCCTCCTGGACCCCGGTGCTCATGAACCCCTTTTGGAAATTGTTCTCACATCAAAGATTTACATGAGAGCTTATGACATAAAGAGAAAATGTAACGGTTTTAAATATTACATTTTGAATAGCTTGACTTTTTAAAGCTAAAACACTTGAAATATGCATCCAAAATACAAATTAATGCAAATCAAAATATCATGTTTGCACTGGTCCTTTCAGTTGATAAAATATATCATGAATCTTTAAAACAATTCTTTGAGGGAGGCAAGGACTATCACTTACATCCAAAGAGCAAAATTTGTTGTCCTCAACTAACCTATGAAAAAAACTAACTAACGGGTTCAATTCTGAAGACTTTCCACTTACATTGGAGGGTGTGTTAAAACACACCTGAAAGCACCGCAGATGCACACACGTCTACGTTAACCACTCTGCTCATTTGTATCAGCTAACTAGAAATTTCTTCTCCACACTGCACCTTCTACTGTCTGCTTAAGAGTGGTAAAATGCACTGATCCCATGCTGCATTCCAAACCACAACTCTGCCTGCTTCCTGGAGGCCACCCTGGTAAGCAGAACCCCAGAGTCAAAGCCAACACTCAAAACCCCAGAGGCCACACAGGCCACAGAAATCCCAGGAGAGACCCCTGGTAGACCTGAAAACACACAACTCTGGCCAAAGACCTCTGCTCTTCTGGAGGCCATCCCGCTTCTAAGGACCCCAGTTCTATTAACTCAAAACCCCAGGGGTTGCACGGGCCACAAAAACTCCAGCACAGACACCTTACTAGGCCTGAAGACTTGAAAGTCACCAGAACCTCAGACTGCTCAGAAAGAAGACAGAGAGAAAGCAGAAACCAAGAGAAAAATAAAACCATAAAAAAAAAATCAAACCACCCATTGAACAAAGATAAATTCAGAAATCATCATCTAAGCCTATACTAACCACAAACCCCAGACAGCTAAACATCAGTGTACAAACACAACAGCCAGAGCAATGTGACATCACCAGAGCCCAGCTCTTCTGCTGTATCAAGCCCTGGGTGTCCTAACACTGCTGAAACACTAGAAAATGGCCTAAGTCCAGTCTTATAACTATGGAAGAGGCCATTAAGGAGGAGATTAATAAATTCCTGAAAGAAATACAGGAAAATAAAATCAAACAGGTAAAGAAAATGAATAAAACTTGTTCAACACCTGAAAATGGAAATAGAAGTAATAAAGAAAACACAAACTGAGGGAATTCTAGAGACACGAAGTTAAGGTAAGAGAACAGGAACTACAGACATAGGCACCACCAACAGAATAGAAGAGATGGAAGAAAGAATCTCTGGTGTAAAAGATATGATAGAAGAAACTGATAGATCAGCCAAAGAAAATGTTAAATCTGAAAATTCCTGACATAAAACGTCCAGAAAATCTGGGCCACTGTGAAAAGACCAAACCTAAAAATAATAGGAATGGAGGAAGGAGAAGCCTACCTCAAAGATCCAGAAAATATTTTCAACAAAATCATAGAAAAATTTCCCTAATCTAAAGAAAGAGATGCTTATAAACATACCAAAATTTGCCCTGCCTACAAGATGTGCACAAAACAAAGCAGGGATGGAGGGGATGTCCAACCAATGCCCAGAACAACCTGAGACCCACCCCACGGGAGAGAGCCAGCCCCTGACACTATGAACGATACTCTGCTCTCTTGCAGACAGGAGCCTGGTGTAGCTGTGCTCTGAGAGCCTCTACCCAGCAGCTGATGGAAACCGATGCAGAGACCCATAGCCAAACATTGGGTAGAGTGCAGGGAGTCTTGTGGCAGAGTTTGAGGAAGTACAGAAGGACCTGGACGGAACTGGAGCTCCACAAAAAGAACAACAGAGCCAACTAACCGGGGCCCAGGGTGGGCAACAGAGACTGAAGCAGCAACCAAGGACCACGCGTGGGCCTAGGCCCCTATACACATGTAGCTCATGGACAGCTGGGTCCTCATATGGGTTCTCTAGTAAGGGGAATGGGGGCTGACGCTGATGTGAACTCTATTGCCTGATTTTCAACCACTTTCCCCTGGTGGGACAACCTACCCAGACCACAGGAGAAGACAATGTGCTCAGTCCTTATGTGACTTGTTCTTCTGGGGTGGGTGGGTAGGGGGGGGCTCCCTTTCTCTGAGGACTAGTGGAGAAAGGATAGGGGAACAGGGAAGGAGGCTGTGACTGGGAGAACGGGGGAGGGCTACTACCAGGATGTAGTAAAAGTAAATAAATACAAATTTTTAAAAACTAAAAAAAGAGGCCTACAGAATGCCAAATAGATTGAGAAAAGAAAATCCTCCAGTAGCATAATAATCAAGACACTAAATGTTCAGAAGAAAGAATATTAAAAGCAGGAAGGGGAAAAGGCCAAGTAACATATAAAGGCAGACCTAATGGAATTATACTCGACTTCTCAAAAGAAGCTCTAAAAGCCAGAAGAACCTGGGCAAAGGTCTTGCAGACTCTAAAAGACTACAGATGCCAGCTCAGACTACTATACCCAGCAAAACTTTCAATCACCATAGAGCGAGAAAACATGACCAAAGCAAATTTAAGCTATCCGTATCCATAAACATAGCTCTACAGAAGACACTAGTAGAAAAAACTCCAACCCAAGAAGGATAACAACACTCAAGAAAACACAGGAAATAAATGATTCTGTAACCAGCAAAACCAAAAGGAAAACACACACACACTTGAGATTCCTGGAACGCCTCTCCATGTTAATGAAGAATCTCAGTACCTTAGCCCTTTAGCCAGTGATTCTTACCCACCCTGAAATTCCCTACCCTTCCCCAAAGTTCTATCTAACCCTTGTTCACCTTGAATTGGCAGGTGAATTACAGCTACCGACTTAACATGGATATCCATGGGACGACTCCCCTTTTCTGATGAGAAACAGAGGAGTGGAACATGGAGTGGGGAGAGGAGGAAAAGAGAACTATCATTGGGACCTAAAGTTAACTAATTAATTAAAAAATAAAATGCTGCTTGAGAAGCACAGATTAGCAGATAAGCACACCAGCCATCCACAAACACTGGTGAGTAGACTAACCCCACTTCATCTTATCTGTCTGGACGTTAGGGCCCTGCTGAGAAAGGAGCTCCATCCCTAACGTTTCAGTTACAAAGTATCTCTGTGGCTCTAGAGAGGCGGCTTGGTGGTTTCGATCATTAGCTGCTCTTCAAGAGGACCCAGGTTCAATTCTTAGCATCTACAGAGAGGCACACAAACATCTGTAATTTCAGTTCCAGGAAATCCAATGTCATTTCCTGGCCCCTGCAGACACCAGGCATGCAAATGATGCACAGTCGGATATACAAGCAACAGTTACATACATAGTAACCTGTGCTGAAGGTTCATGTAGAACATGGCTGTGATCCTAGCACTTGGAGGGGAGAAGCAGGAGGATCAGGACTTCATAGTCATCCTTAAGACTGGGTTTCATGAGACCCTGCCTCAAAGTTAAGTAATGAATTAGCTAACTAATTAAGTAACAAAGGGCTCATTTTGAAGGCTTGATCCCAACTGTGAAGAACACGCATAGATAACCTTCTGGAAAGCCAGTGGATCACAAAGGCCACCTTCATCGGCCAGTTCATGAGCTGGGGTATTCTCACTGTAACTTCTGTGTGAGTGGTAGACCTCTGAAGCGTAAGGCCTGGATGAAGGAAGTAGGTCATTAACAACCAGTCTTTGAAGGATGTGATTCCCTTGGCCTTCCCTTTTGTCCTTCAGTTCCTGGAAGCCATAAGGTAGGCCAACCCACCATGCTGCATGTTCCTCACCATAAACCCCAAAACCAAGAAAGCAAGTGGTCATGGGAAGGATCAAAAACAAACCTTTTATTATGTCACATTGTTTTCTCTTGTGTTTGTTACAGTGATGAGAAAAAGAAACAGACACAATGGTCAAATCTCCCTCTTCAACCCCAATTCTTACAGTTGTGTCTCTCCCTAGAACAGGTGTGACATCAGTTCTGTTACTGCTGAATAATGCAAGCTCAAGTCTGTCAGTTTCATTTATTGCTTGTGCGTTTCTTTTACAACATTGTGTCTGTGTACCCATCATAAGACCCTTCACAAGTATCCTTTGCTTTGTACATACTTTGATAAAGCAGAGATTCTGAAGTACAGATCTTGAAAGGAGACTTGAAGGAAGTCTATGTGGCTTTCTCTCTTAACCATGAACTTTAAAGTAATTCAGTTCAAAGGAAAAAAAGAACATGTGTCCAATGTAAGCAGCACCAGCCCAGGTTCCCGAGTCAGGCCTTTCGTCCAGCATGCATAAGCCACATGTAAAAATCTTCCTGTCACTGCGGCAGACAGCCTGAGGTGATCAACAAGGGAAAACGTTTTATTCTGGCTCTTGGTTTTAGAGGTTTCACTCTACAGTCACTTGTCTCTGTGTCCCTGATTCTGTGGATGTATAGGCACACAGCACATCATAGTAAGAACATGTGGAGAAGGAGAGACTAGTAATTTCATAGACAACAAACACATACCAAACACACAAACACTCACACAGAGAGGAGAAGGAAAAAAGAGAGAGAAGAGTGAGAGAAAGGAGGGGTTAGAGAGAGATCTGGGGTCCCAATATTCTCTTCAAGTTCAGGGCCATTGGCGACCTAACTTCCTCCCGCTAGGCTCCAGCTCCTGAAGGTTCCAATACCTTCCCATAGCCCCATAGGCTGGGATAATCAAGGTGCAAAGGAAAGCAGCCCACAATCAGCCCATGGTTGGTGACACTCAAATATTTCTATTAAGGAAAGTGTGTCAGAAAGACTTCTGCCCCCTGTGTGCATAAGCCCCAGGCTCTGCAGGTAGGCACTAGCTCTTACTGAAAGTCCTCGGGAAACTGGCTTGTCAGGATGCTTACCAAACAACAAATTCTCAACACCAAACCCAAAAGCTGTCAGTGCTGAGCGGCCAGGAGCCAAGTTAACTTTTAAATGCTTCGGGGTGATTAGGAAGCCAGCATCACTCCAAAGGTACACAAGCCCCCATTCACTTCCTTCACGCTCACTCTGACCCAGACAGACTCCAGCTACCAAGCCTGCTCAGGAACTGAAGATCTGCAGCCTGGCTCAAATTAACCACACCTCCCTATGAAGCCCGGGCTCAGCAGCCACATTTACAAACATAGGCACACCCAGGACCTCTTTCTTGATAGGTTCACTGGGAAAAGTTGGTTTGTCACCGAAAGCATTAAGATCTCAAAGCCACTCTGTGTTGATGATGTAGACCGAATGTTTGGCTAAAGATGGTGTCATTTCCCTCAGTCAACAAATCTGCAAAGTAATTTAAAGGAACATCCCTGCAATTGAATTTTTTGGTCCTTTTTCTAATAACAGTATTTCTGTCCCTTCAACTCCTGGCTTCTGGAAAGAGCCAGATGAATTATTTATTTCCCACCAGCTCACTCCTGCTCTCTCCCTGTGCAGGCACTATTCATTCCTCTATCTTATCGTAATAAGCCAGGTCAGCCCAGAGCTGAACTTAAATCACGACTGCTTGGTGTTGCTGGCTTTATGGGTCTGGATGGCCTACTTTATGGTGTTTGTACTTCCCTGCAGTTGGTGTGCTGGTCTAAGATTGTGTAACTGCCTTACCCCAGGAACTCTCATAAAAACGAGAGAGCCAGCTCAGAAAACTACCCCACTGTGCAAAACTGTAAATAGCCTCCCCAAGCAAGATGGACCCAATCCTTCTTCAGAAAGTGCCAGGGATGTCCCCCTAATTGTGTGTGGAGGGAGTTGGGGGGGGGGATCCTGTTTGTCCTGGGAATGGCAAAGTTGATTGTTCTATCCATGTTTTGCAACCCAACACCATTTCCTTTCTCCTGTTTCCCTTCTGTTTCCACCCTGCCACTGTTTGTAGGCACAGGAAGAGCCCAGAGGCTCAGATGAGGACAAGCTCTCTCTGCAGGAGCAGTCATGTTGACAAGCTGCTAACTACCCAGCCGCCTCCTAGCTGTGTTAACATGCGTGATTAAGTAAATAAACATTCCCTGTGCAGCTGCTCTTTCGCTCCCTGTATTCAAGATTCAGGAACGCATTCTAGAACAACCTACTGGGAGCCTAAGATATTGAGCTGGCATGGGTTGGGGATTATTTAGAGGTCCAAATTGCTTAGAATACTCCCATTGCTAATAGAACAGGCCATTTAACTTCCTCCACGGCCACAAAAAGCAGTGCACCTCAGTCCAAAGCAGAACAAAGGGGACGGACCCAAAGTCATTCCCCAGAAACACATATGCAGATGCGAATGTGGTGTGTGTGCTTGTACACCAGGACTGGAAAGGCAGAGATGAGCAGATCTCTGGGTCTCAGTGGCCAACCAAGCTAGTCTGCGTGGTGAATTCCAAACTAGGGATGCCATTTCGGAAACACAAGGTGGACTGCTCCTGCCAACCACCCTCGAGGCTTATCCCTCGTCTCTGCACAAGCAAATGTGCACCAAACAAGTCCCTACCGTAACACACAGCAGGTGGGGATCTAAGTTACGCTGGTGGGGGGTGGTTAGGTGACACCACAGCTGTGCAGTCAGTGGGGAAGCCTGTGCCGCTGTAGCTGGAGAGGCATTTCTTCCCCCTAATGGAAACAAGAGGTTGAGCTAAAATTAACTGCAAGGTAATGTTATGTTTGACCATTCCCTAAGCAAACAGACTGGAAGGAGACTGTGCAAGGATGGCAGCCTACAGCTGTGCTTCTCAAAGAGGCGTTCACATGACCAACTTGATAAAATGCAAGTTCTCAGGCTTGTGACGCAGAAAATTTGAGTGTGAGGCATGGGAACACTTCCCAGGAAAGGGTCATGGCACTGAAATTTGAAAACAGCTCCGAGGAAGAGACTGCACAGAGCCAGGCAGGTCACATACACCTTTCCAGGAGAGGATGAAAGCCACCTTCAACTGCTTTGACAGAGGCTCCGGGCAGCCTCCACACCCAACAGAGGAAAACATCTTCTAGTTAATAATTTAGCACTAATTGTGAGGTATAAATCCTTCTTGGAAGCCAGAAGCTGAATTCTCTGACAGAAAAGAGAGGCTTGAGCCAAGGACAGAGGCGACAGTTATATTTGTAGCTCTGTCTTGTGTGTCTTGCACCATCCTGAACATGCCCAATCCTGACAAGGTTCTTCTTCCACAGAAGCTCCATAGCAGACATGACCTGTTACAGTCAGATTCCTTTCTGCAGGTCTAAAGCTCAACCCAAGATCTCATCACTGCCATTTCCCAGGGTGGAAACTTCAACAGCACCTCCTGGTCTAGGGAATTTCTGCTCTTCTCTTCTGATGGTCATTCTTGCTCATCTGGCTCCAAGAAGCAATTTGTATTTATTGCTTTCCCTGTGCTCCATCCAAAACTCGCTGAGAGTGAAACTGAAGGAGAACGCTCTTGATGCTAAGACTGCTATGGTGCTTGGTCAATCATTGATTACTGGTTTGGAGGCTGGTTAGCTGGCCCCCAGAGCACAAATCGCTTTGACTGAATGAACCGTTCACACCTTCAGCCCTCCTGCTTGTGGTATTCACTTCTCAAAAGCAGAAAGTCATAGAGATTATCTACGGTGCTACGAGACCCAGAGCAAGCATAACGGGAGTGACCAGTTTCTCTTTAATGCCGTTAATGACAGGAGAAGAGATGTGCCAGAGCCCCAAAGAACACGTGACTAAACGCAGAGCAATAACCGCATACTGCAGACGGCTTGTCTACGACAAGAACTCCCCGGGCTGCGCAGGTAGCACATCTTGATTGCTGCGCTTGGTTTTAAAATACTGTCTAACAGGTTCAGTCTAGCATCTAGGTATCCATACATTTATTCACTTATTTAATTTTTGAGACAAAGGCTGAGACTGTATCCCAGCCTGTCCTGGAATTTATTGTCTAGCCCAGGCTGCTGTTAAATTCTCTGTCCCTTGTCTTGAGCTCCCATGTGCTATGGACCACCACGCCCAACTTCTTACGTCCTATTTCCCTTTCTCTCATTCTTTTACAGAAGACCAAAGACAGCAGAAAGCACACCACACACTCTGCCCTACGGTAGAAATCTTGAGAAATCTTGAGTGTGATCTACTCGTTTACCATCAACGTTTATTTATAGTAAGAAGCCTGTTCTCACTGTTGATAAGGAGTTGGTGATTACACTCATGCATTGTGGTGGCTCCCAAGGAGGTGGGGCCGAGCCTGCTGACCCCTGTTGCCCCCCAGGGCTTTTGAGAGCTAGTGTTCAATGTATCCTGCAAGCATGATAACTTGAGAGACATGTTGGTGGGCCAAGCCTGGGAGACCCCGTCTCTGAGAAGCGCCTCCCTCTGCCCTGCATCATTACCAAAGCAAGGCTGCATCAGTCTGTAGTGATCCTGTCGATGAAGACCCTGTCCTCCCTCAGTTGTGGCTCATTGGTTTTGCAGTTGTATAAAGTTATAAGAGTACAGATAACATGAAGCAAACTAAACAGACAGGATTAACTGGGGAGTGATAGGGACAGTGGCCTATGTGAGGAAACACTCAGAATATATTGCACACTTACGTGAAAATCGCCTTACATAACCCTGTATAATGAATGTATAAACAAGAAACAAAGTGGACCAGGGTGTGGGAGACCAGCCTGGAAACTGTCCACACTGACTCGCTGCTTCCGCATATAAGTTGGGTTTTGTTTACAAAAATGACCTAAATTTGAACACAGTAGAGAGCCAGCTTATTTAAATCCATGTTCCTGGCTAAAATATATTCTCTTCTTACCATAATACTTTCTTTATTTGTATAAATATGAAGTTCTTTCTAATGTAAAACCTATTGTTAGGTTGTTTGAGTTCATTATTGTTGCTGTTTTTAGAGATGGGATCTCACTCTATAGCTTAGGCTAGCCTGGAACTCACTATGTAGCCCAGGCTAGCCTTGAACGTGCAGCAGTTCCCCCCTCTCAGCCTCTCAAGTGTTGAGATTACAGACGTAAACTGCCCAACTTGTGTGTGTGTGTGTGTGTGTGTGTGTGTGTTTGTGTGTGTGTGTGTGTGTGTGGATTTGATCATCTTCCACCATGAGTTCCCAGGATCAAACACAGGTCAGTAGGCTTGGTGGCAAATACCTTTATCCACCAAGCCATAGCAATTCCTGAAGTTCTTTTTATGGTTAACATGGAGTTAAACACCTGAAAGACTAGCGTAACACTGTAGTCAGCCATTATAGTCTGAGGTTTACCAAGTGAGAAAACCAGTTAGCCGCCAAGCACTGAGGAGAGGCCACTGCAGCGCAGCGGCAATAAGTCACTTAGAGTGAAGCCTCTGGGCTCTTGGGTCGATGTCATGGCTAACCTAGGCAACACTTCAGAAGGAGGATTGACACGATTCCTTAAACTAAACAGAGGCAACTACTTCAACTAGTCATCCTGCTGCAGTAACCTTCCAGAATTAACTGATTTCAAGCTGCTTTGGTGCTCACAGAAAGCTGTTTCCAGAACATTTGTCCTTCTTCCCGTGCCCCTATTTCTGTTTGTTGCATGGTTTGGTTTGGTTTGATTTGGTGTGGTGTGGTTTGGTTGGGTTGGGTTTCAGTGATGAGAAGCAAACCCAGGGCCTTTAACTGAGTGAGTTTAAAGGATGTTTTATGAACACAAAGAGCAGAAGGCTGGCTGCGTGGTAGGCATGGTAGCTCAAGAGGGCCCCTGATCTAAGAGTTAAGGGAAGCTGTGGTGAGTCCCATAAGGAGGGAGGGCAGCGGCACTCACTCGGAGCCCCTGGGCTGGGAAGTTCTGGGGACAGCAGGCATACCTACTGACCTCTTGTATGGATCCCCAGAGCCTACCCATTTCAGGTGTACCCTGAAATCATTTCCAGACTTTAGCAATCCGGTTCTCCATGCACAGGTCCCAGGAACAGGAGGTCGGCCACACTGTGGGAGGACTCATAATGATGTAACCAGCAAATGAAAGCGTGGAGAGAAATCACCAGGAAAGCTTTCATTTCCAGCTATCTCTAATTTGTGCAATTATGTAAATGCACTGTGCAGTTCTCTGCGGATTTATTACTGCACTGAGACCACAGATACTAAAACTGCCCATCACAGCACACTGGAATATTTATGCTCATGCTTGGAGAACGGAAGGGCTGGGGAATGGCTTCATTTCGTTTAAATATGTCAGAGCTGGAACCACATGCTCTTGCCCATGTTCTGAATTGTACACTAAAGAGGGGCAGGCCTTCTGAACCAGCTGATCAGTTCACAACGAACGTCACTGAAAGTTTAAACAGAAAGCACTAGTCACTGTCTCCTTGCCATAACAAAGTACCAGACAAAGTGAATTGAAGAAGCCAGAGTTAAGTTTGGCCTACAGTTCCAGGGCATTCCATGGTGGCAGGGGCATGGGGCAGCTGGTCTACCATGTCCACAGCTCAGCTCTCTTTCTCCTGTCCATTCAGTTTGCCCCCGCCCCAGCCCATGGGATGGTGCTGTCAGCCTTCAGGAAGTAGCCTCCCACGTCAATGAACCCATTCTAGAAACTTCCGTAAATGAGCTCAGAGGCGTGTTTCCATGGTGATAAATTACATAAGGTTGGCCATCAAGATTAATCATCACAGAATTATCTCAATGAACAAAGCAAGAACAAAGATGGCAATTGAGTGATTGGAGCAGAGAAAGAAGGACAGGGCACAAGCACTGTGGGAAAGAGCTGACCGGAAGGCTGGTTGAGCAAGCCGCAGGGAAGCCAGGTCAGCTCCCTTTAGCAACTCTGAAGGTCAGAGCTGATTCAGTCTTTGCTGAGCTTTGGATAACTGTCCTCCAAGGCCTCCAGCACTACTGGGAACTAGGGAACAGCTTGAGGAGTAGAGACTAGTCGTTCATCGGGGCATGACTCCTGGAAGGGTGAGGGCCCGAGCACCTTTCTCTTTCTTTGCTCCCCCCTGGCCAAGAAGTGAGTCGTTCCTCTTCACGGAGCCAGCCAACCTCAGACTGAAACTGAACCTTAAAACAGGCCTTTCCTCCTACGATATTTATCCCAGGTGTTATGCTGAAGTGAAAGTGGCCAACTCCCCTTCATTTCTCAGGGGATGGCAAGAAGGTATCAAGTTGAAGTTAATACAAATTCTAACCATTGTCTTTCCTGTCATTCTGTAAAAGCATTTGCATCTCAATTATCTTAGTTATCTATAAATATCATGATTAGATTTTTATATTCAGGCAAAATTACATTTCACCTTTTTTTATAGTATTTTTCAAAACTCTTTTAGGACTTAGTTTCTGGAAGCGTGAGCCTGCGTGAAGTGCAGTACCGTTGTTCCCAGAGTGTGGGAGTTTCCGGTTCTGGGTTGCAGAACTTCCCACAGTGCTGGGAGGTAGCTTTGCCTTTTTCAATGCCCCTCCCCATGGCTCTTTGAATCCTACCTGTCCCACATCCTTTGTCCCTTCATCTAGTTCAGCAGGAATTAAGACGCTGTCTGGTTCTAGAAACTCTGTCCTGCCTCCGCTCCAGTTCCAAAGGGCACTTCATGAGCCAATAAGCATTCCTTTGACAAGGCCTTTCACTCCCACAGTGATGGCAGCATAATCTGAGCAGTCAACCTGGGCTAAAGGGTGCACACTGTGTGCTCTGTGTCCTTTTCTCTCATCCTCCCTTGCTTTTTCCTGAAAAGTCGCTCCACTGCTGTGGCTCCATGAGAAGGCGGGCCTGCGAAGAGCGGAAGAAGGAACTGAGCAAGCCTGGGTTCTTCATGTCATGCCTCAGCTACTCTGCTCCTTGCATCACCTCCGCCTTCATTCGCAGTTATCTGACATCATAAGCATCCGGTTCTTGTTTCAAAAGTAGCACAAGAAATGATCTCTTAATGCAACGCCTCTAGACATGCATCATTTCCTCTGTTCATGCTCACTCCATTACCATCTGCCGCCCTCCCTGCTCCTCCACAGGCTCCTCCTCTCCTCCCCAATTCATTTTCAATAATAAATACACACATATTTAAATCTAGGTAAAAGCTATGATGTCTTTCTTTCAGGCTTATTCCATCTAACATGATGCTCTCTAACTCGTTTGCTTTCTTGAAAATGAGCTGGTAAAATTCCATTGTGTACAGGTGACATTTTCTTTATCCATCAGCTGTTGATGGACAGCTAGGCTGATTCTGTATCTTGGCCACTGTGAACACTGCTGCATTAAACACTGTTAAGCAAGGATGGGGACATAACGTGAATGGCAAAGTTTGGTCATTTGGCAGCTCAGTTTTAGTTTTGTGAAAAAGCTCTGCCAAGATTTCCATAAGGGGGAAAAAGATTTCCATAGGATTGCAGCTAATTCCTGTCTCTCCCACCAATGTGTGTTTCTCCTCACCTATATGCTCATCAACATTTGTTGTTTTGTTTTTTGTTTTTTCTTTACAGGTATCCATTCTAAGAACTCAAAAAAAGTATCCCTCCCTCGGGAAAACCCATCCAATCAAAAATCTGGAAAATGATCTGAGCACACAGATTTCAGAAGAAGTACAAATTACCAATAAATCCATGAAACCATGCTCCATGTCCTCAGCCATACGGAACACTCTGTTCTTTTCATTACAATATTTAATCTTAATTCCTTGAGAATAGCAGACATGTGTACAATGTATTTTGCTTATATTCACTGCTACTCCTTCCCCTAAGGCCACCCAGACCTCCCACACCTCGCCGCTCCCTACAAACGTGATGCCCTCTCTTACTGAGTCTTTATAACTCGTCAAGTCCAGTTTGTGCTGCCCGTGTATTCAAGGGTCAGAGAGGTCAGTTTCACTCTTTAATAAAATGGTTTCCACAGGGCTTCCTGTTAGCTGCCCCCTCATGCTGACTTTGCTCCCCTTTGCTCCCCTTTCCTGGTCAGATCACCTGCACCCTTTGGGGGAGGAGACCGTGCACGTGTCTATGCGCACACAGCACACAAGCAGGAAAGTGTTTGTGGAGGGGAGGGCCGACCTCAGGGGTTAGTCCGCAGACGCCACCCACCTTGGTTTCTGCTTGTTTGTTTGTTTGTTTGTTTTGTTTTGTTTTTCAGACAAGATCTTTCACTGGACCCCGAAGACTCTGCTGGAGAGCAGCGCCCAGGGATCGGCCTGTCTCGGCCTCCTCAGTGCTGAGACGACAGAGGCACAGCGCCCACCGCCACGCCTGCTCCCTGCCGGGGTCTGAACCTAGGTCCTCCTGCTTACAGGCCAAGCACTTGACTGCTACCACCACGTCGCCAGCCTGGAGATGCTCTGCTTTGTAAGTCAGCTTGGCAAAGACATTCTGTCACTCATAGCCAAAACCATTCCCTGACTAAGGCGGAGTGAGCAAAGCAAAGAGAAGGACCTAAGGTAAGAGTTAGTGGTGGTGAGAAAGGAAAAAGACAGAATACACAAGAAACGTTTCCCCACGGTTTGTGAAAGGCAAGAGCAGATTCCAGGAACTCAGGTGCAGATAGAAGCAGAAATCATGGCGTCTCGGTGCCCTGGGGACATGGCTGTAAACTCCTCTAAGGGTCAGAAGTGAACACGCTGTGCACAGCCTACTTAGCAGCTCTCGGGGCTCATGATGTACCATCATCCGCAAACAAACACTGTCCATTTATGTGGAGACCAAGATCCCAAAGAGCTGGTCTGGGAAGCCCTGCCCTTGTCTCATGCACGAGGGAGGCCGCCCTCACCATCACAGGCACTTGCAGGCTGTGCCACCTCTGTGCCTGTCTCCAAGACGCACAGAAACCCAGGACGCTCCCCTCTTCTCGGCTTATCTCTGACCTCTGTGTCTTCTTTTCCTTTGGCCCCTGCCCTGCGATGCTGATGTGGATGACGTAGTCGGAAGGGGTGAAGCCGTGGATATGATGCCTGGTTCTACAGCTAAATCTTGGAGGAGTATTTGGTACTGCAGAACACAAAGAAGCTTCAACATTTCTCAACAGTGATCAGTATTTTCATCTTACAGTCATCAGTGCTTAGAACTTCCCTTTCCATAAATATACACAACAAAAATAGATGTATATTCAGAGCTGTTTCAGTTGTTGGAAATTCTGTTCTAAAACTAAGTCAAAATTCACTGAAGGATTTTAGAAAATAAAACCTAATTTAAAATCAATCATTCTAACACATCAAAATCCAAAGATATGTTAAGTTGATATATATGCCCTGGGAAATAGTTACAGGAAAATCTTGTAAGTCTTTGTTTAGGTAATTAAACCATGATGCTTCTATAAAAGTAGAATATTGTATATCCGATAAAAAGACTGCAGCAGTGTCTCAGTCACCGGAAGCGTGTGAGTGTGCAAGAGTTCAGAACCAAAGCTGAAGTCAAGTCCCAAGGGGCACCATGGGTGTGTCCCATCCAAGACACCCTGGATTCCTTACACATTGAGTTGGGGTTAATTTTTGGACAGCGACCTCCTCAGAAGCCTTTTATTGTCATCAAATTCTACGGCTTCCTTCTCAGCTACTCTCCTTCACTTCATAGCCGAGGAAGCTGTGGACCAGACAAGCACGGAGCCAGGGGCAGGTGGACGTGGCTCTTCCAACGTGAACATTCATTCTTTTGCCACTAAACTTTTGTTCAGACTTCATTAAAGAAAAACCATATTTTTTTCTCACTCACCAAATAATTCCAAATGTAGCTCCTCTAAGCCTAAAGCATGGGACCCATTAGAAAGACACTAGGTAGCAGACAGACACACCCCAAAACACACATATACACATATGCACACACTCAGTCACACACATTCACACTCACACACACGTAAACCCATCCACACACCCACAAACACAATCATATCCCACACATACATATACGTCTCTCTCTCCCTCCCTCCTCACACACACACCAGTTCTGTGACTCTGACAGCCTCACCAAGCAAAACAGTCTCAATTATTTTTGGAAGTGAGACATCAGCATGTGCCCTCACTTCCTTCTGAGGCCCCTCTGGTGGTCTCAGGTGATGGACATAAGGAGACATTGTAAATGCATCCTGCCACTTGACTAAGCGCTTCTCGGTCCATTTAAACCTAAAGTTTCAGATGCCATAATGCCGCTTACAGAATAATGCCAACGTTTCCTCCAGGTTTTTCCTAAACTTAGCTCATCCTCTCAGGATCTACAGGCAGGTGAAGATGGTCTGGGTCCACAGCGCAGGCTAATCCTACTCCAGAGCACCTGTCTCCATGTTGTCCTGCTCACAGCATGAATCACTGCATCTGCTTTGAAGTCCCTGGGTTCAGATGGAGTTCCTACCTCCTCCACTCCCTTGGGGGGATATTTGGACAGGAAATCGTGTACTGGATTAAAAGAGAAAGATATTAACCGTTACAGACACCACCCCCCCAAAGAAGCTCTCTGGCTCCGGCAAGCATGATAATCTAAAAAGGAGCCCCAGGATGTTTCTGTTCACCTCCTTTTGGTTACTCTGACTTCCATCAGCAGCCCAGAAAGTACGTGGCCTTGGGCAGCAAAGGAAGTATAGAAAAGGGTCTGGGAGACAGGTCTTTCTAAGCCCTTGTATCATCAGGAAACTGGACCCAGCTGCCCCGGGAGACCCTCCCCAGTATGACCTTGTCGAGTATGATGAAGTCTGGATGTGCTCTTAAACACACATCTCGGACTCCGAGGACAGATAATGGCAGGAATATTAAAAAGAGGAAGAATGTTGGAGGGAGATTTATAAATGAGTGAAGAGCTGGGACCAAGGGTCAGCTGATGTTTGCAGAGTATACATAAAGCCCCATTTGATCTCCAGCATGCCGTGTAAATTAGCTGCGGTATTGTATACCTTTTATCCCAAAACTCAGGAGTTAGTAGGAAGTTTAAATTCATTTCATCTACATAGTGATCCCAACACCAGCTTGGACTACACAAGACCTTGTCTTACATACATACATACATACATGCAGACAGACAGACAGACACATGCATGCATATATACATACAGACAGACAGAGTGAAGGCTGAAAAGCAGAGTAGTGTGAACACATAGAAAGGACACCCGGGACAGTGCTGGTACTGGAAAGGGTGTGTCAAGTTAGTGTAGGGGTGCCCAGAAAACACACGCCCACCTCACCTTCCTGTGACAGAACCTCAGCGCTCCTAGCAGTGGCATCCAGGTTGCATCAGCAAGTTGCTGTGATTTAAACAGCTTTAAATGCAGGTCAAAGTGCCTTCCCTGGACCATGAGCTACATAATGGCTTTCCCCAAAGAGGGACATCTGGGTTAGACAAATGCAAAGTATTTTACACACATAATCCTGCCGCTAGCCCTCCCTGAGGAAGAAGAGCCAGTGGTGGTCTTCGCTGTGATAAAACGCCACGACCAAAAACAACCTGGGGAAGAAAGAGTTTATCTTATCTTACACTACCGAGTCACGCCCATCATGAAGGAAGTCATTGCAGAAACCCAAAGCGGGACCCTGGAGGCAGGCACTGAAACAGGCGTCCTAGCAGAAGGCTGCTTACTGGCTTGCTCACTGTGGGTTATTCTGCTGGCTTTCTCATATAGCCCTGCCTAGGGGTGGCTGCACCCACAGTGGGCTGGGCCCTCCCACATCAATCGTTATTCAAAAAGGAAAAGACTCCACAGACTTGCCTACAGACAATCTGATTTTCTGGGGAGGCATTTTCTCAGTTGAGGTTTTTCTTCCGATATACTCTAGCTTCTGTTATGCTAAGCTTCGCCAGTCCAAATATAGGTCAAAGCCAGATAAGATAGACAAAGCACCAGAGGCAGAATGAAGTTCAAAGTCCTCCACAAACCAGAAGTAGAATCCACCAGAGTCAATGCTCTACCAGAGCGAGGGTGCTCTAAGATCCTGGTTCTGGAAGAATGGCGAGCTGGCTACGGCTGGAGCACAGTGAGGCAGAGAAGAAAACCTGCTGCCACTTCCAGCTGTGGAGCTGGGTCCTCTGGGAAGGCAATCCCCAGAACCCAAAACCAGATAAGTCCGGTAGAGTGGATCTACAGTCCCCAAACTGAGGAGGTGCAGGCAGACGATGGATGCGTGTCACTAGCTAGCAAATCTAACAAATTAGTTAGATCCAGGCCAGGGGAGGCTCCGTCTCAGAAAACACGGCTGACAGAAGTCCTGAGGAACAACAGCCAAGTATGTTTTCTGCCCTTTTAGGTACACATGTGAGCACGTGCGAGCGCGCACACACACAGGTGCAGGTCTGTGTGTGCCTCACTTTAACGCTGCAGGCAGACCCGATCCACTGCCCATCCGCTTGCCCCAATTCTAATTCTCAACTGTAAATAATAATAATAATAATAATAATAATAATAATAATCATAGTTAGTCATCCCCCGGAGACGGTGTTGGGGGTTCTGATGCCGGCCTAGTTACACCCATGCTTGTCTCCTAAAGCTGCCTAAGACGTGCCTGATTGGTTGAATAAAAGGCCTATACCTGGGCAGGGCAGAATGGGGTAGGCGTGGCTAAGGTTCCAGGGCTTCGGGTTCAAGAGACTCAAGAGAAACTGAAGAGAGGACGAAGGAGTACACCATATGGGTTAGCCTGGAGAAGAAACCACGTGGGCTGAGGAAGGACTCCAGTAACGGCGTGAAAAGGCCCAGATGGAGAATACAAGCAAGTACCATGGATTATGGATGGCAGGTAGTTCAACTGAGGAGGATTAAGGCGGATGGCACTGGATGAGGGTGGGGAGACCGGATGGTGAGGAAATTGAGCCAGCATAGGAGAAACATCTGCCTAGCCCAAGGTAAATAAGGCGATTATAAAATGTAGCAGGTGTCTGTGTTTCTTATTTGCGATAGAGGGTTAAATAATACTGCCGTGATAATTTTAGGGCTAATAATAAACATTAGATAGCCCAACACTTTTTTATTTGCTACAACACTGGGGCTTTAGCAAACTACAAGTCCAGAAGGGAGGAAGAAGAAAGATACTCTCCTGTCAAGGCAGCGAAGCCAGTGTGTCCCTGTGGAACCTGAGCCTACACCCCAGCAGGTTTGGGCAGGGCCTGTCTGAGTAGCTGCACAAAGATGACCAGAAACCACCCACCTAGGATAGCTGAACACAGAAGAAAACAGAGAGCAGAAAAAACAAGGACAAAAGGTGCCCATTCAAAATAAACCTGCAAAGCAAGAGAAATTTAACAGAAAGAAGGCAACCAACAAAAGCAGTGTTTCACCATCTGAATACCCCTGAGGAAATGGGGCTCTTTTACAGGGTATGCTGGGCTGTCCATGAGATAAAAAAACAACCTCTACTTTAAGGTGTGAGAAGTTCTTTAATAACAACAGCTTTAAGTGAAAATATACAAAGACACTGGGTGTAAAAGCAAAAGAGACGTGGGGATAGCTCTGTCTGGAAAACACAGCTGCCTGCGAGTGAGAAGACTGGAGTGCGGGCCCCAGAACTCACGTAAAAATGCTATATATGAAGGTGCCCAGTCTAGCCTAACCGGCAAACTCCAGGCAAATGAAAACCCTGTCTTTAAGAAATCGAGACGGATGAGTGTCACGTGGAATCGTCGTGAGGCTGGCCTCCAGCCTCCGTGTCCACACACCCTGCCCACTCTGTGCTCTGTCTCCAGGCCTGCTGTAGCTGTATGCGCTTCCAACAGGAACCCGGGTAGAGAACGTGACTGAAAGCTCCTGAGAAGTTGGCCTCTTGGGTAATTTGTGATTTTCATATCATTGTAACTGAACAGTGTATCCATACACTTAAAGAGGAGAAGGAGCTGTGCTATGCTAATTCCAGGCACTAGTTCAGCAAGCAAAACAAAACGAATCAAGCAAACTTTCCCAATTTAGATCAACAAAACCCCCACAGACCTACCCATCAACACACCCAGGCCCAACATCCACGCCCTTTGTCTGCATGCACCATTGACTCATTACAGCTCTGAACCTGGCTGCTCTCAGGAGGGAGCTGCTCCTGCAGTGTTGGGAATCTGTGTGGAGGCCTGGATGGTGACTTACATCTATAATGCCAATACTCAGAGATTGCCGTGAGCTCAGAGCCAACCAGGGCTGCGTGGGATGTTCCAGAGCAGTCTGAACCGCTGAGTGAGAGCCTGCTTTAAAGCCAGAAAGAAACGATGTCATATCTTAGAACAAGTTGAGAAAGGTGATGTTGAATGTCAGGAGTGGCATCGCTATAAGCCAAGTGTTACAGCAGTGGTTAACTCATAGCACCCCATGTTCTGGGTTAGAAAAGGGAGGCACTCCTCACAATGGTTACATACCCTAAGAGCCCAGGTCCCTAATCGCCTCCCTAACGTGTCATTCAAAGCTACCGGCTCCCTCCTGCTCCATGTCACAAGTGTGCCACCTGCCAATCCACATTCTCACTTTAAAATCTGTTTTCACAACTCTATTATGGAAGCTAGTTATGAAAATCTTTCATTCAGATGCTGGAAAAATAACGGCCTCCCCAAGGGAGTACACCTGCCTGCTACAGACTCAGAGGGAGTTCTCCAACTGCAGCCTTCCTCAGAGTGGACTCAGGCTAATTTCCCCTCCGGTTTTAGTTCTGAGTAGGTGACCACACGAAATTTGAGCCAGTTTGGTTAGTATCCACAGAACTCAGCCCAAACAACCGTTTGAGCATAAATACTGCTGGCCCACAGCACAAGACAGACAGGGCTGTATGAGGGAGGACAGACAGAGCTGTGTGAGGGAGGACAGACAGGGCTGTATGAGGGAGGACAGACAGGGCTGTGTGAGGGAGGACAGACAGGGCTGTGTGAGGGCAGCAGCAGACACCGCACTCAGTGCAGCTGGTGTGTTCATTTTAAAACAAACAGTTTTCATGGCAATAACACATTACATGACATCTATCTTTTCAGTTCCAGTAGTCATGTGACCATTAAAAAGAAACTGATGGCTTTGAGTGTACTTTGCATGGGTAGAGTGATTGTCAAGGATACAAGAAGCCCTGGCTGCTGTGCCCAGACTGAATAAAACAGCTGTGGCAGCGCAGGAGGCCACCTCAGCACTCGGGGGGGGGGGGCATGCAGGAAGACCAGAGTTCAGGGTCTCTCTTAGCAGTAGAATGAGTTAGAACACAGCCTGAAATACATGATACTCTGTTTAAGAAAGAAAGAGAGGGGGGAGGAGAAGGAAAGAAAGAAAAGAAAAAAGTTGAGATGTAGATATCTTACGAGGAAGAGGAATTGTATACTTTTTTTTTTTTAGCACTGAGAAAACATTTCATTTTCTAGCACTGGAAGAAAGGACAGAAAACCTCATGAAGTCTTGCATCTTCATGACCATGATTGTCAATCCTCATACCTGAAAGCAAAAAACAAATAAAAGAGAGAGAAAATGAAAGAATAATCCAATATTGAACACCATCCTGTGTTTATAAGGCAGGTGTCTATGCTTGCATACCAAAACAGAATTTTGTGAGTGAAAGTAAATCCTCTTTTTTCATTCTTAAGTAGAACTGTAGCTACCATGCCACAATGGTACTTAACAGACTTGCAGAAGAAAAAAAGGCCTCAATTAAATGAAAGCAAGTTTAGCATATCCCCTAATTTTTGAAGCACTACTTTCATCCCACTAGCAGAAAATGCAAGCTCTTACTACAGAAGAGTCCTAAGAACCACAGTCATCATTGCCAATTCTCAAACACAGTGGCAAGATTTCCGGGCCAGAGTGCCTTTACTGTTCAAGATTCTCATCCCTCCGAAAGCTCTGTGCTCCAGTCTACACTGCAATAGAGACCTCTGCAATAAGACATGAAAAATTACGGACAGACTCAGCTTTGCTTAATTTATTTTCTCACTTGTTGCATGGTCCTCGAGAAGCTATTCCATTGGGGTCTTAGTTCCTTTGTGTACACAACAGGGGGGGCACAGCTAGCCCATAACAACTGAAGGCACCAAGCCTGACACCAAGAAGAATACAGCACAGCACCTACCATCCAGAGAAGCTTGCGATACTTTATTATACCCAAGGAAAATATTACCGGAGAATCAGAGACTCTGAGGATAGGAAGGAAAGTTGTGATGACGCCTCTGTTTCATCAAAGAGGAACAAAAATCTTGCTACAAAGCTACTAAGAGCTTTTCATACTTAGCAGGTGCTAAGGACACTTAAAGTAATAAACCTAAGGAGACCAGCTCTAAAAGATGGTCTCAGACACAATGAAACGTGATCCCAGTGGAGAAGGCCAAGCAAGAGTCTGAAATTCATACAATGACTTCATAGACAGACTCTGCCAACACAAACTCTGAAGTCCCCAGTTTCTCAAGAGAATTCAAGGTCAGCCCATTGTTTTTAATTTAGGCATCTAGCCACTTTGGCTTTAAAATAGGGGTTCTTTTGTGGTGGCTGGGGTCCAGATCTTTCTTGTCAGGGTCCCAGTTATTATAACTATGCAAAAATAAAAAAGGCATTTTATTCCCAAATTAATAAAAACTTAATTTTATTCTAGTTGGTCCTTCTTCTAAGAAGTTAACTAGAGGATGTAGACAGCCTTTACTTTTTTCCTACCTTACAAGGCCTGCTGTTAGTCGCAGATGTACACAATCTGCGTGCTGGACCTCATTCTACCCTCGCTAAACCTGAAATATATGGCTACCCCATCACAGAGCAACTGGAAGTTCAGGCCTTCTCAGTGTGACAAAGACATCCATTCTGCTTTCAAGATGCTGCTTTCTTCCTTTTGTTTTTGGTTTCGCATGCATGGTATCATGTTGCTCTGCCTAGAACTTGCTGCAAAGCTGAGAAGGACTGGGCCTCTCACCCACCCACCCCATTTAGGTCCTCTGCTCACCTCCCAGTGGTAGCTCAGAGCTGTGCTACCTCACTCACTATTATGCAGAGCTGGAGACTGAACCCAAGGCCTTATGTATTCTGTATAATTATTCCATTGGTTGAGCCGCATTTGAAAGTCCTGATAGCGCTATTTTCATTGGATGATTCGTTCTTCCTCTAACATCTGCCTTCCTAAAACTTCTTCCCATGGATCCTAGTTCCCCCCACCTCTGGAACTACAGATTGTACCATGTCTTACTCATACTTTTTTTTTCTATACTTGATGTCTTGACATCTTGGTGGACCTGGCAGGATGAGGAAAGACTAGTCATCTCAGAGAGAGCTAACCCATAGAATTAAAAAAACAACAACCTACCTGTGAGACATTTATCATCTAACATTTACTTTCATCCAAAGTCTCTGTGTATGTCTGCCTAGGCCCAGGTAACATATAATTGGGGACAGCCCTACCAACCAAACTCACTGGAATTATTTAAAGTAGCCAAGACTGAATTGTCTGTTCCAAGGAGAATATTTAAAGCTGTGGTCTCTTCCTTTATGCTTCTCAACAACTGACCAATCCTGGCGTTACCTGACACGGCTCTAGCTGCTTTGTCAAGCTTCTCTTGTTACAGTGTTAGTGCTTAAAGCTTTTTCCCACTATGGGCCTCTCTGTGGAGTCACTCCATCACCTGAATAATTTAAAATTGACACCTTTGAGTTGCAGACCACCCATCTTTATTGGTGTCCTTTATGCTATGTCCTTTATGCTATAAAACACCATGACCAAAGGCCACTTAGAAGTTTATTTTGTGCTACAGTTTCAGAGTGAGAGAGTCCAGAACCCTGAGGGAAGAATGTAACAGGTCACATGAGCAGAACACTAAGCCGTCACATCTTCAACCTCAAGCAAAGAAAAACAAACAGGACACAGGTGGAGGCCATGAACTTTCAGATCCCCTAGTGACGTGCTTCCGTCAGGCAGTATGTCCCACCAAAACCTTCCTAGACAGTACCACCAAGTAGGAACCAAGTGTTCAAATTACTGAACCTCCGAGGGACAGTCTCATTCAGACCAGCCCATGTAAAACAGTTCCTGGGAACCCCCAAATCTCAGCATGTACATTTGGCCTTTGTCACCTTGGACCGCCATATTCCAGAACATCACAGCCACACCCACCCTATCTGTCCCGTCATAGTCAACTCATCAAACTCAGCCCACTCCTCTGACTCCTCTCAAGTACCAAGGACGGTCTCATGCCTGTGACCTGTGCCATGTGCTCTCATCAGTCCATCCGTTATCTCTATCAAAGCCCTTAACATGCTGATGACAAGAAGGCTTTTTGGTTAACAACAGCCTTCAACTACACTTTGCACAAGTATTTGTTAAGCCAGCTTCTTCATTTATTTCCTGCATAGCATACTGCTCAAACTAAATATTAAGATGCATCATTCCCCCCCTCAGATGTCTCAGCGGGGAGATAACTCAGTCAGGAAAGTGCTTGCTGCACGAGCATGAAGACCTGAGAGCGCACACACACACACACACACACACACACACAGCCTAGGCGCGATAGAACATACTTCTAACCACAGCCCTGGTCAGGCCGAGATGGGTGAGTCCCTGTGGCTCACTGGCCACTGGGGTTGGTTTCCTCACGGCCCATTGGAGATCCTGTCTTCGACACAAATTGACAGCTCCCGAGGAATGAGCTTGAGGTTGTTCAGGGTCTCCATACACGTGTGTGTGTGTGTGCCCATTTACTCAGAAACAACCATGTGCACACACAGAGAGAGGAACCACTCTGTCACCGTCTGGAACACGTGGAACGCTTCTGTGCTGAGCATGTGACACGTACTGTCGCAGCAAGGCTCCTGTATGATCCAGCATCTCGGTAGGGAGGTGAAGACTCACCAATACAAACGTACTCAGGAGCAGGGCTGGAGTTCATGCACAGCCTTTCACTGTGTCCCAGCTGCCGCTGTGTTCCTCTCTGGCTAGACTGTGAGAAGCCCCGATGTGTTTACCCCCAGCCGCTCCACTGTGAGTACACAGAGAAGTGCTTTCCTTGGATTCCGGGCTAAGTCTCCTGATGGTGCCTCCCTGCATTCGTGTAGACACCTTGTTTCTCTTTACACGGCCACTGACAAGTATTTTACAGTGCGAGAGACTCTGGTTTGCTTCCACGACACTCTCCTTGGGAGGCTCGCTCGGTGCTGTGGCATATGGCTGTGCTTGCGATGCACAACTCCCAAACGAGAGCCCTCCCAGCATTCCTTCCGAACAGCAAAGCTGCCCAAGGATCAGCCATTGCTCATGGTTCATGAAAGGATATTTTAAGAGGTTTTTTAAATCATGATTACATCAAGTTTGTAGTCCTCTACTGCTCTAGCAAAAATCTCACCCAAAAATGCATCAATTAATTTTAAAAATGGAGTTTGTTTCCTTTTCTTAATCCATTAATTCAGGTTCTTGGAGATAAGCTGTTCTCTTTCCTCTAGAGCATTGGGTTTGATACCAGTTATCATTAATCTCATAAAACAACACAGTTTTCTAGTGTTTTATATTCTGCTGGTGGTTTACAAGTTAAAAAGCTTTTACAAAATGTGAGGGTACCACATATTTTGTGCTTGAGGAGGTCAGCGTTCACTATCACAGTAAAGGTAGCTGCTGAACATGAACGAGCAGTTTTGTTTCTGTCTAGAGCCCATTACACATACACGCCATGGCAGGAGAAAAGGCAGTCCCCTTCCGGGGTTGACACCCTAGAGGCTTAGAGGTGCTGTCGTCAGCAGGCAGGGTGGTGGGTAGGCTGCGCTTAGAACCCTGGGGCTATCAGCTCACCTTTCCGTTTTCTCACTATTCTGTCTGTACTTCCCACAGCAAAAGCCAACCATGTTGAGACAGAAGATAAAGGCGTCACATGCCTATATCTGTGTGTGTAAGATTTTTACATGCTTTTCTAAATACTCAGACCTGTAACTTTTAAACCAGAGAAACCTCTCCAAAACATGGATTTAAACTGTGTCATGTAATAGGTGGGGAATATTGCAGAAAGCCTTCCAAAAGCCACGCGAAATGTACTACTCAGTGGTAGCAGCTTTACAGGAGAGAGAGGCACGGCAGCTCCGGGCCTTTTCTCATGGGCACAGTTCAAAGCCCTTCCTTCCTGTGTGCCCCAAACCTGTTTACAAGTGTCTTTCTCTCCACAGTACTTGCCACAGGTGAATAATGACAACCAAGACCAGCAATGAAACTAAATTCCCATTACTAAAGAAAGACTCAAGTTAGCCCTCTGGGTGAGAAGCACAGAGGATTAATTATAATGTAGGAGTTGATATCTTTCTTCATTTCCCTTTCCAGGCTTTTGGCAAATACATTTTTTCCACAGTTTTAAAGAAATGTAAGAACTCCCAAGTTCCATGGCCAGAAAACCCTGACAAGCCTCTGATAGCTGAATAATGGATGAAGCTCTGCTGTTTACTTAACAAGGGGAGAAAAAAAAAGCGATAGAGAGTTCCAGATACAGAGCAGGAATCTGACACCCTTCCCGCTGAACAATGGTGAGAAGAATAGACTGCCTTCTCACTTTTTTTTTTTTAATCCATGCACAAAATGTGTCTGGAAATAACAGCTCAGTGTGTGTCATCATTCCAAGCCTTACCCAGCCATCCTCCTGTCTCCCTTCAGAACGGAATAAGACTTGACCCCAGCATCAAGTATTTCCAACCCCAAGTCTGTGTCACAGGAGGCATTCAGAAGACAGGACAAGATTTTCCCAGCTGGGAGACACCACCAGTGTTTACGCAGATAGTCTGACTGTAAAACAGGTAGCTGGGCTCTGCAGAGTTTAAGGTTTGTCGTGTTTCGGCGCTGATTAATTCACATTCCTGAGCTGAGGATGAGCCTCCCACATGAAGGCGGCAGAGCTGAAGGCTGTCCTGGTATTTGTCTTCTGAGAGAACCCGCCTCATAAAGTCTCCCACAGTACCTGTCACTGGTACCTAGAATTCCACCATTAGAGATTCATGCTTTTGGTTCTGGGGCATTTTAATCCCTGGGGGTCCTATTAAAATGCAAAAAGTCTGAGAATAACCGCACTGAAAGGTATTATTAACTGACAGCAACGAGGCCCTGGGGAACCGGACACAGGACAGAGCCCGAGGAACCGAACAGGAAATCCAGGACGGGCAGGGAGAGGAGGCAGATGGCAGCAAAAAGAAACTTCCTTCGAATTGTTCGGGGGCAAGGTGACCCACTTCTGGTGTTCCCTGTAGAGGGAACTGCCTTTCCAGGCAGCTGGATGGGCACTGCGCCACATGCCATTTACTTCAATTCTAGTAAAGGAGAAAGATTTCAGAGGCTGAGAGTGTGTCTGTTGCAAACATGAAGGAACATGAACTAACCAGGAAATAGCTACAGAGAAGAACTGGGTGCTCTGGCTCATACAGCTGCTGGTCCACATCTTCAGGAAGCAGCCCGAGAGCCTGCTCTCTGTCCTGTGGGGACACTCACCCCTTGAGACCAGAATGATGCACACCACCAGCTTCCTGCTGCAAGAGAAGATGGAGCCTCCATGTTATTGTTATGTGATAGCTAGCAGGCATAGGCGTGTGTGTGTGTGTGTGTGTGTGTGTGTGTATACATGTGTGTCTGTGCATGTGCATTTCTGTCGACACATGTCGTGTCTTATGTGTGTTTATTTGTGTGTGTTTGCATGCATCTGTTTCTCTGTGCACATGTACATATTTATCCGCATATGTTTGTCTATGTATGTATACGATAAGTATATGCTGCCGTGTGTTTATGTGGGGAGATAGATATCTGTGTTTGTACAGGTGTCTGTGTATTTTGTGCATATATGTGAGTGTGTGCTTGCATGTGGCAGGGTTGGTTATTTGGGTATGTGTGGTTGTATATTCTATGGGGAGGAATGTATGCTCATGCATCTGCGTTAAAAGATGTACATATTCAGTGAACAAAATGGTAGCACAGTTGAATTTCCCTAGAAGTTGCTTGTAGGGGAACAGGTTGAATGGCTGTTTGTGTACCTTTGCATACCTGAAGCAAAAGTTACTCAAGGATTGTTTTGTTTTCCTGTTGTCATCATCGCTGTTACTGTCACTTTGTGGTGGGCAGGAAGCCCTTTGCCCTGAGCTGGGCCTCTGTGGAGACCTGCAGCGCACTGGGTGAATCACATCAGACTCAGCTCTAGCACCGACTGCAAGGATCTTATGGTTTCACAAAAGAAGAATTATTTAACCAAAAAGTTCCTGAGGAACTTACAGGTTTGAGATTAAGTGTATGTGTGGGTGTGGGAGAGAGAGGGGAGGGAGGAGAGAGAGACACACAGAAAGAGAAAGAAAGAGAGAGAGAGAAAGAGGGAGGGAGATAGAGACAGACATACACAGAGAGACACAGAGAGAGAGAGAGAATCAGTATGTATCTAGCCAGAACTGGCTATGTAGATCAGGCTGGCCTAGAACTCAGAGACCCACATCTCTCTCTATCCCAATTCTTTGAGCTTCTGGCAAGGAGGGCTCACACATATGTGAAGAGAAGAGCTTATGGGGAGCAAAGCTGCTCATGAGGCAGGAAGAGAGAGAGCAAGAGCTGCAGTAGATTACATAATCCACTTTGAGGCACATCCCCAGGGCTAAGGCTCCCAACAACCCGCAGCCTGAGAGGCTTCACTGCCACCTTACGAGCCACACCTTTCTACTAGGGAGATCATGCCCAGGTGCAGCAGAAGGCTCAGTGGTGCCTGTGGGGAGCCCCCAAGATGTTGACTGTGGCTGTGCAAGAGGCTCGAGCACAGAAAAGGAACACGCGGGAAGACCAGCTGTACTGCTCAGGGATGCAGCTGTGCAAGGGATGTTGTGCCTCTTAGGGATCTGCTTTAGAGTGATGTCACATGCCCTCAGCAACATAAAATGGCAAGTTGGTGAGGTGATAGGTGCCTTCGCCAGCTCCATCTAACCTCTGCCTAAAATTCGCGGGGACCAGACAGCACACACTGCCCCTTCTGAGTGCACACAGCTTAGCTTCTGTTGGTTAAAAGCGAGGCAAATGTGAACTCCACAAACTGTGTTAGGGCTGATGTGTGACCCCCGTCAGCCCGGCCCCGGCCAGGCCCTCAACCACTCTCCCCAGGAGTTCCAGTTCTTGGTGCAATCTGTCTTCCTTATCTTGGTAAAGGCTGTAATTCATTGCCCCAAGTCTTCAGGAACTTGTCTTTGAAAATTATACTCGCTGTCTGTAGGGCATATTTTTTAACCTATTTAAAATGGATACAGTAAATCCCCAAAGAGGTGTTTCTTTCTGGTCCCTCAAAAATGAAACCTTCTCAAGCAACTAAAATAAAAAAGCAAACTTCAGCAAATTGTCTCACTGGGGAGATGTGGGGGGAAATGTTTTGAGGTCAGTTAGGAGGCAGTCATCTTTGTCAGGGGCCAAAACACGCTTCCCTCAGGAAGCTTTAGGACAGACATAAATAATACAGACTGTAGAAAGGCCACCTCTCAGGCTAGAGTCAGGCTTCAGAGCGGCAGCCCCAAACAATCGCTCTGAAGAGCTTCCGCTAGCCAGCCTAAGCACTATGTAGAAAAGGGCAGCGAAGCCCTCTTCAAGAAGTGCCAACCCTGAACCTTACTACGGTTCTGGTGCCTTGTCAGGCGCCATGCTGAAGTCCCTGCAGCAAGGGTAGCAGAGGTGCAGGCCAACGCATCTTGAGAGACAGGAAGCACAGGCCACAGGGCGTTAGAGAGGTCATGCAGCCATGGCGCAGCAGGCAGGAATCAATAGCATTGTGCAGAGCGGGAGAGAGCAGTGACCTCCAGACTGTGGCAGTTTAGCAAAGTTGATTAACAGCACTCCAGGGACCAGCCCTGGGCTGTGCGGGCAGCCACAGACAGCTACTTTCAGAGAATTGGAATGCACTGAGCTAACCCAGGCCAGCCATCCGCAGAAGGCACAGCTCCTGAGCACAACACTGGACAGTTTGGCCACTTGAAAAGGCTCTTAGGGGGCTCAGGAATCATTGTCCCTGGCACCTCAAAATCTGAACTTGTCTGCCCCTCTCTCTGAGCCTCTTTTCAACTGTTTTGGCATGAAATTTTTCAAAAGTATCTTTTAAAAAAGCAGGAAGTTTAATAAATCCCCATAGATTTGTCATTCTAATTCATCTATTAACTCATAGCCGAATTTGTTTATCTGTGACTCTCCCTGCCCCAGCTACACAGAGTTACCAGGGTACAAGCACTAGACATAATATGATTTAATTTGTAAACCCTGCTGCTGGAATCCCTAAAACAACCCCATTATGGAGCATCCTGCACCGTTATCACAGCAGTGGTATTTGCTTGTTAATGCACTATGTTTGGCTGAGGACAATCTCTGAACTGAGGATATGACAACATATATTTCTAAAATTTAAAAGCAAAGAGAAGATACTTGAAAACAGACAGAATACACAGGAAACATGTAATTGCTCCAAGCGCTGCACTATAAGAAGGGGCAGAAACAAAAAAAGGAGACAAAAAGTAGTCAACACAATCATGAACAAGACTTTAGAATTTCGGCCGGGCAGGGTGGCAAATGCTTTTAATCCCAGAACTCAGGGAGGCAGAGGCAGGTAGATCATTGTGAGTTTGAGGCCAGCCTGGTCTACAAATCAAATCCAGGGCATCCAAAGCTACACAGAAAAACCCTGTCTCAAAAAAAAAAAAAAAAAAAAAAGAATTTCTCGCAAATGATCTCAGACCGACAGTACAGATCCAGGAAGCCTGGAGAATAGCACTAAATAGAATATGTGGGGGTGGGACAGAGACAATACCGAAGCTCAAGAAACTTCCTAAAGCCACAGACAATTAAAAGCACAGCTTGAAAAACCTTAGGAGGAGGCAGTAAGACTCTTGTCTAGAGGACTAGAGCCGAGAACTCTACCCTATCCACCCCAAGGAAACAAGCCACAAGGAGAGAGCAAAGCAGTGCTGAGAGAGATTAACAACACTCACCCACGTAGAACTCCCTTCCTTCTGAAACTCACTTTTCAACCTGAAGAAGAAATGAGGGATTTCTTTTTCATATAAACAACAATTCAGAAACCTGGTGACCGCTAAACTTGCCTTGCAAAAACTGGCAAGTTCTTCACATTTTTATCCAGTGTTCCTCTCAAGTCACAGGATAACCACAGTTCTTCTTATCTTAGTTTAGTTTTTCATAAATAATAATTATTTCCTGAAAGTTGAGCACAAAAATAAAACTAAGAGAAAATTAAAGTCAAACTAGAAGAAAATACACAACAAAAAATGGATCACAAATCAAGAAAGTCAAAATAATAGATGGACAGAAAAAATCCACAAGAACTAAAGCTGATCGTTGGAAAAGATTAATAAGATTAATAGTCTTCTGTCCAGGTTCACTAAGAAAAATAGAGAAAATCTAGATGAACAGTGCTGTGAATGAAGTGATAGGACAGATCACACAGATGTGAAGTGATTTAGAAAGGGTGGACACTGAAAAGAGCTGTGTTTACAGGTTTGATAAATCAAGGCAAAATGGATAAATTCCTTCAAAGACAGAGCTACCAAGATCTACACAAAGGGAAATAGACAACTTAAATAAGCTTGTATCTATGTATCTATTATCTAGGTCAAGTAAACAACCCAGCCATGGTAGCCCTAGGCACTCAAGGCTGAAGTAGGGAGATTGCCATGGATTCTTGGCCAGCTTGAGCTAAACAGCAAGTACTAAACTAGCTTCAGCCACATAGAAATACCATGTCTCAAAAGGCCAAGAGGAAGGGAAAGAATCAGGGAGGGAAGGAAAAAAGAAAGGAAGAAAAGAGTGAGGGAGAGAGGAAGGGAGGAAGAGTGATAGGGAGGGAGAGAAGGAAGGATATCTCTAGACTATCTTAAAGAACTGACAAAGCGGCAGGGCAAGGTGGCCCATGCCTTTGATCCCAGCATTTGGGAGGCAGAGGCAGGCATATCTCTGTGAGTTCGAGGGAGCCTAGTCTGCAAAGTGAGTCCAGGACACCCAGGGCTACATAGAGAAACCCTGTCTCGAAAAACAAAAAACTGCCAAAACAATTTTGGAACTCACAGAGATTCTAACCAGTTTTCTAGATACAAGATTAAAATAAAAAAGTCAGTAATGTATCCAGAATGAACAAATGCAATCAGAAATTTAAGATATAACACTATTTTATCAGCATCCAGTAAATTCAAATATTTAAATATAAATCAAATGAAATATACATACTATCTATATGTGGGTAGTGAAACAGAAAAGATCTTATCAAAGATATAAAGAACTACAAAAAAGGATGTGTACATAGGAAAGCTCTGTGAAGATGCCAGCTCTTCTGGGCTGAGGATTCCAAAAAAGCACCATAAGTATTCTATAGATATTTTACAGAAAATAAAAAACTGATTCCAAGGTTCATATAAGAGTCAGAGACATGAAATAATTCAGTATTGACAAAGAACAAAGTTCGAGGCCTGACACCTTAGTTTCAAGAGTTATTATAAAACTTCAGTGATCAAGATAGTTTGAAATAGTCAAATTGGTAAATTAAACAGAAGAGAGGAACTAGAAATAGATCCATGTACGTACAGCCAACTGGTTCATGACACAATAATAGAAGAAATAGCCTAGAGAAAAGAATACTTTTCAACAAGCACACACACAGACACACAAACACACACACATGCACAGGCTTTATATTTTCCATAAAAACTAAATCAAAATGAATCAGCCTTAAAGATAAAATACAAACCACAAAATGCATACAAGATAAACCCAGAAAACACTTTTGTGCAAATGTGGATGTGTGGGTGTTTAAACATTTATGTAAGTGTGGATGTGTGGATGTTTTAGATACAAAATCAAGATCGTGACTCAGGAAATCATTGATAAACTGACATAATTAAAGTTACGAACTCCCCTCCACAGATAGGATCAAGAATGTGAAAAGAGACAAAAATCCAATTAGAAAACAGAGAAAATAACCAACTGTCACATCACTAATGACGTGATACGGACAGCAAGTGAGCAGAGACGTTCACCACCAGGTGACCTCGGGAGTTTGACACAATCGATGGCACTAGCTACCAAGAATACCAAAATGCAAACCACTGAAAGCACCAAATACAGACACAGTTGGAGAAGTCAGGAAGAGAGATCTAATTTACAGTTGCTGGAAATACGTTTTGAATGGCACAGCCACTTCAAGAGAAAATTTGGCAGGTTCCTGTGAAAGCATGGAAAAATTAAATGCACATAAGTAAGCAAAAGAAGTGAACCTGAAAAAGTTATATATTGTAAAAAAAAAAAAAAAAAGATCCTCATTAAATGACATTATGGGAAAGGCAAGCTAATAGGTGCCACAAAAATTACAGCATTTGGCAAGGCATTGACTGCTTATCAAACACATGCACTGAGCAGCATGGACAGTGAAATAATGCAGCCGTAGACTGATTGGTAACGGGCTATCACCACAGGTTCATGGAAGCAGCGAACATTGCATCCTGGCTACCTAGGTTCAGTGCTGAGGCATAGTTTACATGTGTGGGGTGTAGAAATCTGTATGCTCTCTGCCACTTTGTTTTGTTTTCTGTAATTTTTACAATCCCGTCTCTCTCTCTTCTTTCTCTCTCTCTCGTATTTTATTTTTTCAAGGCACGCATGTGGCAGTCAGAGGCCAGCTTGCAGCAGCTGGTTCTTTCCTTCTATCATACGGGTTTCAGGGATCAACATCAAGTTGCCAGGCTTGGTAACACGTGTTTTTATTCACAGAGCCATCTCCTAGAGTATTCACCCAGTTTCACTGTGAATCTAACTGCTAAGTGGTGACGCTGACCACTATACAATGAGTTGGTGTTGCCGAAGTTATCATATCCAAACTTCATTTATTCTCAAACTATGTAGATTGTAATTCTTTCTTTGGAATCACACTTTTAACAAGGAGCACCCAAACACACACTTGGCGTGCCTCTACTGTCGCTTTTAAATCTATGTATTTGACCGCCCCCCCAACCTTTATTTGCAATGCTTTCGTTGAAGAGCAGCCTTCTCTTCTGCAAAATGTCTCAAGTTCCCATTTCACTGACTTCCTCCCGATGGTTCTATTCACTATATGCTCCTGCTGTGGTATTCCACAGAACAGGTAGTACGTCCTAGATACTTGGCCGATCTCAGGTTCCATTTTTAGTCTTCTCTCTCTACCCTTCCCTTTAGGGGTACAGTAGGGTGGGTTACAGTATCCATTCCTTCCTGTCTGCTTCATATTAGCTTCTTCTTGGTTTTTGTCTGAACCCAGATGTCACGGTCTCTCGCTTTACGACTCAACGGTCTGACGAAGTTAGTCCAGTATATGAAGAGTTGCTTTCTTTTGTGCATCTGTGGGAGACCATGGCTGGCGGACCAAGTTCAGCCACCATCTTGCTCCACCCTCTTTCCTCTTGAAATGCTCTCTCACACCTTCTAACGAAACGAACAAAGCACGCCACTGCGGAGCTGATGTCATTGCAATGCTGGACCAGCAGCACGGGAACTGCCAATTATGATGGTTCCAGACAGGCCAAGAAGCACTTTTCAGAGTCTGGAAACAAGTCCCACATTTTCACAGTGCACAAGCAGGCACCCTGTCCAGATACTGGAAATACCTCTCCTCTGTGTGGTTATGCAGTACGCCAGTTTGGTCTGCATTTAACTCATTTCTTCATTCTGCTGTCTTTTTTTTTTTGAGTTTAGCAACTGCTTCATTTAATTGTGTTACAGTATTTGAAAGAAGACATAATTTCTAATTGTAATTACAAAGCAAAGTCATTAAGGAAATTGAGCTTTGTTGACTATCTTCTTCATTCTTTCCCCTGGATGAATTTTGTTAGGTCATGGTTTATTATACATAGATGTGCATATTTATTACATTAAGTACATAATATACATGGCACATATTTTATGTAATGCAGCTTATTTATATTATTATGTAAATAGTATATGTAAGTATACATACAAACATATTCACATATATGTATATATACGTATATGTTAGCATTCTCCCTTCCCTCAAGACCAGAAGGTAGTTTCTTTATTGGTTATTTTTGTTTTGATATATTTTATTTTTTATTGAAAATGGCATACATACATATAATATGTTTAGAACATATCATACCCTATTCCTTCTCTATCTATTTCTTTAGGTGTACATGTAAAACTTTTGGGAGAGTGAACAGAGATGAAACGTTTGGATCAAAGAGGCTTGAACATGGGAACCTCCATTTACCAGATCACTGACAGTAATTAAAAAGGTTTTGCTTTGGATCTGTCATGTAAGGAAATTGAGGCCAAGTTTGGTTTCAGATGTGTGTAAGATTAGAGGCCCTTAAAGCAGAGGAGAATCTGGAGGAATGGACGAATGGACTATTCCCACTGGGCAGGTAGGAGTCAGTGATTGGTCAAGGCATCTCAAGAGAAAGGTTTGACCCAGCAGACTAGTATGATACAATCTGTTCCAGTAGTTTGTCAGTGTTAGCCAGAGACCAAGGGCACAGTTACCCGTAGCAGACACATTTTACCTAGCCTCTCTCCTCCAAGAACGCCAAGCCTTTGGACCCCTGCTCTCTGTACGTTTCTGACCAGAACTTCTATTCACTCCTGACTCTGCCAATGTATGGGTACTCTGAACCACAGCCTATTCTGAAATGGATAGTTCCCCTATGCAGTTGTCATGGCGACCTCCACATTATAAACCTGGGTGCTCGAGGGAAGGATTAATAACATTTGAAAGGTGAGGCAAAGTCGACCAGACAAGTTCAGTATTCCAGACAGGGTAGGTTGCTGGCAGGAGGATGAGGGGGGTGTAGGGACAGGAGAATGAGAAAACCCACTCAGCACCCTCTAAGAGACAGGCATGTTTGCATTTCTACTTTTCAGGAAACCCACCTCCAAGCACCGACTCACCTCTCTGCTGGCTGTCTCATGAAACCCAGTTCACTTTCAGATGCACTGCCCACTGCCTTCCGAAATCACCCATTCCCTCTTCACTGGAGCCATTTATTTTCAGGGCCTCAAAACCCCTCCGCTGCAGACGGGAACAAATACAAAGAGCTGCAGCCAAGCATTGTGCAGAGGGAGACCTTCACATAGCTCTAAAAAAGAGGTCTCCATCAAATCCCCCTACCCTGTGCACACCACCCCAGAGCTCAGGGAAGCCTGTGGAAGAATCAGGAGTGGAGGAAACAGAGATGAGGGAGGCCACCAGGAGAAGAAGGCGCTCTAAGACAACTGAGCAAAGCTCGTATAAATCAGACTGAGGCAGCAAGCAGGCAGGGGTGCACCAGGCCCTCTGCGGGTACGCTGTAGTTTCCAGCGAAGGGCTTCTCTGCATATACGAGTGTGTCTCTGAGTCCTGTGCCTTCTCCTGGGGCTCCTTTATTTTTCTGTTGGCTTGGCTTGTCCAGCTTCAATATGATGGGGTTTGTTTTATCTTATTACATTTTATTTTGTTATGTTTTATTGTTATTTCTTAGAAGCCTGTTTTTTGCTAACAACAGACAGAAAAGAAGTCGACCCAGAAAGGAGAGGAGGAGGAACTGGGAGGAGTAGAGGGAGGAGCAATTGTAGAATCTATGTTTAATAAAAGGAACAAAAACAAACAAATATACAAACAAACAAAAATTTCTGCTTTGACCATGTCCATCTGCTAGCTGGTCCCATGCTTTGAGGAATTTTTCTAGCCAGATTTCATCTAAGCTACCAACTCTATCCTTTGCTTTTGCTATGTAAATTCCTCCCTTAGGAGAGACATAAAGAACCTACTCAGTTTTTCTAGGAACCCAATGACAAAATGAAGTACATTCCACCAATACCCAGGGAATCACTGAGTTTATTGGGCTTCCTTACAGAGAATTCCTGAGAGATTATGGGCAGGAGCATAGGCAGCCTCAAAGTGGCAAAGTAGAAGGGCTGCACCCAGCGGGGATGATAGTTTCCCCATGGCTGCAGAAATGGAAGGCCTCCCCTCATCTTTCTCCACTTTCTCCATACTCTAGCCCCACCCAGAGAATGGGAGGCCATATGTAGTTCGGGCAGAACTGCCTACAATTGATTAGAAGTGATGGTTGGATACTCAGGTGAGGAAATGTTGTTATACCCAGTTCATGAGACCCCCCCCCCCAAAAGGCCACCAGGAATCAACTCTGCTGCAAAACAAGTGAGGGTTTATTGGATACAAGCTTGAGCCCGGGTTGCAAACTTCCTGTTGAAGTGGGAGAGGAATGCAGTGGGGTGGTTTAGGGGAACAAGGTTTTTAAAGGAAAAAACCACAAGCAGGGAGTTACATGCCTTGATGTTACATGATTGGGTAAGGAAAATTGACTTTTGAAATAATTGTTTACTTTAGGTGCCAAGTCCATAAATGGTTCTGGCCTGACCATCTGGGCCAGTTTCCTAGCAACTATATCTTTAGTGGGCAGGAAAAGAATGCAGTTAAGCTGGTTCCTCCCCACAGGTGGCTGGACATGTCTCCAGCTGGCTGGCCTTCGTTCAGGCTTGTGCTTTAAACTTTGAACCAATACTTCAAAGAACTAATTTTTAATTCTTCGGTCTCTCACCATGACCCTCTATGCCTGTCCCCTCTCTGGGGGATAAAGAGTTAACAGATCTGGCTGTGCTGACATTTTGTGAGTGGAGCTCAGTTTGGCTCCAAGGATGACCCTATACAACAGCTCTGCAAACATGCCGCCCTTTCAGCTACCCCCCCCCCGACAGTGCAGGAACCACCACACAATAGGAAAAGGACCACAGATAAACCTGATATCCAACAGACCTTCTTCCTTCCCTCCTTCACTTTCCCAGGCTGGACCAGGGACTACAGACTGGAGCTGAGCTCCTAAGGTGTGAGGGCAGCTGTCCAGAGTGGGAATAAACTACCTCAGCTTGTCCCAGTTGGATAAAACATTCCCTTAGTGGTCTGTCCACTGAAAGGGGTCACCATGTGCCTACTGGCCCCTGAGGCTGCCTCATTCTTCTCTTATCTTCAAGTCAGGCCCCACCTCCCCATAGTAGGCCTTTCCTTTCCAACCCATAGCACCCAGGCTATTTCTAGATATGACATCATAATGACTTAGTTGTGTCTTTGCTGGAGCACAGATCTCAAGTCGAGTAGTATACCCAACTTGCTGGGCATCCTTTCTAGAAAGTACATGTCAGTGAATCAGTGAACATCAGGCAAAGCTGTTGTAGCTCTTATTTAATCATTCAGCCCCTCCTTGGAAGTCAGAACGGATGCAATGGGAAGTCTGCACCTCCTTTCTACAGCATCTCTGCAACACGGCCTCGTTAAGGAGGAGGAGTTCCTGACACAGGTGTCTTCCCCCATCCTTCCACAGTTCTGCCTTGTACAGAGTGACTAATTAATGGACCTATCAGAAGCAAACCATAGCCAAGTTCTGAATGGATTATATTCATTTGTTTTTCATGAGGTAGCCTAGGATAGCTTTAGACTCAACATTTCACCAGGACTGCTCTTAAATCCCTGATCACTCTAACTCCCAAGTGCTAAGGTCACAAGACAGTGCCAGTATGCTGGCACCATGTACTAGGTATAGAATACTGCATAGCTGTGTTGGATCACTAAAGGGTACAGAGGCCTTTGTGAGAGATCATCATGTGGTTTTTAGTGCAACACTTCTGGCTTCCCTATAAAAAAGTAATAGTCTATTTCCATGTACAAAATGGCATACAGGTGAGAGGGTTTAATCAAACCTGTTTGCTTATGTCAAACAGGTAAACAGAAGATAGACCCGTGTTTGAGCGTGGGTCTATTGATTCCCTAGGAACCATGTGTGCCTTTGTCTTAGTTAAGCTTTTATTGCTGTGAGGAGACACCATGACCACGGCAACTTATGTAAAGGAAAACATTTCACCGGAGCTGGCTTACAGTTCAGAGGTTTATCCCATTGTCGTCACGGTGGGAAGCATGGCATCACACAGGCAGACATGGTGCTGGACAGGTAGCTGAGCTTTCTACATCTGGACCTGAAGGCAGCAGGAAGAGACACTGTGAGCCACTGGGCCTAATCTTGAGCTTCTGAGACCTCAAAGCCCAAGCCATAGTGACACACTCCTCCAACTAAGCCACACTTCCCAATAGTGGCAGTCCCCACGAGCCTATGAGGGCATTTTCATTCAAATGCCACAGCCTCTACTGACATCCATTCCCAACAACTAACCACATGTCTGGTCCAGACTGAGAGCTAGAAATTCCTTCTTCCTTCAATGCTTCACCTTCAACCTCCACAGTCCTCCAGCTATGAAGTGTGGATAGAAAAGGACTCAGAAAGCTAGGCATGGTAGCACATGCCTGTAATCCCAGCACTCCAGAGGCAGAAGAAAGCAGATCTCTAAGTTTGAGGCCAGCATGGTCTACAAAGTGTGTTCCAGGACAGCCAGAGCTTCGCAGAGAAACCTTGTCTTGAAAACAAAGGAACAAAAGACAAGGCCTGGGGAGTGGGGTTGTTGTGTGGAGATAGCTCAGTCAGTAGAGCACTTGCTTTGTAGCCCTGAGGGTTTGAATACAATCCTCAGAACCTGGCCTGCCTGTGGCCCTGGGTTCCATTCCAGCCCTGGAAAGAAATCTTCAGGATAGTGGGATGCACTGCCCTGTGACCCTCTCTGGTAGCTGCAGTGAGCATGGAAGGTAATAAGATCAGTGCACAGCACTGCACACATCTTGGCATTCCAGAGACCTTTGCCTTGACTGATGCCCTGGTCCCAGCTTTGTTCCATCTGCTGAAGGGAGAGAAGGGGAGTTGCAGGCAAGAATCTCAGACTCCCGGCTGAGGAAGGGCCAGATGACAGCGATTTCCGGGAAGAAATGGTAAATCCATGAAGTATCCCCATACTCAGCTTAGATATGAAATCCTCCATCACACACACACAGAGCTCACATGTGGAAAGGTTAGTTGCCAGCTCTGGGGCACCTGGGAAGTGAGACAGCCGTTTGAAAATGAATCCCAGATGATGAGAATGGGACCCCTGACAGGCAGGATGCCCTTTAGTGTGGCTTCAGCCTCCTCTTCCCATGTCCTCCCAGATGCTGTTGCCATGCCCTCCCTGCCACACACTACAGACACATGCCCTATACCACCACAGGCCAAAGCAATGGAGCCTCACGACCAGGAACTGAAAGGTTAGGAGCCATGAGCTAATGCAGACCTTTCCTCCTTTTAAAGCTGATTGTCTCGGGATTTTGTCCCAGCCATAGAATGCTCTCCAGAACTCCAGGTCCCACTGTACCTTGAGGTAGCACCCAGATTCCTCCGTCAGGCCTGTAGATGTTGTCTGGTTTGGTTACTACTGTTATCATTTTGTTTTTGCACTGAGAATAGCAGTTAAAGATGGCACACGCAGGCCAAAACATTTCATAAGTTTTAAAATGGCTTAGTTTAGACCTGGGAAGCCATGACTGAGATAGTTTTCCACACAGCGAACTGCTGAGGGTCATCCAGCCAGGTAGCTGGCTGTCACAGAGAATTCAGCTCTGACAGTATGAGGCAACGGTATCCTCATCCATGAAACCTTCAGACCAGCCTACCCCAATAAACCTCCACAAACACTGAGAGACCAAAAGATTAAAAACCAGTGGCTATTATTCTAAAGTTTAAAGCAAAGGCCTGAACTAAGGCTAGCTGGGTAGAGATATGTCCAGCCATAAGGCCCTGAAGGGAAGAACTAGTCTTACTGCATTCTTTTTCTGCCCGCTAGAGATAAAGTTGCTAGGAAACTGGCCCATCCCCCTAGGGAGGGACACCAGACCATTAATGGTTTGGGGCCCTTCCTATAGCCAATCAATTCAAAGTGCAACATCCCTTTGCATTTTGACCAATAGATGCTTGACAGACAGGAATCACCCCTGCCTTGGGCATGCTGGGAGGGACTGGAATCTTTAAATCACCCAACTATCCTGAGCATGGGGCTCTCAGCTCTCACTGCTTCAGAGGTGGGGGATGTGAGCCCTAGCTGCAGCTTGTAATTTGGAAAAAAAACAAAAAAAAACAAAAACAAAAAAAACGTGTATTTACAGTGGAGTCTATTTATTCCTGGTCTTTGGGGGTTCATGAATTGGGAATAACATTTTTGGGGGCTCGTCCCAGGACCCCAAGACTCCAGGAACCTGACCTGGAGGTTTTTATGCTGGCAGTGTCTAAATGTCTCTGTGCAATGTCTGTGTGTGCATGTACTTTCTGTCCTCTATTCTGAAAATTCCTTGGGTCTCCTGGGGTCTCAGGGTGTCAGTATCTGGATAACAGGATGTGATCAAGGCAGATGTGCTGGTGGTCACAGCTGCCGAAGTTCAGGGGGACACCCCTAGCTTCATCAGTATTTTGGCAGGTAAGTTGTCTAGCCTGTTTTGTTTTTTGTGTTTGTTGGGAATGAAATTGTTAGACCTTTGCCAGACACACTTCCAATATGGCAGCTCACGGCGACTTTCTATGCCCAGCTCCAGAAAGGCTGGGGCAGAGCATAGTCACCCCACTGCACTGTGAGCTCCAGGAGGCCAGCGCTCAGAGGCCCAGACTGTCCCAGTGAGCGCCACTTGGCGTCTCCCTGGGAGGTAGTCCGCTCTCAGTGTCGCCTGGGGCGGCGATGGCAGCTGCACCCATTGCGGTGTAGCAGCCGGAGGAATCATTTTCGCCTCTTTGAGGTGGATGTTGTGTCCACCTCAGAGGAGTCAGTTTTGGTCCTGGGAAATTAGTCCGGTACAAGCCAAGTTTTTGGTTCACTTTTGCCAGAAGCCATAGCTTCATTTCTGTGAGTGTGAGAACAGTCTGAGGTGACTATTCTCATTTCTTAAGATAGGACTTGGACTGACGGACATTATGGGACAGACTTCCTGTAGCTCTCCCTATTTCTCCCAACTCCACCTGCACACCCCACTTCTGCCAACAGCAGACCAATGAGTGCTCTGGGTTGGGAAAAAATGGAGACATGAATGAAATTGTCCAGGACTGCTCTTGACCAGCTGTAAGTGTTTTTTGTCTCAGTGTCTCTGTGCAGTATTTGTTTGCATCTACCCTCTGTTTTCTGTTATCGAGTAAGAACGGTTTTGTCTGTTTAAATATATGTATGGCCATCATATGTTTGTTTTTGACTGATTTTTAAATGGTTAATATGCTCTGTAGGTCATGGTTGTAGATTAAAAATTATTGGGTATGTTTAAAGGTTAAATTAAAACTCTTGTTTAAAACATATATGTGTGCCTATGTGTTTATAAGGTCTGCAAACACATATGTTACAAGAGCAACAATGTAGATTGCCACGTGAACTGTAATGGGACTCTGCCATCTTGAGATTGCCACGTGGGGTGGGTCAGGGAAAGAAAAATGACAGAACCTCTTAGTTGAAATAAATTCCATTTACCATTCCATTTCCTTTTAGGCTAAGAAGATGAGTTTTATTTTAAATCAATATTGTTTTTAGAGATTGGATTGTTTGTACTGGTGAATTCTGGTTTTAAAATCTTGTTTTGACATTTAAAATAATGGTTATGCTTTGTGAATTCACTCTTAGAGAGGGTAATTTGTTTTGATATTGCAAAAACAGGTTTTAGAAAATGTTTAAATGTTTTAAGGCTAAAGTTTATCAGGCATTTTAAACAATGATCTTGGGTAGTCTAACTAAAAAATTTGAAACAATTTCTCAATCCTTTGGGGGAGGACAAAAAAAAACTTTGGTATTTATTTTACAGTGTATCATGTGGAGAACTGCTTGTTTGTTAAGCTGCTTTGTTTATCAAAAAAACAAACAAACAAACAAACAAAAAACATGTTTTCACCCTGGCCTGCACTTTAAGACAGAAAAGAGGAAGTTTCACTAAATTCCTTAAAACTTGTTCCAACTTCCTTAAAGTTTGTTTATGAGAACTTGGACCACAATATTCGCTACAGGGAAGTAATTTAAAAAAAAAAAAGAGTTTGGCAGTTTCAAAACTCCTTTTTGTATTAATGTGACTTGTTTTTGCTTTGCCTATAAAAAAATAAATCATGAAACAAGCCCACACTGAGCTCCAGCATTATCATGTCAGGACAGAAAGGATTTTGATGGGAGCTTTTATGTTGTCTGAAAAGCAAGAGAGAAAGCAAGAGACCGGGATATTAAAGAAAAGAATACTTGTCTAAAGTAAGAATGTCTGGTTAAGCCAGAAGAATGGAGCTAGGAAAAGCTAACCTGAAGGTATATAAAATGTTACAGAAGGTCAGTGTATATATGAAAATCCAGAGCGCATATGAAGTGTATTTGCTTTGGTTCTTCATACCTGCAAGTATGGTTTAAAAAAGAACTGTAAAATATGTTGCTCTTCATTTAAAAGGCTGGTGATTCTTCAGTGTAAAATGTTTTCTTATGATCTTTTGAGGGGGAAGAATTCTGGCTGGTAGATTTGGTGGGGCCAGAATAGTTCGTACAGTTTAAAATTGTTCTATATTGTTCTGTTATGCAGTTGGTTCTAAAATTTATTTGATCACAATGTTAGGACTTTTGGTTATGGGAAATTGTAAACGTCCCACAGAGCCTGCTGTGTTGTGGGAGGTAGCAATGCCATCACGCTTAATGGCCATGTTTTATATTGTCTGCCACAACCTGTGGCAACATGTGGCTAGCTGCCATGTTGATTCAGGGATAGAGACAGTGGAGCTGTAGTTTTGCCACCATCTTTGTTAAGGTCTATCAGTTATAGATAGACCTAACTGATAGTTAAGTCCTTATAGTTCTCTGATTAGTGCTAAGTGCAAAGCTTTTTGCTGTTCAGTTGTAATGCTATGTGGGAAGATCAGCAAGATTTGCTAGCCCCTCTACAAACTGTATCCGATTGAAAGTTTTGCTTTGATTTTAGTTCAGAAAGCAGATTTAAAGTTATGCTAAGGACTGTAGTTGAGTACAAGATTGAGCTTTACCTAGTCTTTTGGGTTTTTTTTAAGGTTAAACCTAGGATGGGTAACTATGAAGTTTGCCTATATAGATCTACTTAAAATATAGTTCTAAAACATGCATCTAAAGACTATGCCAGAATTAGAGGTTATAGCATTCTGTTTTATAGGATGCAGTTTAGAGCAGATGATAAAGATAGACAAAGAGTACTCAGAGATGCTGGCCCTCAAGCTTGTCAGAGATCTGATAAATATAGCATTTTAACATACATAAGCTTATTGTGACAGAGAATCCCAAAATCCTGGCAGTAGCTCCCCCAAGGTCTCCAAGAAGATTTGGGCACAACGACAGATGACTGCTACTCTGGATTGTAGTATGCTAATGACTGGGCAAGACTGCCCCTACTGGCCCACTACTAGGGTCCAGCCTAAACTGTGGACAAAGCCATGGACACCTAGAGAGTCATTGTCTCAAATTACGGAAGGCAAGGTGAGGTCAATCTCTCATGTTCCTTTTTTCCACAGAAGCAGTCTCTCAACCTCTGTGCCCAGCTGGACTGCCTCTGCTCATGATGCCATGACACCACAGGAGGCAGGGACGCTGCCTAGGTGATGGACTAACTAGTCATCTCTGTCATTTTGATTGGTACATTTATTCAGCTTATAATTTATCCTTCTCAGGTCTCTGATCACATTGATGGCTAAGCTAAGCTAATGGTAGCTTTGCAGCTAAAGAGCAGACAATTAACTCCATTGTTAGCTCATTGTACAGTTCATTAGCTAGCTAGAACTACTAGGTACTAGATCTCTAATTTAGAAAGACAAACAGATTTGCCTTGCTCACAGGATTCATGATAGTTGCCAGTGTCTTATGGTGAATAGCTAGATAAAAAGATAATGGAGTTTATGTAGGGTCTGAAGATATAGGAGTTTAGGTTGTGAGAATCTAGAGAGTGTTGTTTGGTCTGGGAAAATGTTTCCAAGTTAGTAAATGCAAGAAAGATTGGAAAGTCTAAGTAGGTATTTTAAGGTATATGAATGTGAGTTGTAATGATATAGAAAAATGATTTAAGACATATTGAAAATAGAAAATACTTTAGATTTCTCCCCCCTCTTTGCTACTGTTGGCTTATGTTATAAGATTTCAGAAGTTCAGAGTTTTGGCATTGATCAATAGAGTTCTGATAAGTTGATGGAGCAATGACTGCTTATTATTCAGTCACAAGCTTGAGATTTTAATTTCCTTTGGTTGTCTTCTGGAGATAGACTTAAAGGTGCTTCTCATCATGTTAAAAAACATCTGTTTAATGTGTATATCTGACACAAAAGCCATAGCTTTTACTATGGTATTCTTAATATCTGCCATTTCTGAGGCAGACTTTGACACAGAAATATTTTAAACATATTCCTTCTAACTGCTTTGTTAAGGAACATCCAAGCATACAGGTTTTAGCAATAAATCCATGAATGTATTTTCACCTAACTTTCCAGTGTGACATGGAGATGGGGGCCAAAAGTAGATGCTGAGTGTACAAAAAGTGGCTGAGCTCCATTGGTGGCTGATTACTGACAGCTATGCGCACAGTTAAAGTGTTAGAGTTTCAGAGAGTGGAAACACTTAAGTTGTTTATAAAAAATACAAAACAAACAGCTAACTGATGCTCATTCCATTGGATGTAGTTTTACCTGTTACTCTCAGAATGTTACATTAGATATGCTGATATATTACTTTTCTGAGTTTTTTTTATATGTATTTCCTTTTGTAAACTAAAATTCATATGAGTTTCTGGAAACAAAAAAGTCATGCGACCTGGATCTGCCATTGCTCAAATGGACCCCAGATGCATTTTTCCTCTGGTCTTGGGATTCCCCACTTTTCCCATTTAATAGACAAAATTTAATTTCTGTTTCTAGTCTGAATTTATCTCAGCAGATTTTCACCTGGTTGACTCTATTCGGGGATCAGCTATGGACTACAAGCTAAAATCTGGACTTTCTGGAAGCTGACATGATTGCTTCCTGCCTCTTCAGGTGAATCAACTAACCAGATGCTTCTGAGAACTGCCCCATTGCCCAGCCTTTGACTGTCATTTCAGCCTTCCTAGCCTCTGATGCTAACGGTCCTATTGTTAACACTGAAGAAATTTCAGAAGACTGGACCCTCGGCCCCAAATCCCAGCTAGCAGGCTGAAATGCTAAGTCAAAAGGGGCTTTCTGACAGTAGCTATTATCTTAGGGATCTGCTTAACTGGAATAGGAATTAGTATTGTAGCAACTGGACTAAAAGCCTAGAGAGACCCTAGAGAGAAAGGATAATAGGTCTCCTTGGCTTACTTCCCCTATATCTACTCTGAAGGGACCACTACTCATTTTGATTTTTATCTTTGGGCCTTTTATTTTAAATCACTTGATGGCTTTCATGAAGGAATGCTTGGGAGAGATAGAGTAATGGTACTCAGATCCCAGTGTGGAAAGGTAAATCTGTAGGATACAAGGGGTCATACCTGGAAGACCCAAGATTAGGTCTTCAAATGATCATGAGAAAGGGGAATGAGAGATCAAAAGATTAAAAATCAGTGGCTATTATTTTAAAGTTTAAAGCAAAGGCCTGAACTAAGGCTAGCTGGGTAGAGATATGTCCAGCCATAATGCCCTGAGGGGAAGAACTAGTCTTACTGCATTCTTTTCCTGCCCACTAGAAATGAAGTTGCTAGGAAACTGGCCTATCCCCCTAGGGAGGGACACCAGACCATTAATGATCTGGGAAACTTCCTATAGCTAATCAATTCAAAGTGCAACATCCCTTTTGCATTTCGACCAATACAGGCTTGCCAGGCAGGAATCTCCCCTGCTTTGGGCATGCTGGGAGGGACTGGAATCTTTAAATCACTAACTAACTAGCACGGGGCTCTCGGCTCTCACCACTTCAGTGGTGGGGAGTGTGAGCCCAAGCTGGAGCTTGTAATTTACAATAATAATAAAAAAAAATAACCTCATGTATTTACAGTGGAGTCTATTTGTTCCTGGTCTTTTGGGGTTCGTGAACTGGGCATAGCAACACCTCTCAAGACCACAGCCAAATTAAAGCAATGACAAAAGGCGCTCATTCTCATTTTAGTCAAATAAAAAAAAAATTTGTTATGTCCTAGATAAGGCTCTCTTCCATATATTCTCCTTTTCTTTTGGCCCAAAACATTGTTAAAATAAGATTTTACTATCCTATCATGAAGGAGGCTGAACAAATCCACATTTTACATTATGATTTTTTAGTTATTTCACCTAAGGAAGTGGCAAACCTCTGGGATCTGTCAAATGCTTCCAGAAAATTCTAAGCATTATTAAAGTCAGACCCCTTTTCTCATTATTTACACAAGGGCATCTTTGATTTTCTCTATTTGACATGGTGTATTTCAAAGCTGGTGGCTGCCTTAATAAAAGACAATGATGAGCTACCTTGCTTTTTCCTTCTATCCAGAAATACCTAACCAATATCCTTGTGTGTGGACCCTAGTGTGGTGGACTCGGGAGCCTGACCAGTGGAGTGGGTCCAAGTGTCCATCACTTGATATAACCGAGCTCAGCCACTGGCAACATTCCTGGTTAATTGATACTAACAAGCCATTCCAATTCAACCATCCTTCTTAAAATTGGAAGAAAAAAAAGAACCTTTTCTGCCCACCTTCCTGTCCTCTTCTCTTTTCTCCTTCCTCCTCCAGTCAGTTCACAGAACCTCAATTAAAGAAAGAGAACCCTGCTTCCGGGTCCACCGTGCTCCACACAGAAATCACAGCTCAGGTGCTATCCTGAGCTGTGCAGACAGCACAGTTGGTAATGTTTGCCTTGCAAACATGAAGGCCTGAGTTAGACACACACAAAAAGCCAGGGACGTGGTGTGTGCCTGCCCTCTTAGAGCTGGGGAGACAGTGTGTCCCAGACTCTCTGGCCTGCCAGGCTAGCTCCTGTCCAAAGAGAGACTCTCTCTCCAAAAACCGAGCTATTTGGCTCTTCAGGACTTAACATCTGTCCTCCAGAGAGATATGCACACAGGTGCATATACACACAGCCTTATTTTCCCCTTCAATAAAAACCCAGAAATCACTAAATGATGACGTGTGGATAGAAAAGTGTATGGGCTTTCCAGTGCAATATTACTCTATTTGAACACACAAGCCCTACTAAGGTCACTAGAGGACTTTGTGTTTTTATTTAGTACATGTTCTTACTATATAACCCTCATGCTCACAATCCCCCTGCCTCAGGCTCTGAGTGCTGGCATCTCAAAGCATGCCTACAGGAGCCTCGCATTTCAAAGCCTGAGAAAACAGTAGGTTTGTCCAGGGTTGTCTTGTAGAACAAAGAAAAGATGCAGACTTTCCTTCCATCTCACAATCATCACTCTTTCTTACTCCTCCAGCTTTTGCTTTTTTTTTTCTTTACATACATATTTTAAATTAATTTACTTGTTTATTCACTGTACATCCTGATGGTAAATGCCTCCCTCCTCTCTTCCTGGTCCCACCCTCCCTTCCTCTTCCCTAGTCCTCAGATAAGGGGAGCCCCCACCCAGCTGCCCTAGCTCATTAAGTCACATCAAGTGAGGAACTAGCATAAAGGAAAAAAAAAACTAAATGGTAAGCTTGGTGTAGGCAGTACAAGAACGTACTGTTCTGTCGTACATTCCAGAATGCCACATAGCTGTGAGTTACGAGGGCTAAGATCTCAAGATGATTGCTGAGAGGGTAAGGAAGCCATAAGTTTACACGATGGTTCTGCACAATTGAGCTCCTCAGAGTCATTGTGAACACCCAGCCCAGAGGCAGTGAACAGTCAGCCGAGCTCCATAGCAGGGGCCACGCACTGAAGCAGCACAAATGTTACGCCATCAATAGCTGACACCGTGGGCTGGGGAAATAGCTCAGTAATAAAGCAACTGCCTTGAAAGCGTGAGGGCCTGAGTTTTAGATACCTACACTGCACACACACACACACACACACACATGCACGCACGCATGCATGCACCCCCCCCCACATACACACACATGCAGGCGCACACACACACATATCCTGATATTTTGTATAACAGTATCTATAGCTTCTTTAAAAAATTCAAAATAAATTAGGCACACAATTCTGCAATAAAAATTCTGGCTGTACATCCCAAATAATTTAAGTGTGGGTCTTGGAAGGACGTTTTAACATGTGCGTGCTGCAGTGCTGCTTACAAAGGGTGAAGGAACCTGTGTACACCCAAGGATGACTAGAGAGTGTGTTTACAATGAAGATTTCTGACACATGCTACAAGGTTCAGGAAGCTTGAGGGCTTTGCGCAAAGTGAAATAAGTCACAACAGGACAAATGCTGTATGACTCCACTCTAAAGCAACCCAACCGAGACAGGTAAGATGGTCACCAGAAGTATGTGGGCAGAGTGCTTGGGGGATTGATAGTCCATAAACACAATGCTTGAGCTACGAGAGAGGAAGATAGTTTTGGAGATGGGCGGTAGAGATGGTTAAACAACGGTGTGTATACAATGCCACTGAGCTGAATGCCTAAGGCAGTTACAATGCTAAATTGAGTGAATTGAGTGCCACAGCTAAAAACTGCAACAACATTAGCCTTCTGTAAACACATACACTAGGTAGCTGTGGTTTGAATGATAAACGTCCTCATTGCCTCCGTTGGTGACACTGTTCAAGGGGTTTAGAACATGTAGCCCTTCTAGGGGAATTATGCCACTGGGAGAGGGGTGCGAAGGACTTTGAGGTTTCTAAAACATTGCACCATTTCCAGTTTGATCTCTGCCTTCTGCTTGCAGAATAATATGTGAGATCTCAGTTCATGGCTCCAAATACTATGCATATCTGCTGCCATGCTTCCCTGCCGTGATGGTGGTGGAGCCTTACTCCTCTGCAACCACAAGCCCAAGTGAACTTTTCCTCTGTAAGTTGCCTTAGTCGTGCTATTTTTATCACAGTAGTATAAACCTCACTAATACAATGTCAGAATCATCTCATTGGTGAAACTACTGAGATATGCATGTGTACATGTGTGTGATTGCATGTGGAGTCCAGAGGCCAGCCTCAGGTATTGCTCCCTATGTTTGTTTGAGGCAGGGTCTCTCACTGTTCTGCTGTATATCAAGTATGCTAGGTTAATAACCAGAGAGCTCCCAGGATCTACCTGTCTCTGCCTCCTGAGTACTGGGACTGCAAGCAACTGAGTTATCTCCTTAGGCCTGCACACTGACGAGTTTTCAGTGGTAGAAATATTTGAAAATCTTTTCATGGCTGAAATAAAGATACTCCAGACACATAACTTCGCTGAAGTTACTTAGAACATTCCTGCCTTTGAATGAACATTGGTGAGCAGTGAGAACAGCTAGGATAACTGGCCAGAGCCTGGTCAGGGCAGGGCACACTGGGACCTGAGAGCCCCTCCCAAAGGTGCAACGGAGAGTAGTGTGGCAGAGCCAAGGGCATGGGAACACTCAACAGGGCAAGAGCTGTGCTTCCCTTGCTTTAGGAACATGAAACTACTGCTCGTGGTGCTTGTGTGTCCTCCTGAGGCCTCTATGTTTCCCACAGCCTGGTAAAGAGGGCATTACCAAAGCAAAACCAGGCAGCTCTCTCCACTTCAAACATCTAACAAGTTTGGAGAAACAAACAAACAAACAAAAATGTGTGGAGTAAGATTCAACTAGGAGGCCAACAGTTTCTTCCAAAATCCTCCCTCCTGGGACCTCTCTGCTCGGGCTCTGGATCTGATTTCCAGACAAAGCTCTGCAGCCTTCTTCCTCACATTTTCAGGGCAAGCAATCTTTGGCTCTAACCCTGGCTTGAGAATGGCTTCTCCTTGGCCAGTTCCCAGGCACATCACCTGGAAGCATGAATTAAAGTGTGTTTTCTCCTCATTTCCTTGCTTCTGCCTTTGTGCCCCAAGGACGATTTTCCCTCTATATTCCAGAATAGGATTAAGAGAAAACAGAGCTGAAGTTCCAGGCAGGGTCCCCTGCTTAGTTAGCTGGATTACATGTCCAGACACGTCTGGGGAAGGAAGGAGGAAGGCAAATGGCCATGTGGAGAGGTCTTGGGGTACCCAGAAAGACAATCCAAAACCCTCTGCCACCAAGACAGAATGTGGGGAAGGGACACACAAAGGGGTCATAGAAACATAAAAGCCCCAGCTACCTGACAACTGAGGGATCTATTCCAACCCAGCTTCTGCTTTTAAAACTGTGTGGCTTCATTCAGCTTCTTACTTTTCCTGGAGCCCATTGACTTGAAAAGTGATTGTCTGCTTTTGATTGCACTGAAAATTAAATATTCTGTAACATGCCTGAGAGAACCCACAGGGCTCACTATCTGTGTCAGGCTTATCACCAACAATGCACCAAGACAGATGTGGAGGTACGTTTACTTAAACAAATTTAATTAAACCTGTGGTTCTAGCACCTGACAGACTGAGCCAAGAGGACTGCAAGTTCAAGGGCAGCCTCAGCTACTTAGTAAGTTGCTGTCTAATTAAAAAGTAAGAGTTAAACGAGCTTTTCCCAGGGGTGACTGTCATCCCAGCTCCTCCTTCTGCTGTTTTGACACCCGCACATGTCTCACCCTGCCATTATAACCAGGGAACTATGCCTCACAAGCACATCTGGCACAAGGACCCAACATGACAGATAAGGCCATGGAAGGAAGAAAGAGGAATGGGCAGCGCCTTTGATCTGAGATGGGTTATGATCCCTTTTTAGCCATTGCAGTCATCAGCTAAATAAGCATGAACAAACCCACCAGCATTTCCATTTAGCCTGGCTAACCACAGTTGCAGGACTTGGAGCTACGATTTCACGTGGCTGGGGATGGGAGAATGTACTGAGTGCTGCCTGTCGACACTCTAGAGCAGCATGAAGTTCTGTATTTCCATCCCTTGGTGCCCAAACCTGTGCTCCAAACTCAAGAGGAAGTCCAGAAGCCTGGGTCAAACTACAGGAGGCCTAGGATCAGCCATCCTAGGCGCGCACACTGGTGTTCCCTCCCAGGCAGGGTGACCTTTGCTCTCCGACTGCCTCTCTGAAACAATCTCTGTTTCCATAGAGTCTGACTCTCAGCATCTGCTCAGCGCATGCACACTGAGGAGGAAGGATGAGTCTGACTGCTCCTCTCCTGCCCTTGTGATTTCTTCTGTTTGGGCAGCAAAAGACTCAGCTTGTGGACACATGCAGAATTCAGGTCCATTTTTAAATTTTTGTTTGTTTGATTAAGCTTCATACATTAGTTGATTGATCATATTTCAACAATAGCCAAAGAAACAAAATAATGTTAGTCAGTTCACGAGTACAAGTAGCACTTTCCCACATTGAAGGATACTTTTTCCAACCAAGGGAGGCTGAGACAGAGAGCTGTGAGCTCCCCAGACTTGGTCCCTATTCTGTGCAGATGCCTGTCACACCAGCCTTGGTAAGTGGCAAGAGTGATCTCACTTCCTCTCCCCAAAGGTAGCCATCCTCATTACATTCATTACTGAGCTGAGAGAACTGTGGGTGCATAATAGGATTTTCTTTAAAATATTCATGGTCTGACAGCTGATATTTCAGCCATATTTCACTTGAGGACCACACCGGAGAGGAAGCTATGCAGCGGGACTCAATTAGTGGGGTATTTTCCTCACCTTCTGAAAGGACTTTTAAAATCCAAGTCATTAAAAATCTGTGACACCTATTATTCTCCAGTCATCCCTCCCCACAGGACAGGGGTAGCCTTAGGTGCACATGAAGCCCTCCGGGTACCCACACCGACAGCCCGAGGAATGGGCTTGGTCCTGCCAGGGTATGGGAAAGGCCCGCTGTCCTCCATCACCTCCCCGTTTCCAAGAATATACCTCCAAGTGTGAAAACCATGCAAAATGCATGCTGGGTCCCCCACAGGCCTTCTAGGTGGACAGCCCAGATTTCCTGTGGCTTTAAGATAGGAAGGGTAGGCTCCGGGAACACACTGGACTCAGGGCAAGAGGGAGAACCTGAGAACAGACATTTGCACTCACATCACAAATTTGCTATTTCCTCCTTTGAGCCTCAGTTTCCTCTTCTGTAACACACACACACAGGTGGGGAGGGGGAGAAATAGTGGCCCAGATGGGAACTGTGGAAATATGTGTGTACCAACACCTACCACACTTTCCCTGCTCTCAGCAGCAATGGAGACCTAGAACATTAGCGGTTCAGGCTATCAGCTCCCTTCTTCCCATCAGACTCTCAGGCCCCTAAGCACAGGACTAACACTAGAATCACCTCTGTCCCCAGCACTCAGTGCAAATATGGTATATAAGAAAATTCTGGTGCAGGAATTCTGATTACCAGACATTCAATTATTCTAATCACTAATTAGTTCGTGTGACATATAATTGCTAACACTAAGCCATCCTGACCTCTGAATGTGAAGAAGCACAGGCTGGAGATAACAGCCTGACTGAGCAAGCTTGAGAACCCTATGAACACGCCAGCAGGCTGGCGCATGACTGTAACCCCGCTACTAGCAAAACAGTGACGGGAAGGTTCCTGGGCCTCCCTGGCCAGACAGCAGGCTGGACTGGCAAGTTACATGCCAATGAAGAGCCTTTGTGTGAAAGAAGGAGGTGAATGTCACCGTGAAGACAATACCCGAGACTGAGCTCTGGCCTCCATTCACTCGAGTGCTTGTCCACACACATACAAGAGACGTACAGTGAAGTGAGCCCAGCTACTGAAAGGCTGTGTCAGCATTTTTAAGAAGCAAGTTTAACAGGAAACTGACAAAAATAAGTTGTTCTAATTGCTACTGCTGACAGAACCCAGGCAGGCGGAGACTGTACTTCAGAGAATAAGGAAAAACAGAAACTGGGCTCTGGACTGAGACTAAAACCTGAGAATCACGTCCTGGAGGTCTGGACTTCTGCCCGTGGCTCCCAAGCCACCCCATAGTTAGAAAAATATTCAATTTGTTTGTCATCGCTCAGGTTGCTGAGGTTCAGTTTTGTCTCTGCATCCAAACAACCAGAATCTCCTTCAACCTGGTCCAAACCACTCTGGTCTTCAAACAGGCCTTGAACCGAAGCCAGCCCTGGTTTTCTGTGACGTTTCCAGTACGTCTGCTTTCAAAACATGGTGGTAGGAAGAAAAGAGTACAGAAGACCAACTCTCATTCCAGAACTTTCCCAATTCAGCCTACACATTCTGGTCTTCTTCAGACAATTATTTTAAGATACAACCACAAAAAAAAAAAAAAAAAAAAAAATTAAAACCTCATGTGTGCTTAACATTGTAAGGTCTGGATGCTAACCCATCCTTAGCATTGTAAGGTCTGGATGCTAACCCATCCTTAGCATTGTAAGGTGTGTGTGTGTGCGCGCGCGTGTGTGTATGGTCTGGATCTGCTTTAATTCCCTGAATCTCCATCGCCTGTCTGTGAAAGGTAAGTGCTGCTACTACCTCCCCAGGTATGTGCTGATTTAATTAAGACATGGCTCGTACCAGAAATCAGGGATGCAACTCAATCAGTAAAGTGCTTTATAGAAGCGTCAGAGTCCGGCTGACCTCTAACCTCCACAGGCATGCACATATGTGAGCACACGTACTTTCAGCTGCACACACGCGAAGGAGAAACCCTGGTGCCGGAATTACAGGCATGAGCCTTACCTTCTGTCTTTGGTCTTCACTGGCTCCTTCTTCATTGTTGCTCTACGTAGTGAATTTGCTCCCACGTTTACATAGCCACTCACTATCTCCCCAGCAGCATATGAACTCCGGGAGGTCAGAGGCCACTCTTCTCACCAAGTTGACTAGAACATAGTCAGTGCATTTGTTATCCGCCTTCATGCAAAAAACCACTGCTGGACTTAGCTGCTGAAACCAAAATCAATCTCAAGCCACAGGGACGGAGGACAGCTTGCATGATGGCTCTGGCACTAGCTCGCCCAGGAGTGGCAGCGGACGCCAAATGGAGCCACTGGGGCCGGAGGAGCAGCCTCCTAGGGGAGTCACACTGCTGTTCCTGCTGGCTGAGCCTCCCTGGAGGACTGCTAGAACAGTCTCTCTCCTTCCAACAAGGGAGCACGAAGACCCCGGACAGAAGCTACAGTGCTATTCATGACCAACTTGGGAGAAGACAAATGGTGTCTAGGAGTCTGGTTTTCACAGTTAGTCGTCAATCACTTTTCAGTTAACTGTTGTCTTCAGGGTTATGTTGGGGTTAGGGGTGAGTGCGCACACACACTCCATGGATGTGAGAAGACATGCCAATGCAGACCAGTCTTTAAGCTCCGCCCACCTCTTCTTTCTTGAGTTATCTCTCAGAGGCCTGGAAGGTGATAGCCAGCCTGGGAGCTTTCAGGAATCTCTACCTGTCTTAGCTTCCCATCTGCCCGTGACCGGCATCACACGTGTAGCCCCCATACACGCTTTTTATACAACATTCTGAGGACTGAGGTCCTCACCCCTGTGAGGCAAGCCCTTCCTGACCGAGATGGCCCCAGTCTGTCTTCATGCGCTTCCAACTGGCTTCTCCTGATTTTAGGACTTACTCACAATCTCTTAGATCCTTTACATCCCCCACATAAACTTATGTGCATACACACATACACACAGCTGCACGCACACACTCATACTCTATGCACATACCAAACCCATGTACATTCACGTCCCCACGTACACATATGGCGCTGCAGCAGGCTGGCCTTGAACTCAGTTTCTTCATCTTGGCCTATCCAGTGCTGGGATTACATATGTGCACAACACATACGGCGAATACTGTCGATACAGTTACGATCAGCCAGCTCACAGTTTAGAGTTTAAGTTTCCACCAAATGATTGTTTTATTCGCATGAATAAATTTGGAGGAAAGAGAATCCTTGTCTCCAAAACTCTTTAAACAAGTTGGAAATGCTGACAAATCCCACCAGGAACAAGTAGAGAACAGCCCATCTTCTTCCCTGCGCAGACACTTGGTGATTTTCTTGTTTAAGTGTTATGTCTCCATGTTTGAGGTTTCCATCTGCTTTTGTTGGCATAAACGCACTGCTGCTAGACCACCAGTACTCCGATGGTCCTAAATTAATTTCCAGTTTTATATGTCTGAATGGTAGGGATGCCAGACAGCTTCAAAATGAAAACATGTCCAAATTTAATGAAGTTCAAAGAAAGACATGCTTACTTATGGATTAAAGAATACAATGAGTCGCTGCTCCTAGCTCTTCAAATTGTGGCAGCTCATCGTAGCCGGAGATGGGAGATGTGTGGGTGGGAGAGAGGCCTCCTGTGTTCCCAAGGTGAATCGCCAGCCAGGTGGACAGACAGCAGAACCTGGTCTTCCACCACCAGCTGAGGACGCAGAGGATGGGCAGGTCTGAGCAGGGAAGGGCTCAGGAGGAGAGGGCAGAGGCTTCACTCTTCACATGTCCACACACCTGTTTGTAGGCCTTGGAGCACACTGACCACTGAGGGACAGCTTGCTGTTGCTGAACCTCAGTGATAGCACCAAACGTCCCCAGGGTTGCTGGAGTGGAGGACAGAAGAGATTTCGAAGAAAAGCTATCAAAGAGAATTCGTTCTGTTCATTTTATGACCACCATGGCCACTGCAAATCCAGCCACTGGGAGCCATGTTTTCTAGAATAGCGACCAGAACTGAGCAGAAGTGTTGAAGCAACCTCTGGTGTGATTCTTGTTGCCAAGAACCTCAGCACAGTGTTCTTTTAACCGTAAGTAGAAACGTCTGAATTTTTTTATATGGTCTCCCTATAAAGGGCCAACTGGCCGCAAGTTCACCAGTGTCCTGCCACAGCCTTACAAAGACTAGGAATTCTTTTTTCTCTTACCTTTCATGACAAGTAATCACTGAAAGAACCATAAGAAACAGTGGGACATTTCAAAATGTGCACGCAATATATTAAAATCCAAAGTGGCTAAAAGGTGCACTGTCTTTGTGTTGGGATCATTCGGAATGCTTCACAACAGCTTAAATATCTCCCCATGCAAATTAGATCAATGTCTAATTACGTTTATTTCACGCAGTTAGAAGGCTTTTTCGGTTTGATTCCTCTAAATTTGAGCTAATTCAACAATCTGCAAATGCTGCATAATGACCGGCAATTTAACACTTAGGTAAGTGTTTTCTGGTAATTTACTTTCAAATTCATCCCAAATCTCCCTCAGCTTTTTGGAATGAGTTCCAGCTTCAAAAAATAAAAAGAAAATTCAACCTGAAGCCAGAAATCCACATGTAAAGTTCAAGTTTCCTGTTTATTTCCCACCTGTTCCTGAGTACACAGCACAAGTTCTCAGTTCACTCTTTCTCACTGGTGAGTGGTAACCGACCCTGAGCCTGCTCTGCTCAGCAGCTGCTGAGAGTCAAGTGTGCGGGCAGGGGCCCCTCTCCCACAGAGCCTGAAAGGAGGAAATCTGCAAGCTCGCTTCTCTCGCGCATGAAATATTCAAGGCCAGTGCCACAGCCGTCACGCCCTTTCACCTCCCACCACCATCAGCAGCACAAAGCCAACCTGTCCTGTTAACTGATGGACTTCCTGAGTAGACCTATCATCGGGTCAGAGTGTGCACCCCGACACAGATTCTTAACTTCTGATGCCTTTCCACAGCTTGGTCATAATATACTTGATGTGAGCACCCGCTTTCCTAATGCATCCAGTTGTAATCCAGCGGTGGGAGAGGAGGCTGTTCTTTTCTACCTCTCTCTATGTCTAAATAATGTTTACTTGTTTACCTGGTGTGTGTGTGTGTGTGTGTGTGTGTGTGTGTGTGTGTGTGTGTGTG
>NW_026596225.1:2621767-2639664 GCF_907164565.1 Psammomys obesus
TGTGTGTGTGTGTGTGTGTGTGTGTGTGTGTGTGTGTGTGTGTGTGTCTTCAGTCATCCGTGCATGTGGAGGCCAGGAGTGGAATTCAGAGGTTTCCTCTGCTGCTCCTCACCTTGTACTTTTGAGACAGCGTCTCCCACTGAACCTGAAACTTGCTGTGCTGCCTAGACAGGTTGTCAAGACATGGCAGGTCCGTCTACCGCCACACCACCCAGAGCTGGGTTTGTAGGCAAGTGCCGCCGTAACCAGCTTACACACCAGAACCCCGGTCCTTGTGCTTGGACAGCAAGCACTTCACTCACTGAGCCTCTCCCAAGCCCCAGTTTCTACACAATTTCATGCAGACTTTAGGTGGGTTACTAAAATGGCTTTACTACAGTGAACATGAAATGGTTTCAAAAGTACTAGACCTCACCTTCAATTACCATAAAAATCCTCACCCTGGTGGAAACTGATCACGCCATCGTCATATCTCCCCTGAGGCTTCTTTTGCTAGTGGCGATGCGCAGTGCAGCTAATTCCAGCCTAGTGAGGTGTGAGTACTCACGACCACGTGTTCCTCAAGAATCACAGCAAGGTTCTTCGGTGCTCAAGCTGGCCAGCTGGCACGTAGCTGCTGTTCACCTTTCCCAGGCAAGTTTCCGCCTGGATGCTCCACAGCGCCGATCAGTGGCCTCTGACTATCAAAGCTAAAGACAACAGCCCTGGTCAAGCCAAGGCTGAGGCCACAGGGGCATGCCCACAGGAGCTGATCAGCCCAGGGTCCTTGGCCCTCACCAGGAAGGGCCAGCCTTGTTATCCAGATGTCTGACGTGTGATAAACCGTGCGGTCTCTCAGTCATCCACAGAGACCTCGGCATCGTCGACTTGCCAGAAAACATCATGCTAAGCTTCAGGTCCCCACTCTTACTGGTCAAAGCCCATGGATACAGACGCGATTCGCAAGGTAACCACAGCCGATCTTCCAGACAGCAATCCACATGCTATATTCATTTTAGGATTTGATATCACACAAGCATAGGGACCCCAGTTCCATCTTCAGAACCCATGTTAAAAAGCCAACTATGCCAGTAATGGTGGGATGAAAACAAAGGGATCCCTGGGACTGCTTGACTGGCCAGCCTTGCCAAATGTAGGAGCTGCAGGCCAGGGAGAGACACTTGCTCAAGAAGCAAGACAATGGCTACCAAAGAACAACATTTCAGATTGACTCCTGACGTGCGCACATATACATGCATATGTGAGCGCGCGCGTGTGCGCGCGTGCGCGCGCACACACACACACACACACAGATAGACACACACAAGACACACAGACACAAATACACACACAGACACACACAGAGACACACACATTTTCCAAGGTAAGAGGTGAAAGCTTCGCAGCTGACACCCTCGAGTCTCCGCTAAGCTGTCACTCCTGTACTGGCTCCACCGAGCTCTCCCTGGGAGACCTGGGAGCCCCCGAGGCCAGAGGTCAGGCTCTTTTCTGAAAACCCATCTGCTAGCATAAGGCCTTGCACAGAATAATGCTGACAGAATAAACATGAAGACACAGTATTCTTGTTAATAATAAGAATGTACTTTGTGAAGATTATAGGTCAGAAATTGGAAATCTCCTTATAGGGCTTAAACCATTAAGATAATACACACAGAAGTAAACAAGCCCTTTTCTAAGGCTTTCACATGCAAGACTAGCTCTCTCGGCCAGGGAGACTTGGCCTGGATTTGAAGCAGTGTACAGATGAGCACAGTGCTGTCTCCACCTACCCCAGCTAAAAAGATAATCTAAGAACCCGCTCAGTAGAACACGCCTTCCAACACAGTGTTTAAAGAACATGACGAAATAAAAACGTGTGTGGCTGGAGGTTACCACAGCTGGTGGACCGGCTGCCCAGCACCATTTGAGCACGGTGGTACACCCCGAAACCCCACCACCCAGGGGGGAGAACAAGGGGCTCAGGGTCCTCTTCAGCCATAGTGGGAGTTTAAATACCATAGATTACATCTCCCACTTCCTTCCTCAACCTCCACTCCCCTCCTAACTTCAAGTCTTCTGTTTCTGTTACTGGCAACCTCCTGAGCCCAGTTAGTGCCGCCCTTAGGCGCAAGGGCGTGTGACCTTCCCGTTCGGGCTTGAGCAACACAGCAGAGGCCACGTCCCCAAAGGTAAGTAACTCTCCTTCCTCTGCCTAGTTCATGCAGAGGTCGCGAATGGCTTTGTTTTGCACGCGCCTTGTGCTGGTGCTCACAGCTGCACTGTTCCTGGTGGCCATGCAGTTTGACAGATGGCTGTTTCCAGTGTTGCACCGACGGCACATTACTCAGCGATCAGCAGAGACCTATGCAGATCCAGCACTGGCGAGACCTCTGTGCCTCCTCTCCCACGATGGCCTTTACAGAACCATTTGGGGCCATGTAGCCAGGTGGCGAGTCGATCCCTTATAAGTTCAGAGCTGACTTCTCTGTACCCTGCACCCAAAGCGAAGAGTGGTGGTGGTAACAGAGCTTCGTTGTCTCGTTCTGGTGGGCAGCTAAAGGCCATGGCAATTGCTGTGTTGTTTTGGGTGCCTCTGGGTCTCCTTGACCAATAACTCATAGGGCATATCCCATGCCTGGCTCTGAGTTTCCCTGAGCCGGTATTTTGGGAACGGCATTGTCTACCTATACAGGCTTTAAACTTATTTATATTTTTATACAGTAATCATTTTTAAATTAGCTTACTAAGGCTTCTTCAGGCACCCTCAGTTTTAGCTAACCCAGCCACTAGCATCTCCTCATCCCAAAGCCAATCTCCAGTTAAACATTAGCCTCAAGAATTCTATCACGCTCATGTCACTTGTGTTCTGTTATACATTATGATTGAGTTCATTTTGGGGTTGAAGGGTTTCCATATAGTTTATCTTCATTTTGGCTGCACCTCTTTCACCATCTCATTTCCTCATTCCACGGTTTTCCACTCTCACTCTTTGCCCTTTTGCCCTTTGTCACATGAGGGCCCAGCCTTTCCCTGTCCTGGGAAGTAGGTTCCCAGTGGGCAGGGGCCACCCTGGAATAAAACAGACAGCAGGACCTCCCAGTGCTTCAAACTTCCCAGACTTCAGCTCCACAAGCAATTCAAACTTCTGCTACTTACAAATCACCACATCTTCGGCGTGCTTTTACAGCGTCAAGAATATTCTACAACGGATAGGTAACAGAATGAGTGGTTGAAATGCTAATATTCTGTTTGGAAATTAGGAAGTAGGATTTCAATAAAAACACACAAACACATAAGTGCAGGCAATGCAAAAGGATGACCTGCTTGCTCTGAACACTCTCATTTTCCATTGTTGAGATCTCACAACCAGGGAAGGGTCAAATCCATAAGCCCAAAATATTTCTGTCATCTTGACGAAGGCACGTCATCAGTGGGTTGCTGCAGCTGCTCCCTGAAACGGAGTTTATAGCTACTGGAATCCCACCCATCTGAATCCAGCTGTAAATGGGAGAGGCATGGGTCACTAAAGAGCAAGGGGAACGTGTTGGCAGGAGGTGAGTATTTTACATAGCACCTGCAGGCCAGGTATGTGTTCATTTAGACATTTTATATCCGTGTACCCAAAACTCCACACATATGGACACAGTGCTATGCACATGTGTCTCCAATACAACAGGCTTCTTGAACTGAACTGCTTAGGAGAACAGCTGGTAGTGAAGAAAGGGAGGAGGAGGGGGAGCGGGAGGAAGAGAAGAAGAGAAGACGAGAAGACGAAGGAGGGAGAAGGAAACAGTCACATGACATTTAGCCCACCATTAGGTTTTGTGGGTTTTTTCAGGTTTGGATTGGGGGGGGGAGGCAGGAGGGAGATGTTCAAGATGTTTCTCTCTGTAGTTTCAGCTGCCCTTGAACTCACAGAGACCCACCTGCCCCTGCCTCCTGAGTGCTGGGATTAAAGGGGTAAAGCCCTCACTAAGGTGAGTTCCAAACAGCTTTAAAGAATCTAGCATTGGTATTTTGTTTAGCTTCTGCACAAAATACAATTTTTATCAAATCTTCTTAATTAAAAGAACATTCTGTGAAAATGGCTTTTTTTTTCTTACTTAGAAGTCTCTTATCTTCCCTTTCAGCAATGTAGGTGGGAACTGCGTTGTGATCAGTTTAGCCGAATTTTAAGCCTCTGCTGTACCGTCATGCTCTTCCCCTTCCTGTCTCCACCGCCTCCTCCTCTCTTTCCCCTCTTCCCTCTCCTCCGAAGTTTAAACTCTTATCTCTAAATAAAATAGGGGAGTGCAACAGTATACTTGCACAGTTTCACTGTGAGTGTAAACTTTTCTCTCTTGCTGTCTTGGTGTGTTTATTTCTCGACCTCCCAGACCACATGCAAGCTCACACATTTTACCAGAGAGCGACTCCTTTTCTGTAGAAATCCAGAGTGTTCTCTAAGCACATGCAGCCGCCGGAGGAAAATCATGATGCTTCAGAGAACGTACTTGAAGGCACGGGTTGCAGGGTATGTACCTGTACGTGTGTGCATTACGTGTGTGCCCACATGCATGTATGTACACGAGCATGTGTGTCTGAGTGCAGCTGTGTGTGCTGTACTTGACTGCGCTATGTGAGGGCTCACTCTTATGTGCATGAGTTGGGGGCATAAATAAATACAAAGGGGGAGGGAGGGAAGAATAAAAGGCCATCTGTAGTCATACCTAGGCAACCAGGGGCTGAAATGCAATCATAGCTTTCAATAACCCGGTGCCCAAACAGAAGCCATGCAGTCGGGATCGAGAACCGCTTTTCTATCCGCGACGGGATGGAGACTAAAACAAAGGACAAGCCTGAGAGAAAAATAGATCTCTACCTTTTTTTTCTTTTTTGCCAAATCCGAAATGTGCTGCCTATGACACTGGCAGTTTACAATGGCAATTAACATCAATCCCAGGGTCTAATTAACCTCAATCAACAAGTCTAAGTAGGTTAATTAAATAGGATTTGGCGAAGCACTAAGTACAAAACTACAGCTGTCTCATTTAAATATGATTTACGAAGGAAAGTCACTATTTACCAAAGGTTTTCCATTCCCTTTCCGGCAGCAGGGTTTGGGGGTGCAGGGCCTGTTAGAGGAGCTGGAGGGGGTCACAGAGACTGCCCTTTGCGGGTTTCTTTTTAATCCTCAGGCACAAGAAAGCGCCATACCACCACAGCAGCACACAGAACCTGCAAGGGTGCCTCACCTCACCCTGCCTGTTCCCCCTCCACCGCCTGCTCCACCCCAGGATAAATTCCTTCAGGGCATATCCCATGCCGCAGTCTCCTAAAGGCATCAGGCAGTGGTGTGTGAGTAAGCTTCCAGTTAATTGCGCCTTTAATTAGATTTTCATCAAAATGCATTTTTTTTCTCACCATCTCCCCAGTCATCCTTGGATTCCTGGGTTCAGGATGAAAGCGTCTGGAGCCTCTGAGGGAAAGCAGCCGCCCAGGCTGTAGGCACTTTCTCTCCCCTTGCTGGAGCCCTCCTTACCAGCCACCACCTCATGCCCGTGGCGTCCTCCCCACCAGTTTGGCCAACAGCTGTGTTAACAGTCCTGACTGGACTGAGCCGATTTCCCCCTTCAGTCTCCAGAGGAGGAGCTCCATGTCTGGCTGAGACCATGGCTGTACTTTTTAATTTGGCGCTTGGGGGTGGGGTGGCACACGAGTGTGCCCACACACAGAGGTGGAGCCCAGAGGGTTAGCTCCGTTGCCTAAGTGCTGTCCGTCTGCTTTTTCAGACATGGCTTGCCTGGGCTCGGGGCTCACTAAGCAGGTCGTGCTGCTATCCAGGGAATGCACAGGATCCTCCTGCCTTTGCCTCCCCAGCGCTGGGATTACAAGAGCGCGGCCATGACTGGTCTTCTCACGGGCGGTTCTGGGCATCCGATCCCAGGCCTACTCAGCAGGCAGCTCACCCATCGAACCCTCCGCTCAGTCCCACCGTCTTTATTTATCTTGGTGCAGTTCAGCATCAGCAGGGCTCTGTCTCCACCTCAGACACAAATCTGAGGGCGCACAGTCTAGTCAGCAGTCTTGGGAAAGAGAACAGGCGCGTGTGCCTGGGCCTGCGCACTAACGTCTCAGCCTCCAGACCCTACTGCTGTGATATTATATCCAAGTGCGCCGGCAACCACCAGCTGAGAGCTCTGAAATAGAAAGCCAGGGCAAATCCCCTCCCTTTCCTTTCCTCAGGTGAGGTGTTTTGTCATAACGACAATCTAACACACTTCCTAACCCATCTCAGGTGACTTCATCCTCTGAACCCTCAGGATGGAGCTCAGAGTGTTCACCACTGGTTCATGTGACTGTCTGTCCTTCCTGTTACCCACGCTGTCTGCACCCACAACCTCTGCCCTGGCAAAGCGCCCTCACCAAGCCACTCACTCTTCCCACAATCCAGACTGAGACTAGCTTCTCTGTCCTAAAGGAAGATTTCAACCTAAACGTTTCCACCTAAACCGGCACTGTCCAGACCCCTCTGTTGGGATTCAGCTCTGTGTCTGCAGTCTCCAGCACCGCAGCCCTCATTCCTGTGGGCTCATGAGTGCTTGAGATGCAGCTGGCATAACTAAGAAACGACACACATTTTTTGCTATTTTATTATTTTATTTAAATGGATAGTTGGTTGCCATTATACTACACGGCACAGTTATAGGCAAAGGATTCTGTTGGTGGGATGCGGCTTCCTCCTTCTTCATCCTCACCTTCCACCAAGCCAGGAACGTTGCTGTTTGGTTCACTATAGCTAGCGCCTATCTTTAGGGGAAGGTTTAAAGCATGGCATGTGCTCAAAGGTATTTTGTTGTGAAGAAATGCATACATTCCTCCTGCCCCATTGTCTGCTATTGTTCCACAACCACTGAATTGTGCATTTTGCACAAGGCTGCAGCATGTAATGGCACGTGAAACTTGCACACGTGCTAAAATAAAGCCCTCCCTATAATGTGCTTTCCTGTGCCCTGGTTGCTACTTCTCATACAAAGCAGGTCGGTTGCTCTCTGGGTCTCACAGCACAAAATGCCAGTCATCACCTCCGGCGGGTGCCTGGCTACGGTGGGCTCAATGAACACTTTTTCTCACACATCAGCTTATCCCCTAATCCAACTCTGGCCTGTCTTAACCTTCTGGTCTATGGAAACAATGCATGTCTTCCAGCTCACTTGTTTCCTGGCTCAAAGTTGAGTCCCAGCCGGCCTCCACCCAGTGGGGTCTTCTTTTTCACAAGTGTTTTTGGTCACACTTTAACTCCACGTGTGAGAAAGCTCGACAATAGTGGAGGGTAGAGATCAGATAGGTTGGCAACCGGAGCCCCTGCTTCCTCTTCTGTTAATTACATAACTCCACCTGGGCTTCTCCAGAGGCACAATCAAAACAGGACTGTCTCAGCCTTGTCCTGGGCTGGTAGACATGAATACATGAAAGTGTATACAAAATCAAAAACACTTGACAGATATAAAACATTTAACTCAGGGCATAACTGGGTCACAAGGCTTTATTCTAATTATCGCTGTAAGATACTGAGTTCAAGTTGGGCATGGTGTCACACAGCTGTTATCCCACTAGTCAGAGGCTGAGGTAAAATCATGAGTCCCAGGACATCCTTGAATATATAGTAAAACTTTGTTTCCAAAATGCCGAAGAGTGTGTGTGTGTGTGTGTGTGTGTGTGTGTGTGTGTGTGTGTGTGTGTTACCACAGTAACAGAAGGCTGTATAACAGCAAGCCTGTGTCTGAAAAAAGAGCAAGTACACAGTTGTTCTGGCTGGAGAGGGGAGCTAGGCAATGTGAGACATTGGTAAAAACACTTGGTTGTAATTCTGACCCAGGCAGGTATGTTAATCAACAAAAGCGTTGATTTTGTCTTCTGAGACAGGGCCGCTTGCCCCCCAGCTGGCCTCAAACCTCCTGCGCAGCTGTGTGTGCTCTCAAACTTTGGATCCCCTGCCTCCACCTCCCCAGTGCTGTGATCACAGGTATGTGTTAGCGTGCCCAGCGTATGCAGTGCTGGTAACGCCGGGCTTCAGGCACGAGCAGTGCACTGACTGAGCTACATCGTGGCTTCTGATTTAAATTTTTTTAAATGTTTTTTCAGCATTCAGAGGCTAAAGATGGTTACAGTCAGAGAATCTTAGCATAAGTCTTCAGAGTTTTTTAAAGTTCTCCTCCATCTCAAAATTCTGTGCATTTTATCCAGGTTGCTTTCCACTTAGTCACTAAAACTTTGGTCCATGAAATTATTTATGTATGGAGGAAAAAAAAAACTTAAAAGCCAAACTTAACTTCATCATGTGCATTTCACTGCTGGTTGCACACCCATCTCTTAACAGTCCCTTAACTTGAAGATTCAGCCTTATATTCATAATTGGTTGGCGACTCTTATTTATTCATTACACTTCAAAATAGTCACAAAAGTTAATATATTGGAGACAGGAAAGCAAGGTATTGGCCAGTACGGGAATTCCCTATTAAGATGGCTATGTCATCACTGGACTCTGAAGGCTTGCTTTCTTGTCAATAGCATTAAATTGAGAGCTGAGATCATGAGCAGAGCTTTCTAGCTTTCCATATATCAGGCTCCGGGCAAACGTGCGTTAAGCATCTATTACATGGTGGGAAGCACAGAAAAAATGAGTTTGCAGCTTGCCTTCTCATTCCTGAAGACAAATGTCTGCTGGGAGAAATGAGATACATCCAGTCATGGATATAATACCATAGGCTACAGCTCCAGACAATTAGATTCAGGAGAATAATACAGTCAAAATGTAAAGAAAATGGGATAGTTCTAGTTGCAGTACTTAGAAAAGCCTTAGCTAAGAGGACTCAAGCCACGATGAGCAAGTAGAGACCACGCGTCTATGAAACAGACAGCTCAAGCAATCAGCAAACTTCCAGTAGAAAACCATGCGCCAGAGTTCATCTTGACCATGTTGTTACCTGGGTAAAATCCAGACTGCCTGTTTTTCCATACAGCAGCTACCTTACCAGCAGCCATCTTACCCATCCAGTCCAGCATCTCTCCCTGCTTCCATTCCCTTGCCCATCGAAAGCCCCTAAAACAAGCCACATGGACACACAGAAAGACAGCACTTGTCAAACTTCCTTTGGTACCCACCAGTCCTAAGGGCACCACTGACACGAAGCCTTTAGGGGCACCCCAACCCCAAGCAGGACCTCACAAATGCTCCAGGCCTCTCAAACATATTTGGTTCTCTTGATCGCTATACATCTCTTCCCAGAGTGAAAATTTAATTCATGTTTGTTCAGAATGAGGTGCTGCCAGTATTGGGGTCAGTTTTCTTTGAGGCACACCTGTGCTAAGTCAGACCCCGTGAGCTGTTTTATCCACCTCAGTCTCGGAACCGGCCACCAGCTGTCTTACCTTTGTGTTGGGAAACTGACTAGGGATCACATGACCCTGTCCCCTCAAGAAGCTACGATCTTTCTGGGGTGCTATTCTTTATATTTGCAGAACTAAATACCTGACAAGAAGCAGTTTAGAGAAGCAAGGGCTTATGTTGGTTTAGAGTTCAGGGGAAACAATCCATCCTGGGAGGAAGACAGGGCAGCAGGGGCAGGAGACAGCTTGTCTCACTGCATCGGCACTCAGGAAGAAGAGAGAGTGAGAGGGAGTGAAGCAGGCATAAAACCTCTAGACCCAACCTCAACTACCACTTCCAGCAATGAGGCTCCATCTGCCAAAGTCCCCACAACCGCTCCAAATTTGGAAACCAAGTGTTCAAATCCATGAGCCTGTGGGGGACATTTCATATTCAAACCATACCTGGGTATAGCAGCCTAATGTTGAAGACACCTTTTCCTAGTTTATCTGCAACTTGTAAAGGTTCTCAGCCTTGTGGCCTTTCGCTTGCTTCAACAGTACTACAGGCTCTTGCTGATGCCTGGCTCCATGAATGATGGGAATGGAAATCTGACTCAGGGAACAATGTTCTGGGAGTCTTCTTGGTCCATTTTAATGGCATGAGGAGGAGCTCTACTCTGGGGAAGGTGTAACCCAATGCTAGGCCTCTTGCCAGCCTAGGGTGCTCAGCTTAAGCTTGGGTGCCAAGAGGGATCTATCTGTCCCTTCTGCTGAGCATGAGCTCCTACAGCACTCCCACACACCCGGTTATTCCACCGTGGAGAAATGAGAGGGAGGGCAGAGAATGACGTCCTCAGAGGAAGAGTCCTTTGGAAGCACAGACCTTGTCTTCCTCCGAACAGGTACTCAGGGCTTTGGAGTGTGACCAGTATGTGTGACCTCGTGCTCCAGGACAAAAACGCAGGAAGGAGAGACAGCTCTTTCCTTCATAAACTTTTAACTGCTTTGCTGTACATAGCATGGATGTGTGTCACTTCTGCTCCAAAACTCATAACCTCTTGAGAGCAAGAAAAAACAGATTTTTAAAATTTCTTTGAACTCAAGGACGCCGGAGCCTGCCAGCAGAATTGAGTGGGGAGTGAGGACAAATCACACTTCACACAGGATCGGCTTGAGAGGGCTGTCAGTCGGACTGAAGCAGTAGCAGCAGGTTTATTCCAGGGCTCATTATTTATAAGCAAAGCAAAAACAAGTCACATCAATACAAAAAGAAAAAGGTGTGGAAACACCTAACTTCTTTTCAGAAACTTCTTCCCCAGGTGAAAGCCTAATAAAGCAGCTTAACAAGCAGCTCTCCACACCACAGTGTGAGTCCTGGTGATCCAGCTCAGCTGTCAAGCTTGGCCACAGGTGTGTTGCTTTAGCAAGAGGCCATTTGCGTCCAGGTGCTGGAGGCTTCCAGGTCACCTGGAGCATCTGGGACTGTCTCTCATGCTGGTTTTGTCTGGACCTTACTGATGTCACCTTCTATTGTGTTTCAGCATTTTCCATGGTGTTCTACTGTGTTATCAAGGCTCTCCTTTGGCGACTCTCCTTTTTTGTGACTCTGCTTTGGGTTAGTCTGTCACATGGGACTTCTACTGCAGTACAGGATCCTGGAACAATTTTGTCTTGGGCTAAAGGGGTCTCCCTGAACACAAGTGAAACCTGGTCGCTTAGTCCCCAGGCTCCTCTGGTGGGAGAAGCTTGATGGGTAAGCAAAGCCCTGACTCTTCCAGTTCATGTGAAATCTGAAATTGGGAATCAATGGACACCTCCAGGGAAGAAAAGAATGGGAAAAGATTCATGCACTAAGAGCTTGAGGTGTGTCTGCATTTAAGTATGACAGCAACAAGCAGATTAAGACAAGAATGAAAGCCTTGCCTCACTCCATCATAGCCGGCAGGTGACGGAAAGAGAGGATGTTGTAGGCAGAGATCGCTGTTCTATTTTTGGTTCATCTGCTAAGTAATTGATTAGTTAATTAATGAGCTAATCCATCTCAGGAAGTATAATCCTGGGAGCCCCTGTCCCCATCTTTAAGTGAAGAACTGTACGCCTAAGCCAGAGATTAACTAAGCCTGGAGGATGATACTAGATGAAAGGATGATGATGTATACATTTTAGCATTTATAAATGTTATTGGGTGAACAATTGACTACCAGATTTAAAACAGCCTGGTCCATCATTTTATTCATATAAACTGAAAAACAGAATCTAAGGAAGGTAATTTTGTTAAAGTAATTTTCTGGGTTGTTTTGTTTTGTTTTAATAAAAAAAAAAAACCTAAGTGTCAGAAAACACTGGTGAAACTGAGAGTTGAGTATAACCTGTAGCCTCCTGAGAGCCAACCAGCTTCACAGAGAACGTGAGATTAACTTGCACCTTTGCTGAAGTTATAGAATATGCTCAGTCTACTCTAATCATTTGGAGAAACTTGAATTTGATACATATACTCATTTATACATGGTGGGCTCAGTGAGGTTAGTCTGGAAAGGAGGGAAAAGGCCCTTTCTAATATCATGCCAACAGATGATAATAAGTTATATTTACTTATATTGTGTTTATATAGGTTAGGAGGTTCAAAGCAAGAAAAAGTATCTAGCTTCCTTAAGAGAATATATATATAGTTGGTGAGAAAGATGTGGTAGGATTCAGCGTTTTGCTTGCAGCTGCTGGAGCCACTGGCTTTGACATCTGTGACACATTTCCATCATTGCTGCAGGAAAAAAAAAGTAGCGGGGTACCATCCACAGAGACTCCAGGAAGCGTGGTGTGACAGCAGAGGGAGCAAACACTGTCACTTCAGACCCTGAGAGGCAGCGAGCCCTGCAGGGCGGCGGAGCTCCAGAACCTGCCCTGCTCTTCAGGGGCGTGCGAGCCATTTCTCAGAGGCATCTATTAGGAAGCATTCATTCCTGCTGCTGCTCCACTCCTTCAGGCCACGCTAGTGCCAAGAGATTATTTTTAATTCGACAGCAAGCTGTGTAGAAGTATGTAAGAGACAGCCACTTCCTCCACCGCCTGCAGAATAAAGAAATATGTAAGGCAGGCACAGGAATACGGCAGGGAGCGTGCACGCAGAGAGTGGAGATGGCTCGTGAAGCCTGACTGATCAGAGGAGTGCCCGGCTGAGAAGGGAGTGAGGGGCTTATGTGAGGTGAACGATGGGAGATGGCCGGGGCCCTTCCACAGAGGGACTATAGACTGGTGAGTGCAACCCAAAAGCATTTTGTGCACCTCAAATTCAAGGAAGCATAGGCAGGGACTTATCCACAGGTTCAACATTTTAAATGGCACGAAGAACCATGATGTGATAGGCAAATCAAGAGCTCCCTAACACGTTAGCAGACCTACGTTCCCGTCCTCCCTCCAATCTTCTGCAAACCATTGTTTCTATGTGTGTGCGCACATGTATGTGGGGGCCTGAGGTCATCGGGCTCGTCCCCACCTGCCGAGTGCTGTCTGCCTTGCTCTGTGAGAACTGGTCTCACACTGGCTGGAACTCACCAACTAGAATAGGCTGGCTGGGGCTTGCTGACCATCTCTCCCTCCTCAGGGGTTCCAAGCGCGGTCCACCAAGCTCTTTTCTGCAGGTTCTGGGAACCGAATTCAGGTCTTCCTGCTGGTATGGAAAGCATTTTATGCACTGGGCTACTTCTCCAGCCCAGAAATGAGAGCCCTTGTGCGTTCTGAGCCAGTTTCCTTGTCTATGGTAAAGGTCAGAAGCTGTCTTTCCGGTCTGTTGGACTTGGAGGGTAAGGGCTTTCTCAGCCAAGAGCAGCAGCCGCCATCTATTGGCTCAGTCACGGGATGAGAAGGTAGCCTCCCTGAGGCTGGGGCGCTTTGCTCTAAGGAAGCTACCTGATAACATGAGTCGGCTTCCTCTGAGTGATGAGATCTAACACTGCTGGCGTCAAGCACCTGCAAGGACCGTGTGTCTGGGCAGCTCTCTCCCCTTTCCCCACTTAGCATGTGCTCTGGGCAGCACACGTACGTGTTACCTTCATGTTGAGTCACAGCCACACAAAATCAGAGAAAACAGCACAAAACAGAAACTGCTAGCCGCATTTGTTTCCTTCTGTGAAGGGAGTTAGAAGCCAGGTGATGCAGACCATCCGTCGATTAGTCAGGCAGAAATCCTTCATGCTGAGGGTCACTCATAGGCTAACCAGCCTCTGACAAACTGGACAAGCACAGGGAACCAGCCAGATTGGTTTTGTTTATTCAGATGACCTGGACGTTTGGATGAGTGTGGCAAGGTACTGCTGTCTGAGGGAGCCATTGTGGGTTCTGGGCCAATGCGCTGAGGCGCTCTTTCACTGTATGATTGTCTCTTAGGGGTCTGCTCCATCCACATGAAAGCTGCCTTGGTGGGATCAGAGTCTGCAGAGAGGCGAGGTGACAGACAGACCTTCCCTGTAAAACTAACAGCTTCGTCAGGGCTGCGCTCTAGATTGCTTTCTGTTGCTGTGATAGACACGTTGACCAAAAGCAACTGAGCAAGAAACAGTTCATTTTATTTACATTCCAAGTAACAGTCATGACCCAGAAAATCCATAGCAAGCACCTGGAGCAGAAACCACGCAGGAAGCCTGTGTATTGGCTCATTCTCGCTGGCTTGCTAGGCTAGCTTTCTTACATAACCCAGGCCCACCTGCCTAGGGATGACATGCCCAGGGCAGGCTGGGCCTACATCAATTAGCAACCAAGAAAATGCCCGCAGGCTAACTTTACTGAGGCAGTTCTTCCATTGAGATTCTCTCTTCCCAAATGACTCTAGGTTGTATCAAGTTGACAGCTTAAGCTAATTATGACATCTTGGGTCACAGAGCTTGAAGCTGAAAACAGCAGCTCCCTCCACTGGGAAGGGCCCCTGTCAGTCCAGAAGAAGAGAAGAACAGTAGTCATGCAAGCAAGCAGAGTTCACGTCCAAACAGTCCTTCCTGCAACATTCACAGAGTCCCCAAGCACACCTAGTGAAGGAGGTCCCAGAGCTGACCTGCCACCCGCTGCCATCCTGCTGAGGGCGTGGGTCCTGTACACTAGCACCTAGCCCAGTGGCCAGCAAGGCATTGTGCAGATCCATAAGGATGCCCAGTCCCAACAGCCTCCAGCTTCTCTCTTCCAGACAGGGCTTCCATAGGCCAACACCTGCAGGGGTGGCCACCTCCCGCCTTCCTCAGGCATGTTTCTTCCTGAGCACACAGATGAGCTGATTCCCAGTCTGCCCTCTTCAAAGCTCTGTGTGTGTGTGTGTGTGTGTGTGTGTCTGTCTCTGTCTCTCTCTCTTATCCTTACCTCCATCACAATGTGTGTTAGTGTATGAAACCTGAATGACATCTTTTTTGAAAACCTGTGGGCCTTGTGTACACCCTGAGTTCAAATGTGAAATTTACTGAGGAACCAGAAATAGTTCCCTCCAATGCATCCCTCCAGAGGCAGAGGCAACAGGACTATATCTCAAGTTCTAAGCCAGCCAGGGATATTTAATGAGGCCAATCTGTCTCAAATAAATAAAACCAAAACCTGTTATCTAATATATAATTGATATTTTATGTTCAAAACATCAAGTTCTTGTGATGATTTTAGTAAGTCAACAGTTTTATAACCCAAGAAGACTTAAAGCATTAAAGTAAAAATGCATTGCTACCCCTAGCTGAGCTAGGGACAAGATGGCGCCATGAACAGCCATAACTGCAAAGAAAAGATACTCAATAAGTAAATTTTAATTTGAAGAATGGAAGCATGGATGTGTTGACATGCTGCCTACTGGCACGCAGCCTGAAGCTTGGTTGGTACCCACTGACGTGATCTGAGGGACAAGAAAACAGGAAGGGCATTGCTTACAGTAGCTGCACTGTGACTTCTTCATCGTGCCAAATACAAGAGTGTGCTTGGAACTGACAAACAGGTCCTAGTCCTTGAAAAACAAAAAAGCACGAAAAATTGTCATTTAAAGTAAAAAAATTAAAAAAAAGCATACCTAGCAAGATGAACCACTCAGAACAGACACTGTGTTTGCAGTCTCCATCTCCGGAGACTGTCCATACAGAGGACACAGAAGCTGCCTCTCTTGGGCAGGTCAGCCACGGAGAAAGTTGTCTGGTGTTCGTGGGGTCTCTGGTGAACAGCCTCTTAGATTCACTCATTCCTCACTCTTACTGGTGCCCAGCCTGACGTCACAGCCTCTCATCTGAAGACTGGCCTTTTTGCTTTTGAGTAGAGCTTTCCTCTGACTTGAAAAGTTCCCTTCTTCCAAGACTCAGGGAGAAGAATGTCTGTCTGCCAGCACAGCTGCCTGCCACTCACACACAGTACCCAGGTGTGTGGTTTCTGTGTGCCATTGTCTGTGCTGTGGTAGTCTTTCCAATGACACAGCAACCTTTGAGTCATCCACAGTTGTTAGTTCACTGGCTCAGTTCTGGCAGGATCATTCCTTTGGTCTGCCATTTGTTCTCTATCTGGGATGCATAAACATGTTTTCACATCTCCCAAAGAACAGTCACAGGATGCTTAGACACGACATTTTTTGGCTGGACTCGCACAATAAATCACAGGGGATGCCCAGTTGTCAGCATGCACACCAGGTTCACACACACACACACACACACACACACACACACACACACAAAACCCTTGGGAATCATCTTGAGCTGCTGCTGGCCTGCACTGTATTCCCAGTTCTCTCCTTATCATCTCTTCTCACTCATCCCCTTCCCTCACTCCTTCCTTTCACTGAATTTGTCATCAGAAGCTTTATTTTTTTTTTTTTTTTGCTTCATTGATAGACTCATGGGGTAGGACTTTGGCTCAGTATCTGTTAAATATCTGTCTTCTAGAGCCCTCAGAGATGTGCAGCCACCACAAAGAGCTCCTTTTTATACCAGCCTCTCCCTGTGACTTGGCAGCCTACTGTGGACACATCCTTGACCCTTCTAATCATTTCGAAGCTGGTTTCCATGTGAAAGGGAAACAGCAGTTTCATGCCTCACACACTGACACTGAGGTCTACTTGTCACTCTGTGGAAAAACAACAGCTCACACCCTCTAAAAATAACGTCACTTTTCAAGACCATTGTCATCCATGTAATCCTGGCTGTTTGGGAGAATGTCTTACAGGAGCTCCTATTGGACCCAGTAATCAGAGGCATCAAAGAACAGACAGACACCAGGAGCTTTCCTGCTGTGGGGAGATCTTAGTTAAGCCATCACAGAAGCAAGGGGCTTCTGTGAAATAGACAGAGCTCAACGAGCAGCTTCATTGCCAAAGTGATAAAGTGAAGGCAGAGCCCTGTTTGCCTGACAGCAGACATGTTTCCTCCTATGGCACAGTACCTCACTGAAATATAAATCAGAGTGCATCATAGCAGTCTCTCTGCGAATAGTGTTTCCACAGCCAAAGATGAAAATGCCCTGCATTGTCTTTGGCCTCTTGTGTCTCTCTGTCCACTTCCACAGGGTTCTGTGACTACCAAGAGTCTAAGAATCCAAAAAAGAGACACAGCCCCCACTGTAGTGTTTGCTCAGTCACCTGCCCCCTCCCCCTGGCTCAGCTTTCGGGCCTAACATCTTTATGCAGGCAAATCCCAGCTGGTATAAGTTTAATTATTTATAGCTCATGCTGGATTCGGTTTTTACAAGGCTTGAGTATGTGAACAAGTAAATAAGACACCATCCACATGGGTATAACTGAATTACTGCGATCTAGAAAGAAAAAGCTCCATATTTAAACAAGGCCTTCTCTGAGCTTGAGTCTTCTGTGCACCCATCCTGCCGGGACAGCTTCAGCGTGATGAGGACCAGGACTCAGAAAGCATCTGATGGGATGTCCAGTGAATACAAGCGCAGAATTAAACTATGCAGGACAAGGATACTGTGGTGATTTGAATGAAAATGGCCCCCTATCCTCATAGGGACTGGCAGTGGCAGGTGTGGCCTTGTTGGAGGAGGTGTGGCATTGTTAGAGGAAGCGTGCCACTGGGGACAGTCTCTGAGGCCTCCAAAGCTCAAGCCAGGCTTGGTGTGTCTCAGTCTTGTTCTGCTGCCTGCCAAGCCAGATGTAGATGCCAGTCATGAGCTCTTCTCCATAGCACCACGTCTGCCTATGTGTCACCATGCTTCCCGCCGAGCTGATAATGGACTAAACCTCTGAACCAAAGCCAGCCTCAAGTAAATATTTTCCTTTATAAGTTGTCATGGCCATGGTGTTTTTTCATAGCAAATAAAGCCCTAACTGAGACAGATACTATCAGGCTTCAACAGAAGCCTGAGATGTGAAAGTGACTTTCAGTTCCACAGATCTGCAATCCCTTTCCATCTGTTAACATCCTGAAAAACACAGCTAATCAAAAGAAAAAAAAAGAGAAAGAGAAAAAAATAAGAAAGAGAGAGAGAAAGAAGTAAGAAATAAAGAGACAGAAAAGATAAAGAAAAGAAAGGAAGGAAGGAAGGAAGGAAGGAAGAAAGAAAGAAAGAAAGAAAGAAAGAAAGAAAGAAAGAAAGAAAGAAAGAAAGAAAGAAAGAAA
>NW_026596225.1:2639674-2649062 GCF_907164565.1 Psammomys obesus
AAAGAAAGAAAGAAAGAAAGAAAGAAAGAAAGAAAGAAAGAAAGAAAAGAAGCAAGGAAGAAGGAAGGAAGGAAGGAAGGAAGGAAGGAAGGAAGGAAGGAAGGAAGGAAGGAAGGAAGTAAAAGCGTTGCTGTTGCAGTGGTAAGCCAATGCTCCCACTGAGCACCAGATTTTTAATTGTGCTGCTCTGGTAGTTTGAATAAGAAAGACCCCATATTCTCCTGCGTTTGATAGTTTGGTCATCAGGGAGAGGCACTACTCTATAGGGATTAGGAGGTGTGGCCTTGTTGGAGTGGGTGTGGTCTTGTGGGAGGAAGTATGTCAGTGGACGTGGGTTCAGGGGTTCCAAAAGCTCAAGCCAGGTCCAGTCTTTCTCTGCCTCCAATCAAGATGTAGAACTCTCAGCTACTTCTCCCTTGCCATGGCTACCAGCATGCCGCCAAGCCAACCAGAAGCAAGTCGCAGCTAAATGCTTTCCTTCCTAAGAGTTGTCATGGTCATGGTATCTCTCCACAGCAACAGAGCACTGACTAAGACAGCTTATGCTTCCAAAGTCAGCTTGCTAGAAGGTGAAACATCACTAGCCTGGAAGTCCTACCTGAAAAATGACAGGGAAGTCTAGCGTAATGGCTCGTGCATGTGGTCTCAGCACTCATGAGGACGAGACAAGAGGATCCCTGTGGATTCAAGGTCAGCCTGGTCTAAAAAGTGAGATCCTGCATCAAAAGGAGCCCGGGGCTCGGGAGAGAGGTCAGCTGGTATGGGTAGAAAGGGGTATTCTACCCCCTGTAGGATACAAAGAGGTGGAAGGCATGAGCTAACCAATGAGAACTGCAGTTCTGAATTTGCTCCACTCCAGAGCTACAACAAAGTGTTGGAAACTACAAGTCACCGGATTTCTGACTGTTTGTTGTGGCAGCACACTTGGAGTAAGCCAGCGGAGAGATGACTGCTGTCCTCTACTCAGGTGGGCTGGCAGCATGTGCAAGGCATACTCCATCAGAAAAGAAGGAGACGCACAGCGGCTGTGGAAGCCGCCTGCGTAGGAGCAGCGTAGGGGTGACCTGAGGCCAGGAAGAGGCAACGGGAAGGAGCAGCACTGTGGCGGGAAGTGAAGCTTTTGTTCTTTATAACACACAAGTCTTCCTACGCCAACAAGGAAACTGCTTGAAAAGAGCGCAGTCTCTCATTGCTCGACTCTTCTTTAGTTCGTTCGGGATTAAAGTTCTGGCCAGATGTGGCGACACACATCCTGTGGCATAGAGCTCAGGAGTCCGAGGTGGGAGGACCTCAGACTCCCTGTCACCAGGGATAGAAAGAAACAAACGGTAGGACCATTTCCCCACTGGCCTTGGTCTTGATCTTCTCTTTCAGATAACGCCATGCCTTTGGAAAAAAGTCCACTCATTGAACTCTCCAAAGCCGGATCTGGGAAGGTGAGAAGGATCCCATCTTGGCAGGAGAGAGAGGTGCTAACACCCACGCGCTCCACAGCACCTGTGCTGCCTCTGCTAGGGTGTGGCTTGGCACGATCATCCCCAGGCCCATCTGGTTTCCAAGACTTCCTACTGCCGAGGCCTCAGGCTCCAGCAGCTGCCGATTGTAACAAGAGGAAAGATGGAGGGTGCCGGTCATCACAGAGGCAGGTCGCAGACAAAGCGGGTGCACCGTGGAGTCATTTGCTGTCTGTTGCCTTTACTTTCTCCGTGAACTGTGACACAGGGTCACCAAACGGAAAGGATCTCCACAGGAAGAAAGAGAAGGGGACATGAGAAGGGGCTAGGGGGGTTCAATGAAAAATAAAAAAAAGAAAGAAAAGAAATGTACTCCAGCCACACCTTAAATGCATGTAACGAAATTTCACACTAGATTACATGAATATAGGCAATTTGCATGACAAATAAAGTTTTGAAACTATGAAAGGGAAATACAGTCCGCTGCCATTGAATACTAAGGCCATTGAATTCTGAGCCACAGTGCAGTGCAGACCCACTAGGCTCAGAGCGGGTGGGGTGGACTTCACCAGAGTTCGGTTTTGCAAGCCAAGCTGAACAAAGAGAAGTGGGGAAAAGAATAAAACAGAATTCGTGGATATGGTGAGAGTGGGCTGTTGTGATGGCTCAAACGGTAAAGCATTTACATTGCAACCATCACAGTCTGGGTGTGACCCCAAGATCCATGTGAAAAGATGGGCATGACAGTGTGCAGCCATGACCCCAGCACTGGAGAGGCAGAGGCAAGAGGACCCCTGGACAAGCCAGTCGGGAGAGCGCCAGCCCTAGTGAGACAGTCTATCCCAGAAACAAGGTAGAAGCTAGGAAAACATTCCATGCAGACCCATGGCCTCCACACACACATTCACATACCAGTGTGTGCACATGGGGAACATGCACATTTAAAACATTTTAAAGCTGGGCTCCAAGCTGCGAATAGAGTTGACAATAGCACAGAGAGTAAGACAGCAGAGGGGCGGCAGGGCAAAGGTGCTCTGGGTCTCCGTGCTGCTGAGGACAGCAGAGCAGAGCAAGGCGTGCAGGCAGACACAGAAGGCGGGGACGTTCGCAGTGGGGCCTGACAAGCTGTGTGATTATTAGAGGTTACGGCCATAGGAGGAGAGAATGAGGAGGAGTATAAACATAGAGCTTTGGAGAAGTCAGAAAAACTGAGAGATGTGTCGAATTGAGTTGGAAGGACCAAAGAGGGAGCCAGTCTGGGCAGAGTCCAACCACAGGAAGGCTGTGAATGGTTGGACCATTCATGACATGCAGAGCCAGGAAGTCTGGAAGAGAGGAAAGGGGAAGAGGCAGGAGTGGGCTCTGGAATAGACAACAGAAGGAAAACTAGAGCACAGGCCACCGAGAGCACACCTGTAGGAGGTGAGTCGGAGTGTGAAAGCCGCGTTTGATGAGGCAGCAAAAGAAATGAGGCATTCTCCAGGGCACCAAGAAACTCAGTCCCATGTGACACGCTGCTGCCCGCTCAGCAGACTGCTTTATTCACTATTTGTAAGGATATGAAAAGAAGCAAGGCAAAAAGACATGGCGTGTTAACCACGGCTCTATGGAGAGGGCCTCTATCCTGGCTCAGGGCTGATGTGAGACTCCATTAACAGGGAACTGTGCCTACTGTATTCAGCTGGGGAGGCTGGAAATCCAGAGCAATGGGCCCGGGGCTCACATTACCACTCGCTCTCGCCTTTGTTCCTGAGAAACGTAATAGGCAGCTTGGAACAGTGTGCCATTGTTCACATGATATGGGTGGGAGGATTAAGCCCTTAATTAATCAGGGAATGGGTAATTGATCATTGTTAAGCCCCTGCTAGTAGTCACGATTACATATGGGCCCATGAAACTGCTCATTGTCTTTTTCACTGCAAATGGCCGTGGTTGCTCATGATCATTTCGCAATGAATGCTGATTCATTGTTGGCTGGCCTGGGAATGGAGATTAGGGGCTGGTGGAGCGCGGCTTGCTGTGCAGCCTCCTCCCCTTTCTTCCTGTCAGCCTCTTGGGGGGGGGAAGCTTCCAGATTTAAATACCCCTGGAGGAATAAAGGAGCAAGAGAGGAGAAAGGCTGCTTTCCAAACGTTCTGAACAAAGGTGGTTTGAGTTTAACAACAGAGAACTCCTGGCTGGAAGTCAGGTTAAAAAGAACTCAGAACTGCAGTATTCAACCATGTCCTTGACTTTTCCCCACCAGCGACACCTGTGTGGGGGCAACGGATAATGGGGGGGGGGAACTACAAGAATTATAGAGTGGCAGCCAGCAAAACATTTAAATTCACCTCCGTTTCCTGGCTTTAATGGTCTCAAGTTAAAGATTAGCTCTCAACACCTTCAAGCTATTCTCTGCACACACACAGACACATAGACACACACACAGACGTGCACACACACGCACACAGGATGAAAAAAAGAAAAATACCCTTTCTCAGCAAAATTCATCCAAAGAAAGAATCAAGAGGGCCCTTTTCAGCCACAGCATCTGCTGTGTGTCTTCCACAAAAATGTTCTTTCTTTGCCAGACCTGCTGTTACTGTGGCGTGAAAGCACACGCGTGAGAAGCAGGAGAGGACATAGGCCTGTCACTGTGCGTAACGGAATGTCTCCAGTGAGGCCAGCGGATGAGTTCCCCAAGAGTCCTCCCTGGACTTCACGCACGTCATCAGGCCTGGTCATGGTGGTAAACGAGGCGCCTCACCAGGCCCTGTACGTGTGCTTTTTCACAAGGAATGGGGGTAGATTGTTTATCACGCCTGCTGTACTTGCCTGTTTGGTCAGGCGGTGGTTGCCTGTGATTATTTAAGAAACTAGAGAGCGGCTGAGCTTTCCTTGACCTGCTAACTGGAGCTTAAGTTACCACACCCAGCACGTCCGAAGCAGAGGAGGCGAGCAGGGCAGGGCCATGTGCGAGCAAAAGCAGCAGAGCCTGGGAGTTGGAAGGAGATGGAGAAAGCTAACCGTGAAGAGCCCACGGGCTGGGCAGGGCTCAGGCAGTCAGTCACCTTAGCATGCCTGAAGCCCGGAACCCATCCCCAACACTGCATAAGCCTGCTGTGGTGGTGTGTCTGCTACCACCATCCAGAAGGTCAACCCTGGCTACCTGAGGAGCTTGCCTGAAATAACAAGACCATGTCAAAACAAAAACTGTGTGCTTCCCTGACTCTTATTTAACTTAGAATATCTCCTAAGGGATCTTTACACTAAGCTTTTGTCGAGATTCTATTGACTCTTGCACAGAAAGGCATCTCTGTGGACAAGGACTGCATTCCACAGTAAGCCAATCAGGAAAGTTCAATCAGAACTGTCCTCTCGGTTTCTCCTTCCTGTGTGTCTCGAGAAATGCTTTCCTGGGGGAGCTGTGAACAATTCTACCCCCACCTGTTAAAGTCCTGATGATAAAACAAACTATGATTTCATCATATTTCCCCCTAGAGAACCAATGAATTTCTTTTTTTTTTAATAGTTTATTTTTATTTTATGTGCATTGTTGGCTTGTCGAGTGTGTGTCTATGTGAGAGCATCAGATCTTGGAGTTACAGACAGTTGTGAGCTGCCATGTGGGTGCTGAGAATTGAACTCGGGTCCTCTGGAAGCAGTCAGTTCCCTTAACTGCTGAGCCATCTCTGCAGCCCACTGACGAATTTCTTGAGCTTGCTCACATCATGAGAACGAGGGGCTGCGGGAAGAAGCATGGGGAGGAGCATAGCTACACTGTAAAATCTCCATTTGGATGATGCTCCCTCGTAGCCATACAGTTGGAACCCCCTCTCCTCAATCCTCCCCTGCACACATGCCCTAGACCTTCGGAACACCCAGAGGATAAAACTGCATGGAAATTAGCATACAAAGTTACACAAGACAGAGGTGAGATGCGGGAAAGGGAGGAGGGGGAGGGGAAACTATATTTAGGATGTATAATTACTTCATTAATAATAAATGATGAAGATGATGAAGGAAAGACTTACACAAGGCAGAATTACATACCAATGGATAGGAGTGGCCAGTGCTCACAGTGTGGTGTGGCTGTGAATCCTACTGCCTCTTCCTCCTAGGAGAGAACGCCAATAGTCTAATGGTCTGATTATAAGGTAACTCATATATAGGCAATCTCAAGAAGAGAGCAGTAGTTTGGCTGGGAAAATAACACTTCACAATACTGAGAACTTTTAAGAATGCTTTATGCCTGCAATCCTGGAGCAGCTAAGACCATATAATCTTTGCACAGAAGCTCCCTGCAGCAGATATTTCAAAAGGCAGCCCACTTGGCTTAGGCGTTCCTCCAACCACTCTTTTCTAGCTCTTCCTCCTGCCGTTCTCCTTTCCCAGCTTTCATATATGCCCTGATGCCTCCTACCAAACTATGCCTACCTCCATCCCTTTCTTTAAGAGCCATGCCATGTCATCTGTTTCATCCAACTTGAGTTGCCTTTTAAGGTATCTCTGTTAGGTATTGAGAGGTGATAATTTCCACATTATGTAATATGTTTCCATTTAAATCTGACTTCAAGCCAATGGGCTAGAAACTTGGGTCCTCCAACATGATGTCTTCTTTCTTTCTGCTGCTGGACACAATGAAAATCTCTTCTCAAGGCCTCACAGGATGTTCCTCATTCATGGCCCGGAGCCATCAGGCACATTTGATGCTCATAAACTTTAATTCCATTGCTCTGCTTCTACTAACATTCACTTAACAGGGACAGACAAAGATTTCAGTTGTTTCTTTCAAAATCTGAGACTCTGCCTAAAATCAATGAAGGTAAATTCTGTAGGAAAGAGCCATCCCCAAACCCCCTTCCCCAAAGATATTTCTATTCTATCAGGACAGGCATTAGTGGTTAGGGCTCAGGGCAATTACAGAGGCACCAGGCACTTCAAATGCTTGTAAGGGATGGTGGATAAAGAACTTTCCAGCTCAGTTGGACGGGGATGAAAGATGTGGTTCCAAGTGGGAGAAAGGAGACGTGAGCAGTGTGGGAGGCCCGAGTTCCTCGTGTCCCAGAGAGACAGAAGGCACTGTCTGGAATACACTAACCCTGGGAACTAGGGACAGAGTTCAAGCTGCATGGACAACAGAAGGAACTAACAGCCCAGACATGCAGTCCATGGACACAGAGCACCCCAGCAGAGGAGCTAGAGAGTTGTGATCATGCAGGAGGAATAAAAACGATCTCTAGAAGAGATAGAATCCAATTGGATGTAGGCCCTCTGTAGAGCATGGCATCCAGACCTAGCCAGAGTCTCACTCCCCACCACAGTGATTATCCTCTGTAGGGCATGGCATCCAGACTTAGCCAGTGATCACCCTTCGGGAACTCTGCTGGACAGCTAGGATCATCAGGGAAGCATCGTACTCTGTTCTTCAGAAACATGAGTTACGATCAATGTACAGCATCCCTACACAAAGGTGAAGATGCTTTGTAAGAGGGCAACACACACAGTGGCATTAAGATGGGTTTTCACTTGTATTTGTTGACTTAGATTCTCCATGGATCCTAAAATGGAAGGGAAGCAATGTCTTAGTCCACTCTGGCTGCTGTAACAAAGTGCCTTGGACCGAGTGATTTATGAACAACAAAATTTTGGTTCAACTCTTAGAAGCTAAAGACTCCAATGACTGGATTGGTGAGGGTCCTCTGCCTCCCATCATACTATAGTATGCCCTGAGTATCCTAACACAGCTGTAGCACAAGAAAATAGGCTTAAATTCAATCTTAAGGTGATGATCAAGTTCTTTAAAGAGGAAATAAATAAATCCCTTAAAGAAATACAGGAAAATAAAATCAAAGAGGTAAATAAAATGAATAAGTATTAAAGCAAATGTAAATAAAAGCAAATAAATAAATAAATAAATGGAAAAATAAATAAATAAATAACAAAAACATAAACTGAGGGAATCCTGGAGATGGAAAAACTAGGCATGAGAACAGGAACTACAGACATAAGCATCTCCAACAAAATACAAGAGAAGGAAGAAAGAATCTCAGGTGTAGAAGAAATGATTGAAGAAATTGATTCATCAGTAAAAGAAAATTTTAAATCTAAAAAGTTTCTGACACAAAACATCCAGGAAATCTGGAACACCATGAAAGACCAAACCTAAGAATAATATAAATAAAAGAAGATTCCCAGCTCAAAGACCCAGAAAACCTTTTAAACAAAATCATAGAAGAAAATTTACCCAACTTAAAGAAAGAGATATCTATAAACCTACAAGAAAGTTACAGAACACCAAATAGACTGGACTAAAAAAATAGCCTCTTGCCATATAATAATCAAAACAATAGATGTACAGAACAAATACTATAAAAAGCTGCAAGGGGAAACGGCCAAGTAACATATAAAGGTAGACCTATTAGAATTACACACAATTTATCAACAGAGACTCTAAAGGAATGTGGGCAGATGTCCTGCACACTCTAAGAAACCCCAGACAAAATAGCCAGCAAAACTTCCAATCATCATAAATGGAGGAAACAAGATATTCCATGATAAAACCAAATTTAAGCAATATCTAGTCACAAGCATAGCCCTACAGAATATACTATAGGAAAACTCCAACCCAAGGAGGTTAACTACACTCAAGAAAACAAAGAAAATAAATAATTCTACACCAGCAAAACCAAAAGAAAGAAAAAAAAACATACACACACACACACACACACTACCAGCATCAACATCAAAATAACAGGAATTAACAATCATTGGTCATTAATGTCTTTCAACATCAATGGACTCAATTCTTCAATAAAAAGACTCAGGCTAACAGAATGGATGCAAAAACAGGATCCAGCATTCTGTTACATGAAATAAACACACCTCAACATCAAAGATAGACATTACCTCAGAGTAAAGCCTGGAAAAAGATTTTCCAAGCAAATGAACCCAAGAAGCAAGCTGGCATGGCCATTCTAATATCTAACTAAATATACTTTCAAGCAAAATTAATCAAAAGAGACTGGGAAGGACGCTATATTCATTGAAGAAAAAAATCTACCAAGATTAATGTTTCAGGATATTTGATCATACTATGAACCCTGAGATTGTGTTATTTACAGGAAAACCTGTTTTTAGTTGTAGTGTGTTTCATCCTTAGTACACATCTTTAATCTAAGAGCTTGATTTTTTACAAAGAAGGCAAAATTATACAAAGGAAAAAAAAGGAAAGAAAAGAAAGCATCTGCAACAAAGGGTACCGGATGTAGAAGAATGCAAATAGATCCATAACTCTTACCCTGTCCAAAACTCAAGTCCAAGTGGATCAAAGATCTAACACAAAACCAGATACATCAAATCTGATGGAAGAGAAAGTGGGAAAGAGCCTTGAAAGCATTGGCACAGGAGACAACTTCCTGAACAGAACACCAACTGCTCAGGCTCTAAGATCAACAATTAATAAATAGGACCTCATGACACTGAATAGCTTCTGTAAGGCATAGGACACCATTAATAGGACAAAACGGAAGTCTACAGACTGGAAAAGATCTTCATCAAACCTCCACTGACAGAGGGCTGAAACCCAAAATACATAAAGAACTTAGGAAACTAGACATCAACAAACCAAATAATTAATTTTTTTTTCAACAGAGGCATCTCTAATGGCCAAGATGCACTTAAAGAAATTCTTTAGTCATTACCCATCAATTCTTTAGTCATAACATCCTTAGTCGTTAGGGAAATGAAAATCTACACAACTCTGAGGCTCCATTTAGCCCTGTCAGAACGGCTAAGATCAAAGCCCACGCTGGTGAGGACGTGGAGCATGGGGAGCACTCCTCCATTGCTGGTGAGGACGTGGAGCACGGGGAGCCCTCCTCCATTGCTGGTGAGGATGTGGAGCATGGGGAGCACTCCTCCATTGCTGGTGAGGATGTGGAGCACGGGGAGCA
>NW_026596225.1:2649072-2661572 GCF_907164565.1 Psammomys obesus
GCTGGTGAGGATGTGGAGCACGGGGAGCCTCCTCCATTGCTGGTGGGAATGCAAACTTGTACAGTCAGTCTGGAAATCCATTTGGCGGTTTCTTGGTCTCTCAGAAAACTGGGAATAGATGCACCTCAGGGCCCAGCTGTGCCACCCCTGTGCATACATCCAGAGGCTGCTCTACCACACCGCAAGGCACATGCTGGCCTGTGTTCATAACAGCCTTATTCATAATAGTCAGAAACTGGAAACAACAGAGATGTCTCTCCAGTAGAAGAACTGTTGAAGAAAATGTGGTACATTTGCACAATGGAGTACTATTCAGCTGTTAAAAACAATGACATCATGAAACTTGCAGGCAAATGGATAAAGCTAGAAAAGACCATACTGAATTAGGTAACCCAGACCCAGATGGAGTGACATGGTATGTATCACTTATAAGAGGATATTAACAGGAAAGTGCAGGATAGCCATGGTACAATCCACAGACCCAAAGAAGCGAAGTAGCCACGAGGGCCCAACAACACATAAACCTCCCTCGGAAGGGGCAGGAGTGGGAGCAGGAGGGAGCAGGGCAGGAGGACAGAGGGAGAGAGTAGAGGGAGAGACAAGCGGCATGGGGCAGGGGAGGAAAAATAAGAGTGATAGACGATCACAGAATTTGAAACCTCATTTCGTGGTGAAGTTGCCTGTAATCGGCCTCAAGGTGACAAGGGTTTCAGTGGTGAGGGTAAAGCTACAGGCTGGTGTGCCATTTCAGGGGGGAGGGGACGGGAGGCTTTGCTGACCCCAAACTCCAACCAAGGTAAGCTTCCTAACCACGGGCTTAGAAGCTTCGGGACCAGCCAGCGAGGAGCTAAAACCTATAAAACTGGGAGCAAAAATAAACATTTCCTCATCATAAACTGATAATTTCAGGCATTTTATTGCAACGACAAAAGTCTGACTGGCGCAGCTCCCGAAAGAGTGGAGTACAGAGTTCGCGGTTTGCTCTTTGCTCGGTTGGTCTTGTTTTGGTATTGCATCCCCTTTCCTAGCCTGGCTTCTGACTCAGAGTATAGCCTGGGACTGTCTCGGGCTTGAGACCTGCCCGCCTCTGCCTCCCCAGTGCTGAGATGACAGGTCCACCACATGCTCGGTTTTATGACGTACTAGGGATCAAACACAGAGGTCCCTGCGTGCTAGGCAGGCACTCTACAACTGAGCCAACAAACATGCTTCTCTACAAAGCTCCATTCTCTACCAACACACTAGGATGTTACTGTGAAATGCTGACATGACTACTCCGGAAGGTTTTTCCGTCTCTCCTGTAAATGACTGCTTCTCAGAGCTTGCTGGAACCTTGGAGGCATATGAAGGCTGATCTATTCCAAGTCATGCCAAAGCAACAAAGTTGGGACATCTAGGCAGAGACAGTGGGACCCCTGTACTCTGCCAGGAAACTGAACTGTCACGTAACACCACTTCCTTAGACCTTGTTAAGAAACTAGGCCAACCCGCTTGTCTACCTGACCCCAGGGGACTGTTAACCTATACTCACAGCTGGGTGGGGGAGCAGAGTCCTCAGTGGTTTCCACCTGGCTGCAGATGGGTATGTGAGTGTCTAGAGACTCCTTTCACCTGTCAAAGCCACCCTCTTCCAACAAAACTCTTTGGGAGCGTCCAGACAGGCACAGAAGATGCACAGCCTTGCAAACATGCTTCCATCCCAAGAACAGAGGACGCCTGGCGTCATACCTCCTCGCTCTCACGCCAGCCAAGAACATGCCTTTTGGTCTTGAATACTTCTGCTTTTTGTAAGAATAACCTCTCTGAGCCTGGGAGCACAGGCGAGCAATCTTGGTAACTGGGGAGGCTGAAGCAGGACTAAAAGTTCAAGGTGTAACTGGGCTACAGAGTGACAACTCAGTAAGATACCATCTTAAAATAAAGAGGAAAATAGGGTGTGGGGATATAGCTCAGCAAAGTGCTTGCTGTGTAAGCATGAGGACCCACGTTTGACCTCCAGAACTTTCATTGCGGGATGAGCTGGAGTGAGGCAGATCTTTGTGGACTGCGAGCAGAGGGCTTGGGGTCACAACTGAGAGACACTCTCTCCCCCCCCCCAAGAAAGCATGCCACTCAAGGGTGACCTCTGTCTTCCACATCCATGTGCGCACGCATGCATACACGTATGCATCTAGAAATGTAAAATGAGGGCTATAGGTGGAGTCCAATAGTAGACCGGTGAACCGGCATATTCAAACCTCTAGAAATGTAAAATGAGGGCGATAGGTGGAGTCCAATAGTAGACCGGTGAACCGGCATATTCAAACCTCTAGAAATGTAAAATGAGGGCTATAGGTGGAGTCCAATAGTAGACCAGTGAACCAGCATATTCAAACCTCTGCGTGTGGCCCCTGGTGCTGGGGGAAAAGGAGGAGCTGGGCAGAGAGGAGGTAGTGGAAGGAACAATTGTTTTCTAGCCAGGAATATTTTATGTTGTGAAAGAGAGTGTGCATGAATAACTAGTTGAGAAGCTGGCCTCAGTTTCCATCGTTACTTAGAGCCGATTTGGGGAGAACCAAAAGCTGCCTCCGGATCTTGTGACCACAGCCCCTTAGCTGTCCGCTGCCTCCACACAGGGCCTATGGTAGATGATCTTCAAACAACCCTAGCAAAGAGGCAATAAATGCTAAATTCAGACACATCTGGGTCTGAGCCACCCTGCCATCTGTGAACTGTTAGCTGCCACATTGAACTTTTCTGATCTTCAATTTATTCACCCACAGAATACCAATCATAATATGCTGCCCCAGGAATTATCAGGAACTTAAACAATGGGTGTGTTATCTACCTGTCTTTTTGGGAATCTGAAAATGTAGCGCTCGCTCACTCAGGGTCAAGTGTCTTTGTCAATTTGACACAAACCCAGACATACCTGGAAAGAGAAATTCTCAACTGAAGAATAGCCTCTGTCAAATTGAGCCGAGGGCACAACCACAGGGCACTTTTTAAATTGTCACTTAATGTAGACAATTTAAATGGCACTGAGCATAGCAGCATCTCTGGACTGGTAGGTCTAAAGTGTATAAGAGGGTAACTGAGCAAGCCAGAGGAGCAAGCTAGGAAGCCGCATTTCTTCATGACCTCTACTTCGGCTCCTACCTCCAGGTTTCTGTCTTGACTTCCCTCAGTGATGACTGTCGCCTGCAAGATGAAGTCCAGCACTGACGTCACTGATGCTAATGGGGATTAACACAAAGAAGCCCACAACACGCCTGCCATCATGGCCAAGGCTCAAATCGCTAACATCGCAACAATGAGGAGCACTGCCCTCCTGTGATTGCGGCCCAAGCCCAGCATGCTGACATCACTGATGCCGGCAGGGTCGAGAAGCAAGAGGAAGCCTCATCACAGCTGGCAGAAGCACAAAACAGGACAGAGTTTGACAGGTTCTAACATTAAACATGATTAACACACCACCCAGCAATCTTATTACTTTTTATTTACATAGTTAAAAACATGGCCCCACAGTCTGCGTATGAATTTTTTACACAGATACAGAATCACCACACAACACATACATATAAGTACACATGCACATACACACAGATACAAATACACATATAGAAACAAATACTCACACACAAATTCACAAATATGCATATTCAGACACACACAGAGTTAACCCCTGTCAATACCTCACTATTTCTTTAGCTCTTGAAGGCTTCCTGGCCTTCTAAAATACCACAAGGAGGCATTAAGCCTTATCGGTTGCTAGCTCTGTTATCAACCAACACCTCAGCTCTTAGTCAGCTGAGGAGTTAGAGCGATCCAGGAATGCGCCAGCACAAGTGCCAGGCCCGTGTGAGCGCAGCAGAGGCCCAGGCCAGCCCCGGGGCTGTGAGCGCTGGGTGCAGCTGGCCCTGCTGTCAGATAGAGGAGTCTCAGATTTAGCTTGTGAGACTTCAGCTTCCAGAGGAGAAGGAGAAAGGAATAAAGGCTTCCCTACCTTTCGTGGGTGCTCTGGGGAGTGGAGTCCTCCGCCAAGGGAAGGAACACAGATTCGAGGCTAAGCACAGCAGCTGCTTCTCAGACGTGGCCATGAAGAATGCCATCCGTATGGCAGTGCTGCAGTCCCGACCACCAGTGTAAACTACCCCGGGTTTTGTAACCCGTGGATCTCACACACCTTTCTGAGTGTGCACACACGCCTGTTCATCTGACCCTCCCTGAGACAGTGTAAGAAGGTAACACACTGTGCTTGTCGTCCGTGGATGAGGAATCAGTTATGAAGAGCAAAGCAGAAGTGCACGTGAGACCCCAGCCCTCAGCAGGCTGGGGGCAGGCCTCAGGTTTAGGGGCCAACCTGGACTACACAGCAAGACCCTGTCAGAAGAGGGGAGGGGGAGAAAAGGACCAGGTTTGGGCAGACTGAAAGAGAGAGGAAGAGCTCAGGGGAGGGACAGGCAGGAAAGCAACTTGCCCAGGAGCACAGCCGGCAAAGGGAAAGAGCAGGGCTCACTATAGTGTCTCTGATTGCACAGGCAGGATTTTAAACATTTTACACTTTTCTGCCTTTGTATTAATAAAGTGCTTCTTTTGAAAGCTCCTTAAAAAAAATTCATTATAGGAATAAGAAAGCAAAGAGATAATGTATGAAACCAGAAAAGATCATCCTGAGTGAGGTAACCCAGAACCAGAAAGACACGTATGGTATATGCTCACTTTTAAGTGGGGATTAGACATATAATACTGGATAATCATACTATAATCTACTAACCTAAAGAAGCTAAATGACAAGGAAGACCCTAGGGAGGATGCTTAATTCTCTTTCAGAAAAGCAAATAGGATAGACCCTGGAAGTGGTTGAAGAAAGGGAACAGGACAGGAGCCCACCATAGATGTTCACTGAAAGACTCTACCCAGCAGGGGATCAAAGCAGATGCTGAGACTCACAGCCAAACTTTGGGCAGAGTTCTGAGAATCTTATGGAAGAGTGGGAGGATAGAAGGACATGGAGGGGACAGGAGCTCCACCAGGAGACCAACAAAGCCAACAAGTCTGGGTCCAGGGAAGGGGGTGCTGCAGAGACTGATGCACCAACCAAGGACCATGCACAGAGAGGACCTAGACCCTCCTGCTCAGTCTCCATGTGGGTACCCTAGTAAGGGGAGCAGGAACTGTTTCTGACATGGACCCTGATGCCTGCTCTTTGATCACTTTCCCCCTTCATGGCAACCTAGCCAGATCACAGAGGAAGAGGATGCAGGCTGTCCTAATGAGACTTGATAGGCTGGGGTCAGATGGTAGGGGAGGAGGGCTCCCCCTTTCTGAGGACTAGGAGGGGGGTGGGAGAAAGAGAGAGGGATGCTGGGGCTGGGAGGAGATGATGGAGGACCCCCTCCATCAATCAAGATGTAAAGTAAATAAAGTATTTTTTTGAAAGCAATGAGATAAATCTAATAGCCTTGATCCTACTTTCGTCACAAAGCAGGGTCAGAAATACAGGAGCTGTGTGAGATTTCTCAGAAAAGATCCTTTTTCCTTTTTTCCTTCTTTTCCTTCTCCATTCCTTCCTTCCTGCCTCCTTCCTCTCTTTCTCTCGATAACGCAAGTTTCATTTTTATTCACGTTCTTCTATTTTAGTATCTATTACATACCCCATCACTCACACACAGAAATCACCTTTGAAGAGAGCCCCACCACATCAGGGCGGTCTGGGCTAACGTCGTGAGGCACTGTTGTTTGCTTTAGTGAAGGAATGGGGCTGGGGATATGGGAGTGAGGAGCACCTCCTTTTCTTCCAGAGGACCACAGTTCTGCTCCAAGCACCCGCATCAGAAAGCTCAAAACTACCTGTAACTCCAGTTCCAGAGCTTCCAACAGCCTCTTCTAGCCTCCATGGGCATGAGGACTCATAGATCATGGACAAACAGACAGACATGCACACAGACAGAAAGACAGAAAGACAGCGACAGATAAATGACAGATAAAAATCTTTTTATAAATGAGAAAGGAGGGATAGATTTGTGCCTTTAGCAAAAAGGTGTGAAGACTCGATCTGTTCACCCAGGCACAGCCCTGCTTCTGATTTACAACACACCATTTCAAACCTCACAAACAGCCTATGTAAATGGCTCCCCTGAGAAAGGTCCCCCATGATCATGCAGGCTCACAACAGTCCCCAGAAAAAATGAAATAGAGGAACCACAACGTGCTTCCCAAAAGCCTTCTGCAAGCTTTAATAAGCAGTTTTAGTTTTATTGACTGAAAGGGAAGTTCTAATAAAGCTGAAGGTGAGTCAAAGGTTTATTTCTGCGTCTATGGATTAGCTCTCATGCACGCTTCCTGTTAGTCGACTCTGTTTTGCCAATGTATAATTACCACAACCCCACCATTTACCATTCCAAGTACGAACATCCATTTCCTGATAAATTTGAGAAAGGTCAGAGGTTAACTGGGCCAGACCGACTCCGAATGTTTCAGGCTTAGAATGGAGCTGCTCTCCTCCTGGCAGGACCTCACCCCACTGCCAGAAGCAGGGGCTTTCCATGGCTTAGGAAATGTGGACATAGGAGTGACTTACACAGAAACAGTCTGAACTGCCAGGCTAAGTAAAACTGCCAAAGCTTCCTGAAGCCTCAGGAAGCACAAAGACTCTTAGTCTAGAGACTGATCCTCCCTGGAATGACCAAACTTCCTTGCCCTCACTACAAACAAACCAGAGGCAGCTGAAATGCAAACCCCTCGTCAATCACACCGAATCAGATCTATCACCACAAGTTTTCCTGCGGAAAATGAGTAGCATATATTAACCAAATGTCCTGGAGGGACTGTGGGGCCAGGTTGCTGCAGAGAAAACTTCAGAAGGTCCCACTTGTTATGCAGACGAGAGCGGTAACTCAGGCTCAGCCTTGGTGTCGGGAAAGCGGCTGCGGCATCTCTGGAGTCAATGTTTCTTGGAAACAAGGTTATTGATTTCCGTTGACGACTCCAAAGAGCCACTATGAGTGACCAGCAGTGTGTGAACAGCAAGAGGGGAACCCCTCAGCCTCTGCAGTCCTTCCCTAGACTTCCTCATGCCCAGGCTGAAACAGGAAGGCAACTGCTGGCTGGGGTGGTTATGCACGAGCAACAGCTGATAAACCCACACGACGGCTACACAGACTTTGAACTGGATCTCTGTTTCAACTAATGGCATGTGCTGTTTCTACAGTTGTCTTCTGAGTTTTGTTATGTGAGCATTTCATACATGTACACAGTGTGTTCTGCTCATCCTCTCTCCCCGTCATCTCCCCCATCCCTACCAGCACTCCCCATCTTCATTCCCTCCCCCGGATTCTTTTAGTTAGGGTTTTGACTTACTTCGGTTAGCCAGGCCCACCTGTGTGAGCTTTGGATTGGAACTCTGCCTGCAGCCTGGTGGAGTCATTAATAAGTACACAACTAAAGCAGAGCCCCCCCACTCCCTGAATCAATCAGTAGCAAATAATTGAGCAGCGAGGAGTAGGGCCTCCCCAGCACAGCAGCCCCTTACACACGCACCAGCTCATGACTGAGTGTTGAAGGAAGGGCCCACTCTCGTGAAGGCTCTCAGCTAATTACTTAAGTTCTTTACTTTTGCTATAATTAAAAACAAACAGTAAAACTTTCCTCAAAGCACTTGAGCTGCTGAAAATTCAGGAACCTCCCTGGCGTCAGCTCAGCATATTACTGAGATGCACATTCCCAGACAAGAGAGGAATGTGTCAACAGTTGTGAGCTAACTTCTCACAGGGACACACGGGAGCCTCTCAGCTGAAGAAAGACTTGTTGCTTTTCTGCCACATTTTCTCACTACGGTGTTCAAGGGTTTGGAGACAATCTTTCAGCCATCTGGCTTTTTTATTGAAAGAAAGACCAATATTTTAAATCCTTTGAACCATCCAGTCTTAAAAGGAATTCAAGCCTGACCAGGCAGGTTCACAAAAGCTTTATTTTGGAGGGGAAGAGGGTGGGTGGTGACATTTTTCATACTTGAAAAAATAACCCTAAAGGTAAATGTCAATTTTTCTTGGTTTATATCTTTACATGCTTTTATTCTAAAGATATGTATTTCTGATTGTGGGGAGCAGGATAGAGCTTTAATATTCTTTAAATAAGCATAGGAAAATAATGGGTTTGTGATATTGTTGTGCATGTGTGTCACTCTTCTTTGCTTGTAGACTCACCTCTCCTCTGGACGCTCTCCTTCTGGTCCATGTCCTCGCCCCAAGAAGCCCCCCTTCTGTTCCCATGCCATATGCATATTTAAACCTAGCCTCTGCTATGTGAAAGAACACACCATACTTACATTTTTTCACCTTCCATTCCTCTTTTTTGTTTCTCCCATTCTTTTGACACCTTTCTATAACCAGGATGATGGCACCACGCCTGAGTTCAATTCTTGACACTCACACGGTGGACAGAAGGAATCAGCCTCCACAGGCTGTCCTCTGGTCTGCACGAGATTGCCACGGCACATGTGTACCCGGACATGCACAAAGTTAGTTAATTAATTGTTAATTAATTAAATTAAAAAGAATAAGTGGACTAATAAAGATAAGCCATATATTCTGTTCTATATATTGCGTCCAAAAATGAAGTGCTGTTACTCCTAAGAATAGAATAAGAAGAGCCAGCTTTCTTTCTCTGATAAAATATCTCTATAAATAAAAGTGCATTGAAACAAAAATAAAAAGTCGCCCAAGTCCATTAGTTTAAACAAAAAAAAATGGTATACAAAAATGCATGACAAGGAATAAATGAAAAATGAAATAAGCAGAAAAGGTAAGCTAAAATATTATCACTGTTCCATGAATAAGCAGTTTTTCTGTCTTGATTCTTTTCTGCAGCTCCTGATTTTCACACAGTAAATAGTCTAAAAAGCATGAGCAGGAGAACAAATTCAAAATGTCCAGTGAGGGTGACCTTGTAAACTGGACTGTAAAACATCTGCTCTTTACGCATGCATCAAGCACAAGTATGTTTTTAAAAAAGAAAGCTATAAGAACATCAGTACACTTAAAGAACACAGGACCAGTGAGGCGCATGCTGCTGTCACTAACCAGCTGGAGAGGCTGAGGCGGGAGGAACATTGGCTCAGTGCCAGCCTCGGCTGTGCAGATACCTTAAGCCAAAACAGAGAAGAGAAATGTGGGAGAGATAAAAAGCAGAGGTAAGAAAAGGAAACGAGAGGGAAGAAGGAAAAGGAGGAAGAGTAATGAACAAAGGAAGGAGGACAAGAAGAGCAAGAGGGAAAAAGAAACAGAATAGGTAGAAAAAGACAAGAAAAGAGAAAAGAAAGGTGAAGAAAAAGGAAACATTGGTAGGCAGCATACAAAGACACACACTAAAGAAAAATAAAGGAATTTGCAAATAAGTTTATAAAAAACTAACTGAAATAAGATGCCATTTCCCACCCACAACACTAAGAAGACTTCATACTAGCAGGATGCCACTCCTTGGCATGGCGTGAGGAGACAGACACAGACCTGCTGCCAAAGGTGGCTACATCTGTGGCCCTTAGAAGACAACTTTGTGGCATCTAGAAAGGGATACCTAGGCAGTTCTGAAACTCACAGAGATGGTGCGAAGCCCAGAGGCTTGGACCACAGCCTTTCCATCCACACTGTGAAATGTGAGCCAACTGGAAACAACCCAGACCCTACTTGTAGAGAAAAAAACAGAACCACAGTGTCTCGTCAAGTAGGCCCATGGAGAGAAATTAAAATCAGGCACAGTTGCGTGGATATAGATAAATGTTGGAACATTAATTTGAATAAGAAACATAAATTACGTCAAATGTTCTATTAGCGTGTCAGTCTGGTCTTTTCCTTTGCTGTAAGTCCATTGCTATTTGCAGGTTTGTGTTTGTTTGAGCTAGGGTGTCATGCAGCCAGGCTGGTCTCACACTTGCTGTGTAACTGCTGTGATCTGGATGAGAAATGTCCCCATAAACTCACACTAAAGCACTTGGTCTCCAGTTGCAGAATTTCGGGAGGCGGAGCCTTGCTGAAGTGGCTCACCCCCCTTCCAGTCCACTCCCTCAGCTTCCGGTGTCTGCCACCATGTCTTCTCCTATAACGTGGATGTCCAGCCCTCTAGAACTGTGAACCAAAACAAACTCTTAGTCAAGTTGCTGTTGGTCGTGGCTGTTATCACAGCAACAGAGAAGAAATCACAGGCAACCTTGAACTTCTGATGCTCCCCTTTTCACCTCAAGCACCAAGGGCTGAAATCATAGGCATGTGCCACCACGCCCAGCTCTGCACGAATTTTCAAAGCACATAGAATAATGGCACATTCTGAATAAATGCCAACTTTAAAACAGCTCATTAAACAACTCTGTATAGTATGGAAAATGCAGAATTTTCATTTCTGGCTGTGCGACATATTTTATTGTATGTATTTTTAATGCCTGGTATGCTTCACAATTTAATGAATTGTTCATATGACTTTTTATTGAAGAGCTTTAATGCTTTCTCAGCCAGAAGAAGATCAGGAGTGACCGGGACAGGCCCTCTCTGGACATAGCTAGATAGAGGGTAATGGTTGGCAGTAGTGGCAGGTGAGTTGTGGACAGACAGGAGATCCCTGGGGTGAGGGGAGACAGAAGGGGAGGGTGGAAAGGAAGCAGTGACTGATCTGAAACCTTTGAAGGAGAACTAGACTCGGAGGCCAGCCAGAATAGCAAGAGCGACCCAGAAGGAATGGTTAAGACCTAAGGACTGCTAAAGGGGTGGAGTGAAAGGAGTCAGGTCACAGAACATCCTACAATACGATAAAACCAGACAATACTGGGAGAAACAGCTCCAGAGCGCTGCCTGTGCAAGCACACAGACTTCCGCATCTGGGTGAAAAGCTACTCATGGTGGTGTTTACGTCTAGTCACAGGCCTGCTGAGGCAGAGACAGATGGAGCGTAGGGTTGCCTGGACAGACAGCCTAGGGCCCAGTGAAAGACCTTTCTTCAAAAATGATGGGCAGCTTCTCTGGAACAGCAGCTGATGTTGACCTCTGACCTTCATAGGCACGCACACACCCAAGTGTGCACACATGTGCGTGTTCACTTGCACACTCTTTCACCTGTGCACACACTTAAAGAACAAACTAAGGTAGAGGAAGAGGAAAATGCAAGAAACTGCGGTCATTTTCCAGAAGTCAAAAGAATAGTGATACCTGGATCAGAAAAAAAAGAAACAAAACAAAAAAACCCCACAGTTAAGTGTGCTTGGCACATGAGGTCACCCCTGTAGTCCATTAGGAAGAATACTGGAGGACCTCAGGACTGAGGTGGGAGAAGAGGACAGCAGGAAAAAAATAGATTAAAAGTCAAATGTTTTCATAGCTGGAAAGAAGCAGGACAAAGACGACCTTCCCGCCCCTGACTGTACTTTCGCCTTAAGAGAAAAATGAGTCCAGTGACCGTCCAGCAGAGGTGGCGCGGCTCTAGAACAACCTCCGTGGTGTGCTCAGTCTCAAAGGCACAGGCTCTCCTGCGTAACCTGCGAGGGAAAGCATTGAACTACAACCAACTGAGATCCTGCCTCTTCCCACTCCAGCTTCCTCTCCTGTTCAACAGTCTCAGGGACCTCAGACATTTATGAAATCTAACTAAAGAAATGAGCTGAGCGTGCATTTTTGTTTGGGTTCAGAAAAACATGTTTACACAGCATGGAGTCATTTCCACGCACGGTTATTGCTGGCCATAGACCGGCGGGAGGAGCTTCTAGGAAGAGGCTGACTGTCCTCCTGGCCAGCTCTCTTGGCATCATGATAGAAGGTTTCAGTCCAGAAGAATGAGTCTTGTGGAGCAAAATGACAGAGAGGAAATGTTTAAAATAGAGGGAGGCAGAAGCCAGGCTATGTAGAATCCTTCAGAGCACTCATGTGAAAAAGTGGAGGAAATACAGGGAGTAAGTGCACATGGCTGAGGAGGGTGTGGGGCTGAGGCGCGGGTGACACTGGGGGAGTTTGTTAGCATTTGCAAATCTTTGCTGCTACCTCACACTTAATCACGCTTTAAAGAGATCCTCCAAAGTTGCATGCACTTCAGGCTCCCCAAAAAGTTTGATTCATAACAGCATGAATGATTAGAAATCCATGTCTTCTTTCCTTAAAGAAGACAAATTACAATGTAGCTGAGCAGCATTTATTTTGCTAAAATTTATGTAATCACTGTTTTCCTAAATTTAATCCCAAGACAAAGGAACGAGGCCAAAATTGGGAATGTGGCTAGCCATTCTTGCCAAATTTAATGACCTCTTAATGGTATAAGAGTTTCCATGAATTTTTCTTCTTAATTTCTTTTTTTTTTTTTTCATTACTGTTTGGGCAAAACTGGAAAGAATGACTGATAATCACAGCCTTCGTTAAAAAATGAAGATGCCAGAAGTCTACTGAGTGTATTAAAACTGAAACAATTCTGAAAAGCTGCTTGGAAACAATCCAGAAGTCACAAGATCCTACAGAGTCCACCAAGAATGGATGTGAAGGAAATTCCAT
>NW_026596225.1:2664072-2678696 GCF_907164565.1 Psammomys obesus
GACTTTTTATGTGAATCTTAAACTCAGGTCCTCGCACAAGCCAAGCACACACCAACTAAGCCCTTTCCCACCTCAGCCTGCTCTGAACTCTTTCAGAAGGACGTCAAACAGCCTCTCTAAATTATTGCCTGTCTTTGGAAAGTTTTTTATCCTGAAAAAGTAGAACCCAAAGGCCGCCCACACCTCAAAAGGTCCTGCACTCTGCTTTAGTGGAGACTGAAAACAACTCACCCATGGGTGCAAAGTACAACCTGCTCCACTTTGCTTAAACCAGGAACCAAAATGCAGCAGCAGAGACTGCACAGCAAGCTTCTGTGTTCACCTGGCCTTATGATGGCGGGGTATGAATTTGGGAGTCTGCCCATCTGAACCCTGAAGATTCGCTTCATGCATGCAAGTACCGAGCATACACCCACTTGACACTACACGCCGGGCAGTTGCGCTGCTTAGATGTGGCGTGTGCAGCAGAGTTGAAGGAAGGGCTCAGGAAAAAAAAGTAGGGTAACTCAAAACAGAAAGGCAGAGCCAGGACCGAGGGAAAGCAATGCAGATATTCCTTAAAGTGCTGACCTTTTGACCCTTTGCTATTTATTCTTCTCTCCCTGTGGGATACTGTACTAAGCTGATTGCTTAATGTTTTCCTGTTTCATAGCATCCTCCAGTCGCCCGAAATACTTTTCAGTTATATGATGGTGTCGTGGGGGAAGAGGGGAGGGAGTTAAGCCGTGTGTCGTCCTGAGGCGCTGGCTATCACTTTGTCCTTATACTTGCAGGTCACAGAGGTTCAGAGCCTCACAAACACAGGGTGGACTCGGCCACGAGGGAAGGCCAGGAAGAGGGGACACACTGCTCCTGAGCAATGAGACTGGAGCGATACACAAATGCCATGACTTCGGCACCAGGCCCTCCACCAGGAATCTTTGTGATGCCAGGCAATGGCCTGATGAGGGACGATACGCTGGAGTCACTGGGGGATAAGAAAACAAAAGCAGAAAAACAGCTATTCCCAAAGAAATCACAGACAGCAAAGAAATGTGGGTAAAGCTTGCCTCGGACTTTTCAACTATAAATATCCAGACTCCTTCAAGTATTATTCAAGTGTAAAGATAGTAGAAATCTAACACATACACACACACACACACACACACACACACACACACAAGCAATTCCAAAGGATGGTATATAAAGAATAAAACAAAGCAACTCACGATTAGAAAAACATGTAGCAAAAAAATGCGGGCAAACGTAAAATACTTCATGAACAGCAATGCTGGCTGAGGAGATGAGCAGGATACAGCACTTGTCACACACCTGGGGCCAGAGCTCGTGTCTCCAGAGCCCACAAGTAATAGTCAAGTAGGCATGATGGATGACAATCAAAAGGGATCTAAAGGATCCCTAAAGGGAGAATCTAAAGGGAGAATCAAGTGATTCTCAGTGCAAACTAGACTTGTTAGAACCAAGCGCGCCTGCCTCAACAAATAAAGTGGAGAGCAATCAGAAGAGAAACCCAGTGAAGAAGCATCCAATCGTGACACTTCATGATTACATCCCTGCCACACGCGAGTGTACACGCATGTGCACACATGTGGGCCCCACACACACACCAACACAGAAAAAAGAGTGAACTACTGTAAAAAACACAAAAGTGAGCTTTAAGCTTGGCTTATGTGCCATAGAATGCAAAGTTCAACAGTAATTCCTGCCATTAAGCACATGACGTTAAAGTACGTAATAATCATGTGCTCCCAGAATTCAGTTTGTCAAAAAAATCTAGAAAAAAAGGAGAGAAGAATAATCTCCTTCAGCTTGTCCCTGTGTGTGAAAGAAATATTTCTTTCATGGTATCGATGAGTAGAGAAAAATGCTTTCAAACATGGTTTTAAATTTAACGACAACAAAAGCAAAAGTAGAATTAAAGGCTAATAAGTTATTTTGAGAGGAAAACTACAAGGAAACAGTCTTCATAGTTAAAACCCTGAGCTTAAAATCACCTCTCTCTAGTCCTATTTAGCGTTCTCGCTTCTGCTGTGGTGTTTACGGCTTGTTCCAGTGTACTCCCTAACTTTGTCCTTGCCCACAAAATCTACAAAACAAACAAAGAGCATTAAAAGCTGCAAGGGGAAAAGGCCAAGTCACTTATAAAGTCAGACTTATCAGAATTACACGGAGTTCTCAGCAGAGACTCTAAAAGCCAGAAGGGCCTGGACAGATGTCTCGCGGCCTCTAAAAGCCTCTTAAAAATGCCAACCTAGACTACTATATCCAGCAAAAACTCTCAATAGCCATTGATGGAGAAAATAAGATATTCCAAGGTAAAACCAAATTTCAACAATATCTATCCATAAACCCAGCCATATAGAAAATAGTAAAAGGAAAACTCCAACCCAAGGAGGTTAACTATATCCAAGAAAATAGGAAATAACTAATTCTACACCAGAGAAAACAAAAGTAGGGAAGCACACACACACATCAAAATAACAGGAATTAATATCTATCAATATCAATAGACTCAATTCCTCAGTAAAAAGATACAGGCTAACAGAATGGATGCAAAAACAGGATCCATCGTTCAGCAACAAAGATAGACATTCCCTCAGATTAAAGAGTTGGAAAATGGTTTCCCAAGCAAATGGACCCAGGAAGCAAGCTGGAGTAGCCATTCCAATATCTAGTAAAATAGACAAAATTGATCAAAAGAGATGGGGAAGGACACTCCATACTCATCAAACGAAAAATATGCCAAGGCGGCATCTCAATTCTGAACATCTATGTCCCAAATGCATGGGCACCCACATTTGTAAAAGAAACATCACTAAAGTTTAACCATACGTCAAACCCCAGACAATAATAGCAGGAGACTTCAACACTCCTCTCACACCAAAGGACAGGTTATTGAGACGGAAACTAAACAGAGAAATAATGACACTAACCGACGTTATAAATCAAATGGGCCTAATAGACATCTACAGAACATTCCATCCAAACACAAAAGGATATACCTTCTTCTCAGCACCTTGTGGAACCTTCTCCAAAACTGACCACATGGTTGGTCACAAAGCAAGCCTCAACAGACACAAGAAAATTGAAATCGCAGCTTGTATTTTCCAGAGCACCATAGATTAAAGCTGGGCTTCAACAGTAACTGGAAGAGAGTCTTAATGAGGAACTGTGGAGATGAGATTGGCTGAAGAGCATCTCAGTGAGGGACTGTCTTGACTGCTAAGTGACGTGGGAACACGCAGGCTGTCCACTGCAGGCAATACCATTCCCTACAGAGGGGACCTGCCACTGCCTAAGAGAGAAGCAAGCAAATCCTGCTTGTATTTATGTCTCTGCTCTTGACTGTGCATGCAGACTCTGTGCTTTCCCTAGTGATGGGCTGACATGGATGATTGTAAGATGAAATGAACTCCATTCTCTCCAAAGTTTTTGTTGGAGTATTTTATTATAGCAATAAAAATGAAAAAGAGAAGCATGTGCAGTGGCTTCAGGAAAATCTCTGCTTTAGGGAGGCAGAGATAAATGGATCCCTGGAACCCGCTGCTACCCAGCCTACTCTAATTAGTAAGCTCCAGGTCTCAATGGGAGAGTTTGACTCAAAAAATAAAAAATAAGGTGGTTGGCTCCTGAGTACTGACACCGAAGGTTGACCTCTGACCTCCACACACATCCAAGCATGGCATCATGTGTGAAAGCCGGGGCATTTGCACAAACATGCGTACACATACCAGAACAGAAAATGGATGTATGAATTCTTTTTCCTCAATAATTAGGTATCTCAATCTTATGTTTCCTGGTTTATATATGTTCCCTTTCCTACCCATCACCAAGACTAGGAATTCTAAGTTTTGTTGCTCATTAAAAAGAATTATCATCTATTTGAGTTATTCAGGTTTTTTTTTTCAACTTGACACAAGCTAGGTCAACTGGGGAGAAGGGACCTCAAAATGAGAAAATGCCCCAATGGGCATGTCGGCAAGCCTGTGGGACGTTTTTCAAATGATTGATGATTGGTGTGGAAGGGCCCAGCTCCCTGCGGGCAGTGTCATCCCTGGACAGGTGGTTTTGAGTGTGTAAAAAAGCAGGCTGAGCAAGTCATGAGGAGCAAGCCAGGAAGCAGCATTCCTCCATGGCCTCTGCTTCAGCTCCTGCCTCCAGATTTCTGCCCTGAGTCCCTGCCCTGATTCTCTTCAACGACTGTGATCATGTGAAGGTGTGCTTGCATATCTCTTTCCCTCAGGTTGCCTTTGACTATGGTCCTTCATCACAGCCATAGGCACCGAAGACACTGCTGAATAGCAGCTGATTCCACATTTCTGATTTCTGAAAACTGACTTCTGGGCCTAGTGCTTTGAAGGCCCCTGAAAAGGAGTCTGTTAGCTCTGTTAAGTGACAGCTATTAGAAACAGTTCTGAACCTTGAATCAGAACAAGAACTGTTCTGAAGGTTTTAGTGTCACTCTCAAGAGAAAAAGTTATTTAAAATCTGAGAATGTTAACACTGTAAACATGCTAGGTGAGAAGCATTTCTAAACTCGAGGAAACAGATCTCGATCTAAGAACATTTAAATGTGCTTTTATTTTTAACAGTAACTGATGAACTTTTTTTAACTGTGTTTGCATACATGTAGGAGTCTGTGTGCACATGTTGTATGAGTGTGTGGGGGCACACATAAAAATTTTACTAATGAATTTTAGTTCTTAGGTGAATTCAAATTCAGAAAGTAATCCAAAATTAGGTTTAAAAGAATTCTACATCATGACAGATTATGCAAGAAAGGGCTATTTGCGTTTTACTTAAGTCTTAACCCTTATTGGAACCTTTTTCTTATTTCCTTGGAGATAAGAGAGCCATAGGACGAAAGCAGCGGGCACCACAGCAACGTGTGTACAAAGCTCCGCCCCCTCACACTGGCATTTAGAAGCATCGTCTCTATGCCTCTGGGCAAGACAGCAGTGATTTAATGCACTGGCTTAGGATTCTGCCCGCCCTGATTCGTCTTCCTGGGTCTTCAGGTCCAGGTCCTGAAGCTGGCCAGACTCTGACTTAACCACAGAAACTGCTCACATCTCTCAGAATTATTAGCACACGTTGCCACAGCAACAGATGCTGCGGGTGCCTGGGAGATAAGAGTAATGGGTGCTGAAGAGATCTGTTAGTACTGTGGGACCTGGCTTGAGTCTTGTAGGATGTTGAGAGTGAGGTGATCTGGGCATGGCCCGGAGGAGTATGGAAAGAATGTGTAACTCCTCTCATCAAAAATGCCTTTTGAATACTTGAGTTCCTGGCTATTAATTAACATGATACACGTCCCGAAAACTCATTCTTCGTTCTGGTGAGACCTTGGCATCATTAGCTGCGGACCCACAGTCGATGAGTGAGTCTCACAGCCTGACTCGTGGACATCATTCAGTGTGCCCCATGTTCTTTCCTCATTGGACCTATGACTTCCTGGACTTCCCCTTATTCATATTCCTCGGTCACTTTTACTGTTGAGCTAAAGCTGTCCCAAAAGGGAATGTAGGGGCAGGAGAGCTAGTCAGGTGTGGTACAAGCATGAGACCCGATCCCCAGCACCCACAGAAAGGCTAAGTATGGTGGCACACTGTTCCCCAGCGCTGGGTCAGGGCAGAGAGAGGCAGGTCTCTGGTGTCCCCGGCCAGCCAATCTAGCCAGATTCGTAAGGTCCAGACTTAATAAAAGGCTCTGCTTACCCCCAGAAAAGGTGGAACCCAAAGTAAGAAGACACCAAACTTCAAACCTCTAGAATGTGGGTGCACAGGAACACACACGTATCACACACAAAAAAGTCAAAAATGAAAAGGGGAGTAGAAAGGACCTCACTTTAGTCTTCAAATGAGCTTACTGTTCATTTATCAGCAGCTCAGATGTGAAGAGCCAGGCTAGTATCAGGCAGCCGCCGGAGCAGGGATGGGACAGCTTGGCGCAGCAGCACTGACGTTCACGGAGAGGTGGGACAGACAAGATCAAGGTGGAGACTGGAGTCCGCCTCCGTGAGAACTGGGTTCTGGACACTGGGAGTGCAGTTCACGCTCGGATTCTGCGGAGGAGGAGTAAGGTGTGTTCCTCGGGAGGTGCTGCAGCTAGAGAAACCGTGAGTTGGTACAAACTTTAATACAACAGATGGATTGCAAGCTGTGGCCACATGATGCCCGCCAGTATCAATGGCTGTCATAGTTTCCACATCTACACTGCATTCTGATTTCTCCAACCCCCTTTTCACTTTTTACTTTGAGACGGTGTCTCACTGAGCTACCAACCTGCCTTTGAAATCATAGCCGTTCTGCTTCGGTCTTCCTAATAGTTAGGATTACTAGCCTGTGCCACTGGCCTAAGGGAAAAGAAAAAAAAAAAACCTAACTGTTGTTAAATTTGGCAGACCAAACTATAGAATCTGATGCAAGAAAAGCTGGAGCATTAGGAAGCCAGGACAGTGGTCCAGAAAACTAGGCACACTGGATTTTGAACATGAAATTTAATACAGAAATCTAATACAGTAACCTAGCACAACTGTAAGGTTGGAATAAATAACAACCAAAATAAAGAAATAAAGTAAATCACACAAACCACAGTAACTTAAGTTTGGGCACCTGCTTACAACAGTGTCTTTGAAGTCAACATCTGGACTCAGTGACAACTGTTTAAGTCAGTTGTGACCTTTAAGCCAAAGTCCTCTGTCATCTTGGAGCTATGTCCAAGGTTAGTGTCTTAGTTATTTTTCATGAACGAGTCTTTAGTGGGTTTACAATTTCTGAAGGTGAGACCATGGCAGTCATGGCAGGAAGCACGGCAGCAGACAGGCAGGCCTGGTGCTGGAACAGTAGCTAAGAGCTCACATCCTTATCTGCAAGTTGGAGAGAGAGACAGAGACAGAGAGAGAGAGAGAGAGAGAGGAAGGGAGAGAGAGAGACTGGATTAGCAAAGCATTTTAATATAACAAAGACTCTAGAACAAGTCCTGTGCCTAGAGGCTGGAGAGATAGTTCAGTCAGTAAAATGCTTTCCTTGAAGGCGTGAGGACCATGAGGACCATGAGTTCAATCTCCAGAATCATGTCAGAAAGCTGGACCTGGTGATGGGGGCTTGTAGTCCTGGTGCTAGATGACAAGGGCAGAGTGGAAATGCCAGGCCTAACCTGCACCCCTCAAGCTCAGAGAAAGACAGAGAAACTTTTCTCCTCAAATGAGGGAGACAACATTCCTGGTGTCCTGATGTCCTCTGGCACATTGTCTGTAGAGAGAGCTGGGGCATTTTTGCCCAATGGCTAGCTTGCCATTAATGAAGATGTCTCCAAAAGGAGATTTTATAGTGCTAATAACCTTTGATGAGGCAGGCTGGGGCTGTTGCCAGGAGTTTACATGTCTCAAGTCAAAAAGGCCTTCAATTAACAAAAAAATCTTTAAATGCTGTATTATTTAGGTCTCAGAAACTTCTGAGGACCATCTATCTGTTTACACAGTGTATTATCACGTCATCTCTATTTATGTTTCATAGGGTATGGTCGCATCTATCCATCATCTATTTATCTATTCACTTCTGTATTTACACAGCGTATTATCACACCATCGCTATCATCTATCTCTATCTTTCTATCTACTATCTATTTATCTATCTATCTCTGTCTCCTCTATAGTAAATCTGAATAGGCAGATGTTACTTTTCACAGTCCTCCTACCAGAGTAGAAACATATATACATATGTGTATCAAAATACCTTAAATTTGAAGCAACATGTAAAATTCCATACCCATGTATTAAAAATAGCCTCATTTCTATATCAATATGCAGAATTCTATACCAATGAATTAAACGATATTTGAGAATGACAATAGTTTTATAGTTGAAGAGCATATTCAATAATCTACCCTTTTCTTTCATTATTTCCATATATTTTCTATATGATGTTCCTATATTCCCCTTTTTTTCTTTTTATTATATTACTGTTCTTATTTTTTCACTTCACATACTGATCCCAGACCCTCCCTTCTCTTCTTCCTGTCCCAATCTCCCACCCTCTTCCCCATTTCCCCCTCCCTCATCCTCCCCACCAACCTACCCTGGCACATCAATTCACCCAGGACCAAGCGAATCTTCCTCCACTGAGGCTAAACAAGACATCCCAGCCAGGGGAAAGCAGGCAATAGAGTCCACGGCAGACACAGCCCCTGCTCCATCTGCTAAGGGACCCATGTGAAGACCAAGCTGCCCAACAGTTACATATGTGTTGGGGCCTAGGTCCATCCCATGCCTGCTCTTTGGTTGGTGCTTCATTCTCTGTGAGCCCCCTTGGGCCTGGGTTAGCTGCTTCTGTTGGTCTTGTGGAGTCCTTTTTCCCTCCGGGTCCTTCTGTCCTTCCCCCTACTCTTCCGCAAGACTCCTGTAACTCTACCTAATGTTTGCCTGTGAGTCTCAGCACCTGTTTTGATCTGCTGCTGGGTGGAGCCTCTCAGAGGACAGCTATGCTTGGCTCCTATCTGGTATTCTGTCATGGCTATCTGCTTTATGTCTTAAACACTCAACTGTCACTTATTCTCAGCACCTTGCAAAAGCACGTGTCTCTGCATTCACACAGTGTTTGTTTTTCAGAAGAATGAAGTCATGTCATTTGCAGGAAAATGGAGGCAACTGGAGACATTATTCAACACACTGACCCAGCCTTAGAAAGACGGATGCACATGTTTTCTCTCAACTGTGCTTGCTAGATTTTATATAATCAAACGAAATCATACATCTATATGAGATGAAAGTAGACAGATGGCGATGTCCAGGAGAACAAAAGGGGACTGAGGGTAAGGCTAGGGGAAGAGGCAGAGTGGACTGTGCTTAACATACAACACATATCCTTAAAACATCTTAGAAGAAATTGCAAGGCCGGGGAACAGTAGTAATAGGCTCCAGAGTTTGGGGGAGGATGAGCGCCTACAGAGCTCATCAAGAGAATGGAGGGACAGAACAGAGGTCTGGCCCTTACTGATTTCACCTTTAAAAGGGTGTGTCTCTGTGTCTATGGCTATGAAGAGGCACCATGACCATAACAGCGCTTATAAAAGAAATAATTTAATGGGGCCTTACTTACAGTTTGGGAATCTTAGTCTAAGGTCATTGTGGTAGGGACAGTAACAGCAGACAAGCAGATATGGTGCTGGAGAAGATGGGAGTTCTGCATCTGGATCTGCACGCAGCAGGAAGAGAGAAAGCCTGGGTCTGGCTGGCGCATTTGAGACCCGGCACCTACCCCCGGTGATGCATGTCCTTGAACAAGGCCACACTTCCAACGCCCGGTTAGGTGGCTCCATTCCCTAATGACCAAACATTTAAATTTATAAGCCTATGGGGCCACTCCCATTGAAGCCACCAGAGGTAGCAACTAGATGCTTCATATTTGGGTGTTGTCTGTGTTGTGTGTTGTTTTTATTTTGTGACATTTGAAAAGTCGGGTTCAATTTTCCCCCTGTCCCCATCAGTGACTCCATATGCCTTTACCTCTCAAACCTCTAGAGAAGAGTTCCAAGGGGGACGAGGGAGGTTTTACATCAACTCCCGCACCACACATGTGCTTCATTCTTTGACTTTTTACATGTGTATGTAAAGACAACATGTCAGGAAAGTTAACCTTTTAGTCACCAGAAGAAGCCAAACCCTGCCAGGTATAGTGACAGACTCTTGTTATCCTAGCTCCAGCATTCAGGCGGCTGTGGCAGAAGGATTACACGTTTAAAGCCAGCCTGTGCCTTGCAGTGAGACCCTGACTGACTCACTGTGCAGGGCGAGGGGGTAAAACTTCAGCATCCCAGCATGACAGATACTTTATTTTATGGAGTTGTTAATTTGATTCCCATGACATCTTGAACTTTATTCTCTATCAATATTGCATGCACACAGACAAAGACACAGACACAGACTGAGTGTCAACTATATAGAGTCATTCCAAATACCATTGCCATCTCTATCAGTAAAAAATCTGAATCCTAAATAAGACACCAAATGATGTAAGCGTTCCTCTGTTTTATTTATTCTTCACCCTGTGCTGCTGTGTAACCCAGGCTGGACTTGAACTTCCAACAGTCCTCCTCCCTTAGCTTCCATGATTACAGGGCTTAGCTGCTATGCTCAGCTTTCTTTTGATTTACTAAGACGGGGTTTTGTGTGGTCTGGGATGACCTTGACATGGCTGTAAACAGAGGAAGATGTGCTGGCTGGTTTTATGTCAACTTGACACACGAACTAGAGGTATCTGAAAGGAAGGAACCTCCATTGAGAAAACACCTCCATAAAACCTGGACAAAAGGCATTATCTATTTATTTACTATCCCGATTGTATCCCCCTCCCTCCTCTCTTTTCAGTCCTACCCTCGTTCCCTCTTCCCCTTGCCCCCACTCTCCTACCCCTCAGAAAAGGGGAGTCCCCCCATTCATTCCAGCCCATCAAGTCCTATGAGGACTGAGCGCACCCTCTGACACAGTGGCCTGGCAAGACAGCCTCGCCAGGGGGAAGCAATCAGAAAGTAGGCCACAGAGTCCTTGTCCAGAGATAGCCCCTGCTCCACTTACTAGGGAAGCCCACATGAAGACCAAGCTGTTCATTGGGTACATATGTGTCGGGGGACTCGGTTCAGTGAATATATGGTCCTTGGTGTTTCAGTCTCCGCAAGCACTCCTGGGCCCAGATTAATTGGCTCTGTTGGCCTTCTTGTGGAGGCCCTGTTCCCTCCAGGTCCTTTAGTCCTTCCTCCCACTCTTCTACAAGGCTCCCTGTGCCTTTGTTTGGCTGTGAGTCACAGCCAATGTTTGGCTATGAGTCTCAGCATGTGTTTCCATCCCTTGCTGGTGGGGCCTCTCAGAGGACAACTATGCTGGGCTCCCATCTGTAAGCATAGCAGAGGGGCATTAAGAGAGTCAGGGGTTGGCTCTCCCATGGGGTGGCCGGGCATTGGTTGGACAGTCCCTCAATCTCTGCTCTATCTTTATCCCTGAACATCTTGCAGGCAGGATAAATTTTGGGTCAAAATTTTGGTGGGTGGGTTGGTGTCCTCCTCCCTCTTCTAGGAGTCCTGTGTGGTTAGAGAGCGGCTACTTCAAGAATTAAATTTAGGTTGCTTCTATGAAGAGTTGTTACTGCATTGAGAGACCTGAATTCTAAATTAAGCTTTTCGTTGTTTGAATATTCCTGCAGGCTGTGACTCTTTGTAAGTATTACTAAATGCAGTGCATTTTATTCCTTCAACAACAATTTTAGCTATTCAAGTAACAGAGTGTGAAGACTGTTAGTGCTTAACATATTTGTCACTCAGAAAATTCAGAGAATCCCTGGGAATAATGATTTACTGTCCCTGAATCTTAGAGTAACATGCCAAGGATTTAAAAGAATTCAAAGTTTGTTTTGTGTGTTTTTCACTGTCCATTGTCATTAAAAATACATCGTTGTTGATGAATAACATACTTTGTATTTAAAAATAATTTTTTAAAGAATTCAATTCAAATCTCACCACTCCAGGGAAATCTTGGCCAATGGTCTTTGTCAAAGCAATATGTCCCACTTAGAATTCTGGCAGCTGTGAGTGTGCCCTGCTTGGCATAGGTAGAGAAAAGTGCATCTGACACTTGTACATGTGTTTCCTCCTGCCCTGAAGCAGGAGGATGGCAGGTCCCATCCTTGTGCTTGGTCTGGTAGCTATCCCACAGGCACTATGATTCTACCATATTTGCCACAAACTACCTGTACTGTTTCTCTAAGGTTCCTAGACACATGTTATATTCCTTGATACTGTGTCAAAATCCTAACAAAAGCAGCTTAAGGAAGCAAGGGTTAATTTGGCTCACAGCTCTAGAGCTCAGTTCTGCATGGCAGGGAAGTCATGGCATCAAGAACACCAGGCAGCTGTTGCATGCAGAGCCAGGAAGCCTCGAGGGATGAATGCTGGAGACCGACTGGCTTTGTCCTTTATATTCTAGCCAGAACCCCAGTCCTGGAACGCTGCTGCCCACATTTAGGGTGGCTCTCTCCTCATAATCTAGAAACGCTCTCACAGACATGCCCAGAAGTTGTTTCCATGGTGATTCCAAATCAAATCAAATTGCCAACCAAGATTTACCACCACACCATAACTTGTGAAAGGGTAGGAGCGCTGTCTGACACTCTTTGGTAAGAGCCAAAGCCTTCAGGCGTTCTTAACAACATCTGTGAACGCGCAGTTCTTGATTGGTTGACGGTCACTTTTGTCTATCAAAGTTTCCTGTTCTAAAGATGTGTTGAGCAGGTTTTGAGCAGATGTGGCCTCTATTATGTTATGATTTGAAACCTAAAAGTTCTAAGGCATTGTGGTGCTTAGTCCTGACGACTGTCCAACTGACTGGACAGAGAAATGCCCAGGAGATTAGTAACGGGGTGTGTCTGTAATACTTTTATTTGTGCTCACACCTAATCAACGAGTAAACCCTAGACTGATAATGATGGTATTACTGGTATTAGTAAAGGCTGGGCAGCAGAGCCTGGCTGGAGGATGGAGGTTGCTGAAATCATGATACCTGCTTCTGGCCCCTTCCTGCAGTACTTTTCTGTCTCCTGGTAAAATCTCTCTGCTCTGTCACACCCTTGCTGCCAAGAGAGACTGAAGTCTCTGAATCAGTAAGCCAAACCAAAACCTCCTGCTCTTAAATTATTAGTCAAGTAATTTGTCACAACTACACAAAACTAATTAATGTAGATGTAAAAAAAAAAATCAAACACTTTGATCTTAAAACCAGTGGGCCACAGTCTGACAGTTCCTGAAGAAATACGACACCTGAAGGCTTGGCTCTGACACTCAGACCTTCTCAAAGCAAACAACTGAGGTCTGGGCTTTTTGTACTTCATTTCTTTGTCTAGGCCAATGAAGACCCACACGTGAGGGCTGGAGGAGATGTCTGAAAGTGTTTGTCTCGCAGTCACAGGGCCTGGGTTCAATCTCCAGAACCAACGCTAAGAAAACAATCCAGGTACGGCGGCACTTGTGTGTAATCCCAGTGCCAGGAGGCAGTCAGCGCCCTGAGACTCAGCGGCCTGCCACGACCTAACCTACTGAACAGCACTAGGTCAGTGAGAAACCTTTTCTCCTAAGATGGATCACACCCGAGGAATGGCCTGAGGTGCTGTTCTGACTTCCATGTGCGTGTGCGCGCACATGCACACACATGTACAAGAACACCCACACATGAAAACCCTAAGTGCACAGCTCAAAGCAGCACTAAGGGGAGGAGGGGAAGATGCCAATGGCTGAGGAGAGTAACTTCAGTCCTCTGCTGTGGGCGCTGTGAAATCATTCCCCGACTACATATATAATGGATCGCTTTCCTCTCAGCGAGAAGCTAATTAGCAAGCCACGCACAGGCAGCCTCACCACTCCCAGAGACAGTGTGTGAGAGAGAGAGAGAGAGAGAGAGAAAACGGTGGCTGTCAGGATACCAGCAGAGGTTGTTTTCAGAAAGAGCAAATTCCAGTTCCTCCTGTTTCCGAATCAATTACTGTAAGCTGGATTTCCACGGAGTAACCGTGCCCTGGACCCACACACCCAAGTAACGTTAAGGATTCCAGAGCCATGAGTGAATGAGCGCTTGTCTCTGTGGACTCTACAGCATCCTTCCGGGCCATGGTCTCTCAGAGACATCCTACAGCCGCAGCTGGAGTGGTGCCCTTAGGAGGGAGGAAGTAACCCGACCCAGTGCAAATCAAAGACCAAAACAGGCTCCACACTTTTGGAAAGAACCTCTAACCAAAGTCCTGTCACCTCTTGGTTACACCTTTAAGTTCATGACAAAATGCTTGCCTCTGGGTTTCAGTGCTCTAGAGAGGCTCCTACCCCCATCCCAGGCCTCACTGCTTCACTCCCAACCTCACCCCAGAAGTCACTGCAACCAACAGTCCTGATTCTGCCACGTGTAAGCTCTGCGCTCTCTCTCTCTCTCTCTCTCTCTCTCTCTCTCTCTCTCTCCTGGTCTAGGCTGCAGCATTGCTTGTTATTTTCTTTCTTTCTTAGGGTAAAATTATCCTTTACTTTTTTTGAAATGTAATTCCTTGTGAAATAGAAGATGTCTGTTCAGTAGCTGGAGAGATGTGCAGCAAATAGAGGAAAAGCAAGCTGCTTAACATCGGGACCAGTTTCTTTTTTGTTACTGTTAGGTTTTTTGTATTTTTTTACAATTTATTCATTGTATATTACAATTGTAGCCCCCTCCCTCAACTCCTTCCAGTCCCACTCTCCCTCCTTCTTCCCCTTATCCCCTTCCCCTCGTCCACTGAAAGGGGCGTTCTCCTCCTCTGCCATCTATCCATAGCTCTCATCAGGATGGCCTGGGTCCTCTTCCTCTGTGGCCTGCAAGACTGCATCACCAGGGGCAAGTGATCAAAGAGCAGGCAACTGAGTTCATGACAGAGGCAGCCCCTGTTCCCCTTACTAGAGAACCCACATGGAGACTGAGCTGCCATGGACTACATCTCAGCAGGGGGTCTAGGTCCTCTCCATGCATGGTCCTTGGTTGGTGCATCAGTCTCTTAAAGTCCCCCTGGGCCCAGATTTTTTAGCTTTGGTGGTCTTCATGTGGAGTCCTGTCCCGCTCTCTTCCCCCC
>NW_026596225.1:2678706-2679788 GCF_907164565.1 Psammomys obesus
CCCCCATCCCTTCTTCTCAGAGACAGGTACCCACCCACCTGGCCCATCAAGACCCAGCAGGACTAAGCACATCTTCTCCACTGAGGCCAGGCAAGGCAGCTCAGCAAGGAGGAAGGGATCCAAAGGCAGCAGCAGAGAAGAGACAGCCCCCCTCCAATTGTTAGAGGACACACATGAAGAGCAAGCTGCACACGTGACAAATATGTGTAGGTCCAGGCCATACATGCTCTTTGGTTGGTGGTTCAGACTCTGTGAGCCCCCATGGGCCAAGGTTAGTTGAGTCTGTAGGTCTTCTTGTGGTGTCCTTGGTCCCTCTGGCTCCCCCAATCCTTCCTCTCACTTCTACAAGACCCCACAAGCTCTGTTTAATGTTTGGCTGTGGGTCTCTGCATCTGTTTCCATCAGCTGCTTGATGAAGCCTCCCAGAAGACAGTTATGCTAGGCTCCTGTCTGCAAGGTCAGCAGGGTTTCATTAATAGTGTCAGAGGTTGGCTCTCTTCCACAAGGTGGGTCTCAGGTTGGGCCAATCAATGGTTTGCCATTCCCTCAATCTCTGCCTTTATTCCCTACACTCCTTGTAGGCAGGATAAATTTTGGGTCAAAGGTTTTATGGGTGGGTTGCTGTGGCCCTAACTCCACTGGAAGTCCCGCCCATCTACAGGAGATGGTCCCTTCAGGTTCCGTATCCCTGCGGCTAGGTGTCTCAGCTAAGATCAGCACCATAGACTCTTGAGAGCCTCCACCTTCCCAGAGATGCCCCCCTATGGATTTCCATTCTCTTTCCCAAAATTCTCTTTTCCCACCTCCACTCTCCCCACACTTGATCCCTACTCCAGCTCCCTCCCCACCCCCCGTCCAGCTCCCTCCTTCCAATCACTTCAGTTGTCTGTTTGATTCCCGTCTGGGTGAGATCCCAGCACCCTCCCTTGGGCCCTCCTTGTCACTTAGCTTCTTTGGGTCTGAGGATTGCAGCAGGGTCATCTGTAATTTAAAGCTGACATCCGCTTACACGTGTGCTGACATCCACTTACACGTGTGCACATTCCGTGTGTGTGCTGACATCCGCTTACGCGTGTGCACAT
>NW_026596225.1:2679798-2713869 GCF_907164565.1 Psammomys obesus
GTGCACATTCCGTGTGTGTGCTGACATCCGCTTACGCGTGTGCACATTCCGTGTGTGTGCTGACATCCGCTTACACGTGTGTGCTGACATCCGCTTACGCGTGTGTGCTGACATCCGCTTACCCGTGTGTGCTGACACCCGCTTACGCGTGTGCACATACCGCGTGTGCTTCTGCTTCTGGATCACCTCACTCAGGATGATCTTCTCCAATTCCAGCCATTTGCCTGCAAAGTTCACCATGTCTTTGTTGTTTTTTTAGTTGCTGAGTAGCATTCCATTGTGTGAATGTACCACATTTTCTTTATCTATTTTTTGGTTGTTTCCAGTTTCTGGCTATTACGAATAAGGCTGCTATGAACATAGTTGAGCAAATGTCCTTGTTGTATAGAGAAGTACCTTTTAAGTACATGCCTAGGAGTGGTACAGCTGGATCTTGAGGTAGCACTATTCCCAATTGTCTGAGAAAGCACCAGATTGATTTCCAAAGTGGTTGTACAAGTCTCCATTCCCACCAGCAGCGGAGGAGGGTTCCCTTGCTCCACATCCTCACCAGCATGTGCTGACGACACTTAAGGTTTTAATCTTAGCCATTCTGACAAGTGTATGATGAAATTCCAGAGTCATTTTGATTTGCATTTTCCTGTTAACTAAAGACATTGAACTTTTCTTTAAGTGCTTCTCAGCCATTAGAGATTCCTCTATTGAGAATTCTCTGTTTAGTTCTGTTCCCCATTTTTTAATTTGGTTATTTGGTTTGTTGGTGTTGCTGGTTCTTTGGAGGTTGGTGTTGCTTTGTCAAAAATCAAGTGTCTGTAGGTGTGTGGGTTTATTTCTGGGTCTTCGATTTGATCCTACTGACCAACCTGTCTGTCTTTAGCCAATCTCATGTGGTTTTCATTACTGCTGCTCTGTAGCACAGCTTCAGATCAGGACGGTGCTGCCTCTGAAGTTCTTCTATTGTACAGGACTGTTTAAGCTCTCCTGGGTTTTTTTTTTTTTCCAAATGAAGTAGACAATTGCTCTTTCAAGGTCTGTAAAGAATTGTGTTGGAATTTTGATGGGAATTACATTGAATCTTTTGGTAAGATAGCTATATTTACTATGTTAATCCTACCAATCCATGGGTATGGGATATCTTTCCATTTTCTTATATCTTCTTCAATTTCTTCAGAGACTTCTTGTCATACAGGTCTTTCATGTGCTTGGTTAGGGTTACACCAAGATACTTCATGTTATTTGTAGCCCTTGTGAAGGGCTAATTTCTTTCTCAGCCTATTTATTGCTTGTAGAAAGGAAGGCTATTGATTGTCTTTTTTCAGTTAATTTTCTATCCAACCACTTTGCTGAAGGTGTTTGTCAGCTGTAGGAGATCTCTGGTAGAATTCTGGGGGTCACTTACATATACTATCGTATTGTCTATGAATAGAGATACTTTGACTTCTTCCTTTCTGATTTGTATCCCCTTGATCTCCCTTAGTTCTTTTATTGCTCTAGCTAGAACTTCAAGAACTATTTTGAATATATATGGAGAGAGTGGGCAGCCTAGTTTTCTCCCTGGTCGTGATGGAAATGTTTTAAGTTTCTCTCCTTTTAATGTAATGGTATCTATTGGCTTGCTCTATAGTGCCTTTATTGTGTTTAAGTATGCTCCTTGTGTCCTGATCTCTCCCAGACGTTTAACATGAAGGGGTGTTGGATTCTGACAAAGGCTTTTTCAGCATCTAATGAGGTGGTCATGTGGCTGTTGTTTCTCTTTCAGTTTGTTTACGTGGTAGATTACACTGATGGACTTTCATATGTTGTGCCATCCCTGCATTCCTTGGATAAAGCCTACTTGATCATGGTGGATGATGTATTTGATGCGTTCTTGGAATCGGTTTGCAAATATTTTATTAAGTATTTTTGCATCAGTGTTCATAAGAGAGCTGGTGGCTAAGCAGCACTACAATGCTAAGAAAGTCACGTACAGGCTGGGCTGCTGGCCCACCTCCAACATGCTTCAGCAGGGCAGCAGGGACTGCACAGTGGCCAGCAGACCAAACTGTGTGCCCTAAAGAACCAGAGACTGTTTCCCAGGTGAGGGGAGACCCCACAGTGCGGGAAACAATCAGGTCCAGCCTCAGGGCACCCAGCTAATCCCTGGGAAAGTTCCTGGGTTCCTGCAGGCTTGGGGTCTCCAGCCTCCAGCCACACACTGTGTGCTGTGCTCACCCGCCACTGATTGCCTTTTGGAGACTGGGGCACAGAGCCCCAACCTCAGACCTACAGATGCCTAGAAGCCATGGGATCAGCCCCAGATGTTGCTCCAACGCTCAATCTACCAACCAAACCTCTGGGCTCGCTGGTTCTTCATGAGGGCTGTACCAAACAAGCACAGTGTCTGGGCAGCTGCAGCTCATTAACTTCAAAGCAAAAAAGCCAGTGGCAGGGCAGCTGAGTCCAGGATTTCCTGTGGTGGGAGGAGGGCCCCTGGGCTCCTGAGGAGTCTAGTTAGTCCACAGGACCATACATCTGAGGAGAGCTTCAGCACTTCCCTGAGAACCACCTGCCAGCTGGAGACCATAACCACCCATCTGAGGAGGGCTCCTTCGGGAACATCCAGCTTCCTGACCAGGAGATTTCCTGAAGTACCCCCACCACTCAGGACTCCAGTGGGCACCAGAAACTACCAACCAGTGAGAGAGACAGCCAGTTAGCTAAAGAGCAGCGTAAAAACACAGTCAACAAAAGCCAAAGCAATAAGACATATTCAGAACACAGTTACTGAATGGCAAGCAGCCCTGGATATTCTAACACAACTGAAACACAAGAAAAGGACCTTAAATCCATGCTTATGAAGATAACAGAGGAAACTAATGAAATCCGTAAAGAAATACAGGAAGATACAGTCAAGCAGACTGTGGCCTTTAGAGAGGAAATAATTAAATCACTGAAAGAAATGAAAGCAACAGAGGAAAGTTCAAACAGGTGAAGGAACTGAATGAAAGGCAGGAAAATACAAACAGGTGAAGAAAATCAACAAAACAGGTCAACATCTGAAGATGGAAACATTAAAGAAAACACAAAGTGAAATCCTGAAGAAGGGGAACTCAGGGAAGAAAGCGGGAACTACAGAGGTAAGCATCTCCAACAGAATACAAGAGATGGAAGAAAGAATCTCAGGTGTAGAAGATAATATGGAAGAAATTGATGTATCTGTCAAAGAAAATGTTAAATCTAAAATCTAAAATGGTTTCTGACACAAACCATCCAAGAAATCAAGGACACCATGAAAAGACAAACCTAAGAATAACAGGAATAGAGGGAAAAGAAGACTCCTGGCTCCAAGGCTAAGAAAATATTTTCAACAAAATCATAGAAGATGCTAATAGTGTTGGTAAAATAAGATCATAGATCACATTTTTCAAGATGAGTATTTTAAAACAGTAATTGATATTGCTCTAAGAATATTGCAAATTCCAGTCAGCATGGTGACGAACAACTGTAATACCAGAATTCAAGAGGCTGAAATAGAAGGTCCATGAGTTCATGGTCAGCCTGGGCTACACAGAGAGGCTCTGCCTTGCAATCAGTCAATAAATAAATGACATAGTAATTCCTGCTTCTATTGCAGTATCATTGAATTGGTGAGTCATGCGGAATAATGAACTAACTAACTTTTAAAAGGCTGAGTCCCTAGGGTCTGGGGAGATGACTCAGCGGTTAAGAGGACCTGGATTCAATTCTCAGCACGCATATAGTGGCTCTCAACTGCTTGTAGCTAAAGTTTCAGGAGACCTGATAACTTCTTCTGGCCTCTATAGGCATATGATGCACATTGAGTCATGCAGATGCGCGCGCACGCACGCGCGCGCGCATACACACACACACACACACACACACACACACACGGAAATCTCACGTACCGTGTACACCTCCTCCCAGAAGCACTGCTTCTAAGCCTCCCCAGGAGTGTCCTGACCACAGCACCCCTCCTGCTTTTTGGCAGACATCCTTTTCTGGCCCTACTTGAGGGTCTTCCTTACACCCTGGAGGTTGTGACTCAAATAATTATGCCAGAGACCTCCTTGTGAGGCTCTGACTCAAAGATACTCTGGGCACATCTGCCCCTGCACTTACTCAGGAACAAAATAATCAGAACAAGGTAAACTTAAAAAGTAAACAATATTCCGTGGGCCAGAGAAGTTGGCAGCAGATCAAATTAAAAGCCTCTTCCTACTACAGATGGACCACAAAGAATGGGGTGGATAAATGACAGAAGGATAAAGTATTAAGACCTCCCTTTCTTAGAAAAAGTTAACTCATACAGGGCCACTGTGATGTCATATGACCAAGGAAGAAAAACTACTAAGATTAGACATAACCCTACAAATATATAAAAAATATAAACATTGTATTGTGGCAGAAAATGAATATTAACGGCAGCAGCTTTGGCCTGAAGACTTTTCCCGGACCTAATGACAATTAGCACTCAGATATTAAAAGCTGATAATACACTGCTTGGGACCTGACAATCTGCCCAGGTTGGCTTGGAGAATTCTTTTTTCTGTCTAGTGTTCTTGAAAACACAGGAGCTACCAGCCTGAGAAAGGGCTGTCATGCTTTGGCAAAAGATGCCCTTGAAACTCTAATATTGTTAAAAGTTGGGTTGTGGGACTGATGAGGGAAACTGAGTGTAAAAGATAATTCTGTTCTGTCATGGTTTATCAATGATGACTAAACTTACGACCAAGCTAAGTTAAAACACGTGTCCAGGGGCAAAAGTGATATAATCTGTGTTTTGGAACAACATGCCTCTATCTCTGCCACTGAGTTCTGTATAAATAAAAAAGCACCCAGCCTGCCAGTCAGTCAGGATGCAAAGTTCCCCCCGATGACCAGGCCTGACTCATTCCCTCCTCGCCAGCTCCTGCGTCCACCCTTCTTCCAGCCCTGACCTCACCCCAGGCTGGACCCCGGCAGACACCCTCTTCTGGTTTTATGAGCACTGCACATAGATGTACAACCTACACACAGACACACACACAGACATGAACACAGACGCACACACAGACTCACATGCAAAGACACACAGACATACATACACACTCACAACTAAAAACAGAAACAAATATTTAGAAAAAGAATAGTTTTCCCCCCAAGGGGATAAAATTAAAAGTTTTGTTTGAACTACTATATTGTCTTATTCCTTATCATATGTAATGGAAGTACATACACACACACACAAACACACACACACACTCATTAACAAACAGAAAGCTACACAAAAACCTTCAGAAAAAGTCCAGGGGGGAAGCCTTTGGCCACAATCATAGAAGCTACCTTTTACCTAGAAAATTAAAAATTGGTGGAGTCTGTCTAAATAGCACTGAATGCCAACTTCAGTCAAGGCTCCATCCCTCACTGTATAATTCAGATGACTCAGAGTCGTGCTAAAAGCTTTTCCTCCTGTCAGAGAAGCACAAATGTAAACAATGAGCAAGGTCCCTTGGTTGCTTTAATCTAAACAAAAAAAAAAAAAAATTAAGAATTGAAGCTTGTTTTACTTTTCCCTAAAAGATAGACCATAATTAAACTTTTCACCTTTCCAAATTACCCAGTCTGCACCCTGCACAGTGGGTGGTTTTCACTCCAGACGTTCTGACTAGAACAACGGAGGAAGTGGAAGTCTCTGAGTAGACTTTACAGCTAAATTTAACCAGGCACATTTTAATAAGATTAGCATATCTTCTTTTTCAACGCCAAGTACCTTACAGTTAACTGAATTTAGATAGCATATTACTTCATCGGAAGTGGCATTTGAAGCCTTCGTTTTCACGTTTACTGATGTCGTGTGTGGTGGTAAGTCTGAGCAAACGTGACTGTGTCCACCGTGGCCAGATCTCAAGAATGTGCTGGCCTTTCTGAGGGCTCTGGCGGATGCTGCAGCTTCAGTGCAGGTCAGCAGAGGTTCGGCTGGGGACAGATAAAGGTAGGAATGCCTTCGTACAACTGGGGTAGACTACCAGCTGGTATCACCTCTTGAAGGAACCACAGCAGCTCTCCTAGAAATGCCGAGAATGAAAAGGTGTTTCAGGGTCCACTGTCTTCTTGGTTACAATAGCCAGATGAAAACTGTCAAAGAAAACAAACCAAAAGCTCTTGTTTTCAAAGAGTTTTAAATTAGCCAAAAGCTCCCTCAGGGCATCTCAGAGCCAGGTTTTCACTTTGTTTTGATGGCACTGATGTGTGCATGCGTGTCCTTCCACCATGTGAGGGATTGATGCTGGTCCTAAACTTTGGCAGCAGGCTCCTTTTCCCAGACAGCCATTTTATCTGGCCCAGAAGCAGGTTTTAATAAAGTCTAGAAGTCAGAAAGAGGCCAGAGGGTTAGCACTGTTCCATCATGGAAAGAAGTCATTCAGTGAGCAGCACATACACACAGGCACCGGTTTCTGAGAACTCCATCAGAGTGGAGGAAATTTAGAAAATTGCTCAGTTCCTCACTGGCTGCGAGTGCAGCCACGGGTTGCTGAAGTGTTGGACATCACAAAGGCCTCATACGTGGACCTCTCTCTATTGGGCCAACAGTAAGAAGACACACAGAACCTTCCTCTCTTTTCTCCAGAGCTGATCAGCAACACGCTGCATGTAAATCAACAGGGAAGGAGGTAGCCGAAGAGAGACTATTAGAAGCAGCTGAAAGCTCTCCCTCATAACCAGCTAAGCCAGCAATACAGTGCACGAGTCAGTGAAAGGAGTCCAGAGGAGCCAAATCAGTATCTCCTAAAGGCAGGAGTCTACCGTCCCTTCCTATCAAACTATTAGAGGAAACAGCCTTGCAAAGGCGGAACCAGAGTCTACCAAAACAAAGAAGAAAACTATCGTTGCTGAATGAAAATCCACACCCATTTAGAATGGGAAACCTCTCAGAAACGTGTCACTAGTAATTGAAACTTTCAGTGGCGGTATGGCCTGAATCATTAAGTCATGTCCACTTACTTGAACTTACTTGAACTAAAAGTGTAGCTCTGGAGAAAATCCCATTCACCTAAAAAAAATAAATGGTTCTTATTACTAAATGTATATGTATACGTATATGTATATATGTATATATATGTTAATCTAGAAAGCATTTTCAGAAATTTTGCTTTCTTGACGTTACTTATGAAGATTGTTCTCTCAGGAAAAAAAAGCGCTTTTGTTTCCTGCTGCTACCACAACCCCCGCCCTGCCTACTCAGACTGAGTCCCATCATCTCCCCCAGGTAGCATTGCCCACCCCCATGGCCAGACTTGCCCGTGGGGAGCACTGTGGGACCCTGTGGCCTTCCGCAGATTTCTGAGGAGCTTCAGTAAGAACCAGCTCTACAGAAAGTTTACACTTATGGTCAGAAATTGCAACTAACCCTCCCTGAGCTGGGATTGCTTAATACCCCACTCATACATCAGTACTAAGTGGCCCCGAGACACCCAGATCTATTACAAAAACTCAAATAACTAAGCTAATGTTTCCTCCAAGAGTTAGTGCTCCAAAGGTGGTGTTTCCTGAGAAAACTTATATGGTACAAAAGGTAATGATCCAAAATAAAAATTAGAAACATGTTTAAGGAACCAAAAGAGAAATTAATTAATATCAGGGAGAGGACCAAGACCATGAAAACAGAGACAACGAGCTAAATGGAGTAAGAAAATCAATTCAAAACATGAAAAAGAGAGAATTTTTGATGAAAACTTCAAGCAGAAATAAAACTTGAAACAAAAAAAAATGAGTAAGTGAAATAAAAAGTTGAGTGGAAAGCCTCACCAATAGAATGGATCAAGTGAAAGAGAAAATACCAGGACTTGAAGACAAGGTAGAGAAATTGAATCTCACAAAGAAATGACAAATCTAACAAACCTCAGGAATAGAACACTATATAAAAAGACCAAATCTATGACTCATACATATGGAAGAAGGAGAAGAAACATGAGCAAAATTTGGGGGAAGAAATTTCCCCAAATCTAAGGAAAAATGCACCTATCATGGTACAAGAGGCATTCAGCACACCAAACAGACAGGACTAAAAAAGAACTTCCCATGTCATGCAATAGCCAAAACATTAAATAAACAGAACAAAGAAAGTCTCCCCTCCAAAAAAAGCCCAGGGCCAGATGGTTTCAGTGCAGAATTCTACCAGACCTTCAAAGAATAGCTAACATCAATTTTCTTCAAACTATTCCACAAAATAGAAACAGAAGAAACAAGACCAAACTCATTCTATGAAGCCACAGTCACCTTGCTATCTAAACTTCACAAAGACCCAACAAAGAAAAAGAATTTCAAACCAATTTCTCTTATGAACATTAATGCAAAAATACTCAACAAAAACTCGCAAACCAAATCCAAGAACACATCAAAGATATCATCCACCATGACCAAGTAGGCTTCATCCCAGGCATGCAAAAGTAGTTCAATATACGGAAATCCTTCAATGTAATCCACCATATAAACACACTGAAAGAAAAAAAATGATCATCTTCTTGGATGCTAAAAAAGCATTTGATAAAACCCAACACCCATTCATGTTTAAAGTCTTGGAGAGATCAGGGATACAACGCACATACCTAAACATAGTAAAGGCAATATACAGCAAGCCTATAGCCAACATCAAATTCAATGGAGAGAAACTTAAATCAATTCCACTAAAATCAGGTACAAGGCAAAGCTGCCCACTCTCTCCATACCTCTTCAACATAGTACTTTGAAGGCCTAGTTAGAGCAATAAGACAACAAAAAGAGATCAAGGGGATACAAATTGGAAAGGAAGAAGTCAAAGTATTGCTATTTGCAGATGATATGATAGTATAAATTAGTAACCCCAAAATTTCTACCAAGGAACTCCTAGAGCTGATAAACACCTTCAGCAAAGTATCTGGATACAAAATTAACTCAAAAAAATCAGTAGCCCACCTATATACAAGAGGGCTGAGAAAGAAATTAGGGAAGCAACACCCTTCACAATAGCCACTAATAACATAAAGTACCTTGGTGTGACTCAGACCAAGCAAGTGAAAGATCTGTTTGAAAAAAACTTCAAGTCTCTGAAGAAAAAAATTGAAGAAGATATCAGAAGATGGAAAGATCTGTGCTCATGGATCAGTAGGATTAACATAGTGAAAATGGCCATTCTGTCAAAAGCAATCTACAGATTCAATGCAATTCCCATCAAAATACCAACACAATTCTTTAAAGACCTTGAGAGAAAAATTCTCAACTTCATATGGAGGAAAACAAAAAAAACCAGAATTTCTGAAACGATCCTGTACACCAACAGATCATCTGGAGGTATCCCCATCCCTGACTTCAAGCTGTACTACAAAGCAATAGTAATAAAAACAGCATGGTATTGGCATAAAAACAGAATGGTGAATCAATGGAACCGAATAGAAGACCCAGAAATAAACCCACACACCTATGAATACTTGATATTTTACAAAGAAGCCAAAACCATTCAATGGAAAAAAGACAGCATCTTCAACAAATGGTGCTGGTCCAACTGGATGTCCACATGCAGAAAAATGAAAATAGATCCATATTTATCACCCTGCACAAAACTAAAGTCCAAGTGGATCAAAGACCTCAACATAAAACCAAACACACTAACTCAATTAGAAGAAAAAGTAGGGAAGAGCCTAGAACTCATTGGCACTGGAGACAACTTCCTGAACAGAACACCAACAGTATAGGCTCTAAGAGCAACAGTCAATAAACGGGACCTCATAAAACTGAAAAGCTTCTATAAAGCAAAAGACACTATGGTCAGAACAAAACGACAGCCTATAGACTGGGAAAGGATCTTCACCAACCCTATATCTGACAGAGGGCTAATATCCAGAATATATAAAGAACTAAAGAAGTTTAAAAGCAACAAATCAAGCGATCCAATTAAAAAAATGGGGTACAGAGCTAAACAGAGAATTCTCAAAAGCATAATATCAAATGGCAGAAAAACACTTAAAGAAATGCTCAATGTCCTTAGCCATCAGGGAGATGCAAATCAAAAACTCAAGGGACAACACATGCTGGAGAGGTTGCGGAGAAAACGAAGCCCTCCTCCACTGCTGGTGGGAATGCAAACTTGTACAACCACTTTGGAAATCAATCTGGTGCCTTCTCAGAAAATTAGGAATAGTGCTACCTCAAGACCCAGCTATACCACTCCTAGGCATGTACTTGACTGTCTCTGACATGAACTGGGATACCTACTCTTTGATCACTTCCCCCTGCTGGTGCAGCCTTGCCTGGCCACAGAGGAAGAGGACCCAGGCAGTCCTGATGAGACTTGATAAGCTAGGATCAGATGGCAGGAGAGAAGAACTCCCCCTTCAGTGGATTAGGGGAGGGGTATTGGGAGGAGAGGGAAGGTGGGACCAGGAGGAGTTGTGTTAGGGTGATACAATTGGGATATAAAATGAATAAATTGTAAAAAATAAAATAAATTATAAAAAAGAAAGAAATTTATGACCACCAGAGGATCATGGAAGGAACAGATCAGACTAAAGAAAGGAATAAGCATATCCAAGATGTAACAGTGAAAAAATAAATAGCAATATTAGAACCAAAACTAGTAAGACAAAGGAAAGAAATACCATGAAAAATCAACAAAATGACAGGAGTCAGTACATACCTTTCAATAGTAACTTTGTACATTAATTGTCTAACCCACAACCAAAAGTTACAAACTAGCAAAGTAAATTTAAAGGAACATGATTTGTCATTTTATTGCCTCCAAAAAACACCACCAACTCCAAATAAGAGGTGAAAAGGTGAGTACAGGAATTCCAAGACAATGAAAGCAGGAAACAAACAGAAGTTGCTATTCTAACAACACCCAAAACAGGAGGAGGGGAGAATTAATCATGCTCAGAGCAGGAAATGATGAAATAGAAATTTAAAATACAAGGAATCAATGAAACAGAAAATTGGTTCTTTGTAGCAATTAACAAGATTGAAAAATTCTTGGAGTAATTAGTGAAAAGAGAAAGAAGACTAAAAACAAAAAAATTTGAGATAAAAATCAGAGAGGTTTCACCCCACAACTGATGGAACCTGATTCAGAGACTCAGAGCCAATATTAGGCAAAACTTGGGGAACCCTGCAGAAGAGCAGAAAGAAGGATTGAAGTAAGGAGAGGGGTCAAGGACACCACCAGAAAGAATGAATGAGAAGGCCCTCGACCCTCCGCACATAGTAACAGCTGTGCAGCTGGGTCTTCATGTGGGCCTCCTACAGCAGGAGCAGGGCCTGTCTCTCGCCCTGTTGCCGGCCTTCGGATCTGTTTCCCACAACCAGGCTGCCTTGTCTAGCCTCAGTAGAAGTTGTGCTAATATTACTGAAACATGATATGCCAAGGCTGGGTCCATTGGCCATCTTCTCCTTTTCTAAGATAAGGGGAGGAGAGAAGAGGGAGAAGGAGGTGAGAGGGAAGGATTGGGAGGAAAAGAGGGAGGATAAGCTGAGATTCGATGTAAAGTAAACAAATAACTAAAAAGAGAGAGATAAAAAGAAATGATTATGAAATCCAGAGAATGATAATTATGTTCTTCCAAACCCTTATTCTACCACAAGAAATGGGTGAGTTTCTTAATGCATGGCATTCCAAAGTCAAATGAAGAGAAGCAGAAGCAGCAGCAGCAGAAGAAGAGATCCAGTACCGTCACAAGCAATGAAATTCAATCAGCCAGACCTTTAAAGATAAGTTTAAACTGATGTGGTATGAAGGAGAAATGAGGAAAAATAGAATAAGAAAGGTGTAAGCGGGGTAGGGCTGGGAGTTCAGGGACGAGGAAGGAGGGTAGGCAGGAATAACCAATAATAAAGACCTTTGAAATAACCATATGGAAACCCAAATGGGAGCTTCCTAAAATATACACACATATAAAAAGACTTTAAATGGAGTTACCCTACAACAGGGGGACAGCCCCTTTTCCAGATACCGTATGCTAGCAAACAAAAACCCCCGTGCCAGGCTTGAGGTACCCCTTTTGCTGGTCAGTGGGTTTCAATAGACCACCTACACATTTCAAGGGATAGCCTCTGCTCTTCCTTCCCTCCCAGAAGTTGATGATAAAACCCTACTGTTAACGATATCACATACCTGAGCAACAGAACATGGAGAAATCAAACTGTGCTAACCTGTAAACTTCACCCCTACTGGCTGCCGTCACAATGCTGGGGGTGCTGTGTTACGGAGTTTAAATCTATTAGGGGTCTTATCCAGCCGGAATCCTGCGAGCTGAAACGAGGAGTGGCCTGGAAAGGCACGCCCACCAGGAAAGCAGTGTGCAAACGGTATGGGCTCCATCGGTCTTCAAGCCAGCTCGACAAGACAGCACTCATACACGGCACGTTTAATGGGGCCAATAAGCCACGGCTGGGTGGCTCGTAGGTCGCAGGGAGAGGCTGCTACCGTTACTCTGCTAAATGAACATGATATTAAACTATCTCCTAAGTACTTATCTTTATTCCCAGAGAACAGCCTGTCTCCCAGCCCTCATCCAAGAAGCTGTTGTTTTGGTTCATTTGTTAGGTTTTTTTAACACTATCTGGTGATTAGTTCAGATACTCAATACCCCCAACCAATCGGAGCACACAGAAGTAGAGTCTGTGGAGTGTGTACTCGTCCCTAAATGGAGCATCTGTATTTTATCTTCTTCTCCCAAGGCTCGGGGTCGTCAGGAAGAGGGGTGGAATCATTAAAAGCCTGAGGTGGTGGACGACCACAGGGAAGCGCCGCTGCCCACAGAGGCTAGCATGTGGCACATACGAGGTCATGGTGGCTGTGACTGCTTACATGAGGCCTCTACAAAAAGAGCTGGCCAAAACTCCATGGGAAGGAGAGGGGACCGCACAGCCCAACCCTAACTGAGGAGCTACTGGAAATTAACGGCTTCGGTTTTCTTCAGAGCTGTGACCCCGGAGATGCTGCCCACGCCCCTGATGAAAAGCTCTGCATCCACGCGCATGTGAAGAGCACCAAGCAGACACCGTGGGGAGGAATTTCAGGAGAGGGAACGGGTGACGGATTTAACCAAAGTATGGTATATACACTGTCTTAGTCAGTGTTCTATTGCGGTGAAAAGATACAGCAACGACCACAGCAATTGTTACAGAAAGAGTGCATTTAATTGGGCTTACTTACACTCAGAGGTTTACTCCATTATTGACATGGCAGGAAGGATGGCGGCATGCAGGCAGACAGGTGCTGGAGAGGAGCTGAGAGTTCTACATCCGGGTCAGCAGGCAGCAGGAAGAGAGCGAGGCTAGGCCTGGCTTGAGCTTTTGAAACCCCGAAGCCCACCCTTAGTGAAATACTTCCTCCAGCAAGGCCACACCCGCTTAGCCTCCTAATCCCTGTCAGGTTAGCACCACCCACTAATGACCCAGGATTCACATCTGTGAGACCACGGGGGGGCGGGGGGGGGAATTCCTATTCAAACTACCACATACACATATAAAATTCTCAAACAATAAAAATAAACCATAGAAAAGGAGAAAACCAAATTTTTAAATCGGCATTTTGCACATGAAAGAGGATGTTTTTGTGTTTCAAAAGCTTTTACATTAAACTTTACTTTGGCATAGCAATTTGATATTTTTCCCTTTGAAATAGTACTATAAGAATATACATTAAAAAAGCACGCTAGCTTGGCACAGACATTGACCATCAAAAAGACAAGATTATCATGTCGTCATCAGAGGGGTTAGTGCTTTCTGAAACGCACAGCTCTAACCGTCAAAGCCTTTAATGCTCACGTCTGTTTCTGTTTTGATTAGTCAATAATGAAGAGCTTCTTGCCTCCCTTCTGGAAATGGCATAGACATAGCAAAGAGATAACTTTGGTATTTTGCCTGCCCTTGCTCCTTTCCCATAAAACCACAAAGTGTTGCTGCAAACAGAAAGATAATAATTAAACTGTCAGTTCTCATATTAAGATTTTTGAAAGATAAAGATTTAAGCTGGAATAAACAGGAAAAAGCAATGATTTTATCTGCATTTGTGTTAACTTAAAATTACAGTATGAGTGTTTCGCAACAGGGAGGTTACTGACAAACTCAACCTGTATGAAGGTGTTTTGTGGAAAGGGTACGACGCCATTTGGCATGGAGCTTACAGACAGACAAGTTTAAGTTCCACTGGCCTTTGGGTCTCTCAGTGGCTGGACTAACCGCCGAGTTTTTATTAGCAGAAATTCCAGAAGCCTACCCTTATTTGGATCTACTTTACTGAACTTTGAACACTCTTTCCAGCAGCACATTTAACTGCAAGTGTGTGTTTCCATGCTCAGACATGATGTGGTCTCCAGTTAGCTAAAGGAAAGGCTGAAACCAGAGCCCGAGGAATGAACCAAGTTCTTCTTCCTCTTCTTTAGTTTGAATTTAAATTTTGTTTAAACACATGACCTGTGAGCGCATCTATTTTTGTAAAACTATACCAGAAAAGCTCAAATAGCTTTCCAGTTTGGCAGTCACTCAACACAGGACCTTCTTTCCTGTTTTTGATTTTTGTTTTTATGTGAAAGGCTTTCACTGTGTGACGTTGACTGCCCTGGTACTTACTGCATAAACCAAGCTGGTCTCAAACTTCTGGGTCCACCTGCCTCTGCTTCCTCGATTCTGGGACTAAAGGTGTGCACCACCATGCCCAGCGTGACCTGGCACCTTCCGTGAAGGAACTGCTGACATCCATTGGTGACTGCATGCCCGGATGCATGTAGGTGTTTATTTAAGTTTTATATGTGTGCCCAGATCTAGGGAATGTGCAGAATTCAAACTAGATTTTTTTCACTTGAAAAAAAAAAAAAAAAAAAACCATGTTAAAGTCAAGCTAAAGAGATGGCTCGGCAGTTAAGAGCACATACTGCCCTTCCAGAGGCCTGGAGTTCAAACGCCAACACCGCAATAGACAGCTTAAAAGTAACTGTAGCCGCAGCTCGGGGGAATCCCACACTGACGCATACACATTCACACGCTCACACCACACACAGACACAGACCTAAAACTAAAACGTCTCTGTAGGGCCGTACCCAGCAATCTGCCCTGCCCTGCTTCGTGTGCTCAGCAGCACGAATGTTCTGCTAGTGTCCCTACAGCCCTCAGCGACACATGCCAGCGGCCTCCACGGCCAGACACACTAACGTAAGCCTTGGTGTGAAGCTGCTTTTCACTCTCCTCCTCCTCGTCCTTCTCTTCGTTTCTATTTACTTTTGCTTTTTAAGACTTACTCGTTCTGTTGTCTTGTACGTGTGAGTGTGTCATTTGCATGTAGGTGTGAGCACCACATATGTCTGATGCGCTTGGAGGTCAAAAGAGACCCAGGTCCCCAGAACTGGACTTACAGAGAGCAGTGAGCCGCAGTCTGGGTTCTGGGGAGCAAACCTTGGTCTGCTGCGCGAACAACGCGGGCTTCTACCCCCTGCGTTAACCCTTTTTTTTTTTCCTGGCAGTCTCCTTACGGTGCCTGACCTCCAACCCGGGAGGTATTTGAGAACGACCTGCAGGTCCTCCTACCTTCATCTCCGAAGTGCTTGGATTACAGATGTGTGCCGCTGCACCCGCTTTGTGCAGTGCTGGGAACTGGGCCCAGGCCTTGTGCCGGCCAGGCACATTTTCTGCCAACTAAATACATCGTCAGCCCATCTCTTGTCTGTGTCTAACACACAACACTCATTCTGCCCACGGAAGGATCCACTAATATAGAATCTGGAATGACTATTTTATGGCATAGTACGTGAGAACAGTGGGCAAGAAATATTTTCTGTGGCTGTGCATACACCCGTCAGCGTGGCTTTCTAGTTTTCTATCCAGTAAGTCAGTCCTCTGGGCTTAACCTCGCCTGTGAGGCTTGGAGGGGGTACCCAAGAGGGATGGCCCTGTAAGAGAGAAATCCAGGCTTACCTCCTGAAGAACAAGGGCCACCAGAGTGGAGCCCCAAACCTACCAACACCAGCAGGTCCGTGAAAGCACCTTCTACCTCCATGCCCAGCCCCGGGTGAGCTGGCAGGCCCGCACTGCCCAGCTCACTCACAACAATTTAAAGAACAGAAATGCTTACGTCTTGTTCTGTTTGTAAATGACAGGTTTGGAAGTCATTTGTGAAGGAGAGAGTCAAGGCGCACTCACCCCATTGTACCACACCAACAGGCTGTAGGGGTCTCGGTACCCCTCACATCACATCAGGGAGAAATCCTGATGAAATGCCTCTAACATGAAGGAAACTGCACCCAGAACACACACGTGCAGAAAGGCGTGCTCCCCACTTTCTACACACTGTCAAACTAGGCTCTCTTAAAACTTTTTTATTCTTCATTAATTTATTTACATCCCAATTGCAACCCCACTCCCTCCTCTCCTCCCAGTCCCATCCTCCCACCCACTTACCCCATACCCCCCTCCCTGGGTACCAACCCACCCTGGCACATCAATCAGGACTAAGTACCTCCTCTTCCACTGAGGCAAAGACAAGATGTGGCCACTTCAGTCTCAGGACCCCCCATTGCTAGGAGTCTCAGCTAGGGTCACCCCCATATCTTCCCTGGAGCCTCCCACATCCCAGGTCCCATGAAATTTACAGGCTAAAACTAGAAAAGATCATCCTGAATGAGATAACCCAGACCACAAGGACACACACAGTACATACTCTCTCTTAAGTGGGTATTAGCCATGTAGGACAGGATGACCATAATACACCCCACAGACCCAAAGAAGCTAAACAAGGAGAGCTCAAGGGAGGACGCCTGACCCACCAAAAGGGGAAATAAAAAGACATTATAGACATCAGAATCGGAGGGAGAGAGGGAACTAGGTGAAGGGAGGCGTGGAGGGGGAGGGGTAATCAGGTGTGGGAGAGCAGGGATGCGGGTGAGAAGGCTAGAGAAAAGGGAAGTTGGTGTTGGGGCCTCTCCGGGACAGGCTGTTCTCTGCTCTTGGGGACATGTTTTCTTCCCTACCCTTTCTCAAGCTACAAACCAGTGGCTGGCACGTGTACTCGTCACAGCTGCCCTGGGAAGAGAACTTGAGGTCAGCAATGAAGAATAACTTCTGACACCTCAGCTATGCATCTGTGTCAGAATACAAGCTTTTAGAGAAAACTTCTAACTGGTCTGTCTACTTATGCCAGGCCTGGGATCTCAGAACAGAGCAGCCACTAAACAGGAACTTGAAGGCCTATGCTAGAATGTGGATTTGACAACCGTATTTTACAGGTATCAAGGATTTTGTGGGAAAAGAAGTTGAAAAAAAATCACTAGAGTTTTACTTTTTCATATAGTCCTAACTGTTTTAAATATTAATTCAGTCAACTACTTTAAGTATTTATAAACCACATCATGAAGAGAGAGCTGTAGCTTTCTCATGGAGTCCACAGAGAGACAGAACCAGACAATGCTAGAGCATGCATGGAATCCATCCAGCACTTAAAGGGGCAAGATGGAAGCGGAATGCAGACCTAAACTCAGGAAACAGAGAAATCCCCAGCAGCCAGCAGCTGAGGAGAAACAAGAATCCAAAGACACTAGCAGGAAGAGAGGCCAGGGTGGGCCCATTCCACACGTCAATGGGGAGAGAGACCCTGGAAAGGTTTTCTTTTGTCTGAGTAAACAAGAAATGAAAAACACGTACTGAAAAATGAATGCAACCGGTCGTCATTATGCTAAGTGGAAAGGGTGAGGCTCTGGAGGCCAAATATCAGGAATTTTCTCTCCTATGCAGAATCTAGATTTAAATATATCTTTAAGAAAACCACAACTGACCAAAATGCAGAGGGAAAACGACTGCCATCCAAAAGACAACTCCTGCACCAGGCGCCCAGGAAGCAGAAGAGCAGCCAGAAAGAGCGAGAGAGTGAGAGGAGCACGAAGTTTGATGTGAGAATTTAAACAGCTTAGGCGCGCGCACGTGTGTGCGTGTGTGCGTGTGTGTGTGTGTGTGTGTGTGTGAATGTCACAATGAAGTCCTCTGCTTTGCATGCTAACAAAAATATTAATTAAACAAACCTCTGGGGCTGAAGATGTAGCTCAGTTAGTAGAGATACCAAGCATGCACAAAGGCCTAGGTTCATCTCTAGCACCACACAAAAGAAGAATGGTCGCACACAGCTATAATTCCAGCATTCAGGAAGCAGACGCTAGAGAGTAGAAATTTAAGTCATCACCCAATACCCAATGAGTTAAAACCAGCTTGGGATACATGGCACCTGCCTCAAATAAAACCTAAATAACAAATAAATGTGTTAAACTTGTTGCTAACTTGAACAGAGGGCATTGACAATGGCTTATTTTTTAGTTAGTTTTGTTGGTTGATAATTTCACACATGTATGTGATTTATTCTGATCACTCTTCCTTACCTCCTTCCCTGCCCATCAGTTTCCCTCCCTCATCCCTTCTAATCTAGCTCCCAGATTCCTGACTTTTGACTTTGTTCTTTGATTCATTTCAGTCAACCATGGGCCATCAGTGTGACCATTATTTTGAAACTATTCATGGGAGCTTGGTGAGGTCAGCAGGGGGCACACAACTGAACAGTGACCCTGTCCTTGAACACACTATCAGAAGAGAGGGGAGAGTGGGCGTAGGCCTCCTGAAGCCCTCCTCCACACACGCTTTACTGTCGGTAGGTCTGTTTCCGCGCCGGCCCAGTACACGCTTGTTCAGTTCTTCTTCTGCAACATTTCCTGAGCCTTAAAGGAAGATGGCGTAAATGTCTTGTTTAGGGCATCACTGCTGATTTTTCTCAAGGCCTTCTGAGTCCATGTGTCTCTGCACTGACTGCCACTCAGGAAAGGGGGCTCTCTGATTAACCCTGGGCACAGCATTTGTCTGTGGGTATAAAAGTAGGTATTCAGAAGACGGCTGGGTGCTGTTAACTTCGCTAAACAACATTATTCAGTTCCTACCTTCTGTGGATCAGGCCTCAACTCCAGTAAGAGAGTGATTGATGTCTTAGTTACTTTTCTAATGCTGTGATAAAACACCCTGACCAAGGCAACTTATAAAAGAAAGTGGACAAATGACTTACTTCATTGGGCTTCCAGTTCCAGAGAGTGAGAGTCCGTAGCAGCACAGCAAAGGTGTGACAATAGGGACAGGCGAGCGTTTACACCACAAACCACAAGCAGGAGGAGAGAATTCGTTCATGGTGAGGTCACACTCACCTCGCAGGAGGGAGGAATGGCTCAGGAGTTCAGAGCGCTTGTTGCTCTTGCAGAGGAGCTGGGTTTGATTCCCAGCACCTATGTGGTGGTGCACATCAAAGCTTAGCCCAAGTTCGAGGGAGTTTGGTTTCCACTTCTATCCTCCAAGGACACTGTGCACATGGCGCAACTCCACATAGGCAGCAGAACATCCACACGGAATGGTCAAACCCAAGGGAGACGTAGTTTTCAAAAGACCTCCTCCCAGGGACACACCTCTTCCGACAACCCACACACCTCAATCTTTTCAAGCGCTTCCACCAACCAGGGACCAAGTAGTCAAACATCTGAGCCTCTGGGGCCATTCTCATGCAAACCACCACAGCACGTGAACCCCGAAACAACTGCGCCACTGTTGTTCATGAGGGTGCATCTTCTCTGCCAGTCTGGTCTCACAGATCAGAGGCTTCAGAGCTGGGCAAGACAGATTCTTGTTAACTCAGATAGCACCTTCTATCCCTGCAACATCCAGCCAACAGGCGAGTTCATCTGTACTTTAATTTCTCTCCATCATGCATCCAAGATGTGTGGTGCCTTCATAAATACTGTTTAATCTCATTCTTGCTGGAAGTCAAGAGAAATGCCAAACCCTGTGTTGTTCTGGGCTCCATTGGGGGCTTTCTAAGCAATGATTCCTAAGGAGGAATCTTGCTCCTGGCACTAGAGTTTTGGTTTCTAAGAGCAGTGTTTTTAAATCCTATAAGCTACTGCCCTTCAAACTTTTTAAAATATGTAAAATTTTTATTTTTTTAATTTATATACTAAATAATAAGTTTCCATGTCTTTTTTTATACCTCTTTCATTTTGGTTATCCCTTCCTTCCACCACTCCACCTCCCTCATCCTTCTCCCTTACACCATTATACTTTCTTCATATTACTTATAGTCTACTTACATCATTCCCTTAATTCCCCACCCCTCAGGGCCTCTCTACAGAAATGCCAAGCTGAACATACAAAATTAGAGATTCGAAGTTAGGATGCACCGAAAAGGGGAACATTCGCTCTTCTGGGCTCCAGTTGTTTCCTCAATATGTTGTTCCGGTCCCATGCATTTACCTACAAATGTCACGATGTCATTCATTCTTCACTGAAAAATAAAGTTCCATTATGTATAATGCCATCAGATGGTGGACACCCAGGCTTATTCCATTCCCTGGCTATTGTGAGAGAACAGCAAAGAACACAAATGACTATGTGTGGTCAGATACAGATTCTTTGGGTATGTGCCCACGGGTGGCATGGATGAATGTATGCCGGTTCCTTGAGCTTTCTGAGCACTTTTCCAGCTGATTTCCACAGCTGCTACACTAACAGGAAATAAGGATTTCCTTTTCCCTGTATCCTTGCAATCATTTGATTTCCCGATTACCAGTCTGACTGGGGTTATTGAAATAGAATCTCAGAGCCGTTTTTGCTTTCATTTCCCTCATAGCTTTCATCTTCTTTTGTCTTGTTGCTCTAGGTAAGATTTCTATCACTGCGAAGAATAGAGTGGAAAGAATGAACGGCTGTTTTGTCCCTGATTCAATGGGATTGCATCAAGTTTTACTACATTAAGATGATGTTGGGCTTGTCATATATAGCCTTTATTATGATGAAATTCATTCCTATTCTATTCTCTCTAGAACTTTTGCCATGAAAGGATGTTAGATTTTTTTCAAAGTTTTTTTTTTGCATCTGTTTAAAATAATTATATGATTGCTGTTATTTAGTACAATAGTGGTTTATTTCTGAAATGTATGTCATGGTAGATTTAGACAATTTATCCTTTATACTTGTTACCAGAAATCATGAAGCCTCCCCTTCCCCTCTTTCCCTAGGCAAGCACCACGTATCTGCTTAAACTACTATGTATAAGTGGGAGCGTAAGGAAGACATTTTCTAGCTAAATTATGTACCTGGAAAAAAAGAGCCAACCCCAGCAGGAAGAAGTGAGATATGAAGAACAATTTTAAGAAAAGATATTGACAGGCATGTGGTTAAATTTGAGCAAGTATTGATCATAAAAATCATTATGATGATAATGACCAACTTCTGAGACTTAAAAGAAGCTGCAAAGATAATTCTGAAAACAGAAGCAGAATATAAAAAGGGAGCAATGTCTAATTTAGTTTGGTGAATAGTAGAGACACACAAGAAAGTGGTAACCAGCCAAAATGAACACATGTGCTCACAACATGAAATCCATATAAGAACAGAATATACAGCTTCAGTTCAGCAATAGAGACTACAGAATAATAATAATTGATGCAATAAAAATATAAAAATATGGGGAAGTAATCCATAATAAGAGGTTTATCAAAGTAAATGAAAGGGGAGCATAAAAATAATTTGGAAGCAGGTTGTGGTCTGTCTTCTACACAAGTCTGTCTCCTCAGCACTCCAGGAAGCAGAGGTAGGCGCTTAAAGATCTTATGGCTAGCCTGGGCTACATGAGAGCCTGTCTCAGAAAAGCAAAATGTTCTTTAAAATTAATTAAATACGCTTCCTGTTTTGCGCATAAACAAGACGTAAGAGGATTTCATCGTTTATGAAAGGCAAGTTTATTCACATCGGAACACCTCTAAAATCAGAACGCAAGTGTCGGTGGAGGGGTCATGAAAGTTTGCTCTGCAGTGGTTATTACATAGATGCCAGCAGCCATTATCTTGGCACACGAAGGGGGTTGGCCTCTCTGAGGGAAATCTTGAAACAGTAGCAGAGCAGGCCTGTAAATCATCTGGGCCACACAGGTGAGAAGGCTGGCTATGAGGGGAGGAGCCAGACACCTTTACCAGTGTTCTGGGACTGGAATCGGACATTGCCAGCTCTTCTGAGACAGCCGCGTTGCCAGCTCTTCTGAGATGGCCGCGTTGCCAGTTGTGTCAACCTAGCAGCGCAGAAAGTGACAAGCCTGGGCAGACGTTGCCACCGATGACACGAGTCAAACACTAGCTCACAACAGCTCTGAATAGGGTGATTTTACAAACTTCATTTATTTCACTAGTCTGTGTGTAGAAAATTAACATTGAAGCCTTAAATTTTGTTTGTTGTGGTTGCTTGTTTGCAACAACGACTCAGGTAGCCCAGGCTGACCTCCATGCCCTGAATAACCAAGGATGACCTTGAGCTCATTATGTAGCTAAGACAGCCTTGAACTTCTATTCATTCCAGATATATTCTGAACGTTCCCCAAATCATCACCAAAGAGGAAAAAAAAAATAAGGGGGAAGAAGATGGCCAAAGAATAGCAAATAATGTGGGAGGAAGTAGCTCAGTTAGTCAGAGGCACAACAAGTATTTCCAGTGCCTTCACTATTCAAAAACGAAGACTGGAGAGTTGAAAATGGCTCAGTCGGTACCTTGTCTAGAGGGCACAAAGCACGGAACGTACCCTCTGCACCTTATAAACCACGTCTGTAAGCCCAGCAGGAAGATCAAGATTTTTAAGTCATCCTCAGCTATGTAGCAAAGCAAATTTGAGGTCAGCCTGGGCTACAGGCCCTGCCTCAAGAAGAAAAAAATAAATGGAGAAAGGGCATGGAAGTAAAGGAAGGCGAAGGGCACCTTGCAATGGCGAGCTTGCGTTTCAGAGCTGCTGGGAACTGTTGGTCCCTGGGGCTGGGGGAGCCTAGAAAACCTTGTGATTTGCTTCATCCGCTTTGAAGAGCAGCCTGGCAGCACTTGGTGAGTTTCAGGGTGAAAGCGCACGACACAAGAGCCGTTCTTTCTCCAGATATCTACCATAGGGACACCCTTGGAGCTCAGGATGATGGGCTATTCAGGGCTGCCACCTGACTGTCCTGGATGGGTGAAGAAACACTCCATCTTTTCCTCAGTTGTGGGACAAATGATAAAGTAGGGTATACCGTGACAGTCTAAATTTCTTAACATATTAATGTTGAGTCTATAAAATTATCTATGAAATGATAGGTAAGTATTTCAAAATCTATTCCATCAGTAGAGCAGAAAGTGTAGGTCAGTGATAGAGCACTTGCCTAGCCTAGCATGCCTGAGGTTCCATTTCTAATACCACAAAAGAACCAAGAAGCTAGAGGGAGGGCTCAGCAGTTGAGAGAGCGCACTGCTTTTGCGGAGGACCCAACAGGTTCCTAGCACCCGGGACAGTGGCTCACCACAGCCTGTAACTCCAACCCTGGGGGATGCAGTGCCCCCTTCTGGCCTCTGTGGGCACTTACGTGCGTGTGTGCGCATAGAGGCATGCACATGCACGGAACTTGTAGTATCACTTTAAAAAGACAAGCAGGAAGATAGTTTCCGTCCGCATATGTGTGCAAAATTACCCAAAGTTCCAATGCACACCGCATTTAAGATAGATCGTCCATATGGAGGTGGGTGGCAAGGCTGGAGGGCAGGATTCCGAGATATTGGCCATGCTTGGAAAGTTTTATGTAAAGGAAAATAAGTATTAAACAACTGTGTCAACATATTTACAGTTTAAACATGGCTTGTATAACTTGTTACACTGTCTGTGTGTCTGAATTTGTTCAGTTTCTGTGTTTTGCACACTCTGTACTTGTGTGCCTGCAGGGGCACTTGTGTAACCAGAGATCAGTCTTGAGTGTGATTCCTCCTTAGATGCCATTCAGGTTGTTTTTTAGAAACTGCGTCAGAGCAGGGAGACAACGAGGAGGAGGAACTTTGTAAAGCCCAGGTTGTAAAACAAGGACGAGGCATCCGGTAGACTTTTTGTTAAAATATAAGGCTTTTGAACCAGTGAAGCTAATGTTAGAAAATGTGGCTTTCATTTGTGGCTGCGCAGCTCCTCGCGCTGTCTGCAGAAGTGGCAGGCCCAGCCCCGGCCGCGGGCACTGCTATGTTTGGCTCTGAGGGAACAGAACTCCCAGAAGGGCAGAGTGGGCCAAAGCACTACCAATGGCTCCTCCTTAAACCACAGCCTGCCATACCAACAGAGCTGGGAGCTGCCAGGAGCTCATGCCAGTGGAGATGTTTCTTCTAGAAGATGGGTGGGGACACTCCGAAATTATGTACTCTGTGTTAAACCAAAGCCCTCAGCAGCGGCTTGTGGCAGGAGATTGGCATTTGTGGGAATTCCTCTAAATAAAGCAGCTTGTGCATAGCTGAGTGTTCTCTGAGAGACTGGTGTCAGGAAACCTACAGAGCAAAGACAGTCTGACCCAAGGATCAGGCCAGACGCCATGCATGCTGACGTTTTTAATGGTCTATGCCACCAGAACGGCTTCTCTGGGTCTTCTGAGATTCATGTCCTAATTTAAACTTAAACTCTGTTACTTTGTGTGTGTGTAGTCTGAGCTTCAGGATTCTGTTAAAAGATGGAGTCGTTCTGCATACAAGCACCATGATATAAAGCCAGCTTCCCAAAGCGTTATAGTATTGAATGGAAGAGTTGCCAAAACTTGGCAACAGTCTAACGTTTCTGACCACACAACCATAAAGTTAATCCAGCGCTAACACGTAATTAATCTGAGCTGTTTCAGCAGCCCTGGCCCGGGATACATCTACAGGAGGAACTGCAGCCTTGTTTGTAGAAACGGCCTTTTGCTTCACACTGCCTACATCAACAGACGCCATCTGAAACACTGTTGCCAGGTTTGAGACTCATGTAGCCTATGGATTGCAGGGTATTTACTGTGTGTACAAAGTTTTAGGCTCTTACAGAAACAATGGCTTAATCAAGAAAAACAGGGCCTTTAACATTTTCTTAAAGCACCCTCAGTACAGAAGTAGCCATCAAAATTCCTTTTGAGGGCATGGTGTTACACAAACCAACAGATCTGTCTCAATAGCATGTTTAATAAAAGAAGAATTAACATGTGTGTTAATTACTCATACCACAGGACACAAAGCAGAGGCAGGGAGCACACAGGAGCCGCACGGACTTCTGAAATCTCAAAACCCGCCTTGAGTGACACATCTCCTCCAATCCTTCCCAAACAGTTCCACCAGCTCAGGCCCAAGACTGCAAGCCTCTGAGCCTCTGGTGGCCTTCTCATCCAAACCACCACATGCACAGCAAAAAAAAAAAAACAAAAAAAAAAAAAACAGAAAACGAAGTTTAAAGGAGATGAGGGCACAGCAAAAAAACGAAGTTTAAAGGAGATGAGGCTGGGATTGGGAGGGAGAGAGGGAGCGGGATACAGCAGGGATACAAAATTAACAAACTGTGACTGATATTAAAAAAATAAAAATTAAAAAAAATGAAGTATTAAGATACATTTCTTTGTGTTAGGTTGTATACACTCTTGAGGGCATGAAAATCTCTTCGGCAAAAGGGTTTGCACGTGAAGAAAGTTTCGGAGCTCTGAATTAGGAGTGTTGGTGCGCTGCGCGCTTGTAAGCCTTTGTACTTCGGGGTGTTTGCCTGTGTGCAGCTGTTCGCAGGCGCTGAGTGCATGATGGCATGGTGTAGAAGCCAGGGGACAGCCTTGGGTGTTGTTCCTCAGGGTGTCAGTTTGGGTTTTTGAAACAGGGTCTCACGCAGGCCCGGAACTTGCCAAGTAAAGGAGGCCAGGGCTCCCCCTTCTCCTCTTCCTAGCACTAGGCTCTGAACTGAGCACCACCGTGCCTGACTTTCTTGAACGCCGGCTCTGGAAGCTGAACTCTGACCCTCACGCTCGATAGGCGGGCGCTTCACCAAGTGTGCCATCTCCCCACCCCAGCTTCCATACTAACGTGCATATGTTCTGTGAGGCTTAGACTGTATCCATATGCCAGCTGGAGATGGGTAGAGACAGGCACGGCCCAGCAATGCAGTGTCATCTGCCAACTCAAAGCGAACCTCCTATCCCTTCTTTCTTATTTACTTCACCTCTATTCCAGTGCTCATCCTTCCCTACCTAGCCAAGGCAACTGCAAGACAAGTAATTCGCCACCCCATGAGCAGGAGAACCTGTGGGCTTTGACACAATAGTAACACACTCGTTTACACTGGTGGCTTTTAGTCAACTTGCCACAGGCTAGAGCTGTCTGAGAGGAGGGAACCCCAGCTGAGAAAATGCTCCAGAAGAGCAGACTGTGGGCAGGTTGTAGGGCACATTTTCAATTACTGATCGACGTGGAAGGGCACAGCCCGTTTGAGGATGGTGCGACCCTAGCCTGGCAGCCGGGGCTCTGGGCAAGCCAGGGGGAACGAACTGGCCTCTGAATCACCTGCTGCCTCCGGGCTCCCGCCCTGTTTGATTCCTTCCCTAACTGCTTTCAATGCTGAGCATACGCAAGTCTGAGTGAATCAGTCTTTCCCTCCCGGCTGCTTTCGGCCAAGCGTTTTACCACAGCTATAATAATCCTAAGACATTGTTCCACTTGCTCGTGTTTGGATTCAAAACGCAGCAAGTAAAACCTGCTAGGAGACGTCTGGGAAGATGCTCAGAGATGCTGCAGTCTCCTTGTAACCCTGAGGTCATCTCTATAGACACCTTAGAGAGGGTCCTGGCGAAGAAATACGAAGAATCTTAGTGCTCAGTGCTACTTTGGAAACTGTGTCCACCGGCCTGGGAGTCTGCCTTCTTGTTGCATAAGGCAGTAATTTCCATCTTCAGAACCTAGTGTGACCTGAGACTAGCTCTGAAATTATGTTTAAAGGGATCAGGGTGAGGCCCAGAGCCTGGTACCAGATCGGCACGCCATAACCGGAGGTTCCTGTCACTCTCCTCCAGCCCTGCCCAGCAGCCTCCCCTCCCGCTGTCCTTCGGTATTAACAACGGAACAGAGAGCACAGCATTTCCCTCTGAAGCAAAGTGTCTTTTCCCTACAAGAACTGTTAGTCGAGATCTCAGACTCGGCAAGACGCTCTGTGTGCAGGTTTCGGTGCTCGCGAGAGGATTCAGGGCCAAGGCTCACACTCATCAGGTCCATGAATTACATGGTAGGACTCACACTAGTTAATTATTCCTGTGTTTTCCCTCTAATCAAAAACTCTGCATGTATGATTTCAATAGATTTCCTCCACACAGAAGCCTCGGAATCTTATCGCTACAAGGTAACCAGGCCTTACCGGAATCCTAACAGTAAGGAATCTTTCAGGCTTTTCCACGGTGGAAGGGGAGGCCTTCTGTTGTTCCGTGTGTTTTAAAACTGATGAACAAAACCCAAAAAGCCCCGAGCGGCGACCACATCACAGTAAGAAGGAGCGAGTGTTGTGTGCGCACAGGGAGCTGCCGCAGATCGACCTTGGTGCCACTCCAGGTGCCACATGCCACGCTCTCTGAGACGGGCTCCCGCTGACCAGGAGATCCCAGGTAGGCTAGGATGGCTGGTCGGCGATGCTCACGCACACGCTCATGGGCCCCAGGGCTCCATGTCTCTCCTCCCCGAGCTCGGGGACTCTAGGAGGGGACCACCGTGCCTGGTACCTAATAGAAACAAACATATAAATGTGTGTGTACGTGTGCGTGTGTATGTGTGTGGTGTGTGTGCACGTGTGTGTGTGTGTGTGGTGTGTGTGCACGTGTGTGTGTGTGGTGTGTGTGCGTGTGTGTGCGTGTGTGTGTGTGTGGTGTGTGTGCGTGTGTGTGTGTGGTGTGTGTGCGTGTGTGTGCGTGTGTGTGTGGTGTGTGTGCACGTGTGTGTGTGTGTGGTGTGTGTGCGTGTGTGTGCGTGTGTGTGTGTGGTGTGTGTGCGTGTGTGTGTGCGTGTGTGTGTAGTGTGTGTATGTGTGCATGTGTGTGTGTGGTGTGTGTGCACGTGTGTGTGTGTGTGTGGTGTGCGTGTGTGTGAGCGTGTGTGCGCGTGTGTGTGTGTGGTGTGCGTGTGTGTGTGCGTGTGTGTGGGTGGTGTATGTGTGTGTGTGTGTGTGGTGTGTGCGTGCGTGCGTGCATGTGTGTGTGGTGTGTGTGTGTGTGTGTGTGTGTGTGTGTGCATGGGAGTGTGCATGTGTGTGTGTGAGTGCGTGCGTGTGTGTGAGGGAGAGAGACACGGGTTCTCCCCCTGCACTGTATAGACTGAGCTGTCTCTCCAGCCATGGAAAAGCTACACTTTCTGACAAAGGTCGAGAGATCACAAGGATCCCAATGGGAAACAAAATGACTAATAACCAACAAGGTGACCAAGATAGGTGACACTCCAAATCCTCCTACAGGCCGCCTCTTGAGACAAGCCTTTCCGTGGAAGACGGCCTCTCGGCGGGCGCACCCTAAGATGGGATGCAGACGCGGGCGGCTCCTAGGAGGCCCGTGTTTGGTCAGCTCACCTTGCACAAAAGGGAGCTCTGAAGGAAGAGCCCGTCCTGGCAAGCCCTCAGCGCCTTCTTCAAAAAGCTCAGAAGCAGCGCTGAGCAGCAAGCAGTCTCCCGAGCGAGGATCGCAGGAGAGAGGCGGCAAGTGCAGACGGCAGGCGCTGGGCCTCAAACCTTTCTCTGAGGACGGGACGCCCCGGCCAGGGCGGACAGGGAGGCGCCTTGCTTGGCAAAGCGCTTGCTGCGCTCATGGGGCCTGCCTGGTATCCGCCCCCGCAGAAAGCCCGGCAGTCCTGGCCTACCCTCTCAGCCCTGGGGAAGCAGACATGCGAGGGTCCCCGGAGTCCCCGGCCAGGTGGCCCCAGGAAGAGACCCCATCTCCCGGGCAAGGGGGGCTCCTCCCGGGCAATCCAAGGTCAACTGTGGCCCCTTCTAACCGCTGAGCCCCAGGAAGAGACCCCATCTCCCGGGCAAGGGGGGCTCCTCCCGGAGGGAACAGGGGGTGGAGGGAGAGAGGGAGAGAGAGGACAGGCAGAGAGGAGGTGCAGAAAGTGAAACACACTGAAAAGAGGACAAACTAGGACCGATTGCACCCGTCTTTCCCGGGGGCAGAGTCTGCGGGGCTGGAGCCCGCCACAGCCGGGAACACCCACGTGGTCTCCTTGTTCTGCACCCGCGGGAGATGAGAGGCTGTTTATTCCTCAGCCCCTGAGCTTCTGCAAACACAGGAGTGGGAGCTAGCCCTTCCTCTCCCGAGTCCCGCAGGTCACTTCCCCACAGGGGGAGCAGGTGAGGCGGGACAGCAGCCAGCGCTGCCCTCCCCCACCGGCCTCCTCCGGCCTGTCCAGCCTCAGCCCCCCCAGAGCAGGGATGAATGTTCACACGGACGCACATGCTCGGGAGATGAGCAGCCAGAACGTCCTTCACAGCGAGCACCTGCACATGGCCCGGGAGGGGCAGATTCCCGTCTGGCTGAGAGTGAGCATCCGAGGGACACAAAAGCCCTCAGAGAGCTCTGGGTGATGGGGCCTGTGGCCCTGGACAGGGAAGCTAGACCCGAGGAGGGGCTGGCCTCTAGAGCGGTGCAGTTCACTGAGCTCGCTACTGAGCCCAGCCCACCGCCCTTCTCCCAGCCGGCAAAGCTAGCCATTCAGATGACAGCTCCGTGGCCGAACCAGAGCTGCAGCTTCTCGCCCATTCTGGCCCATCAGAGATGAGATGAAGTCAACCTGACACTTTAAAAGAGGCCAAGGAACAGCAAGGGCGTGTCCCTGCCTCTGGACATTGTCATGAGGTAAGGTAAGCCTTGACCTTCAGCCACAGTGGACCAAACCCATGGGGCAGACAGCAAACACGGAGAAGACAGGTCTCACTAACTCGGAGGCCATCCGGGTCAGGTGGCTGTGCTCTCCAGGTCGAGCCTTCTTGGTCCAGACCCTGAACTGCACAGTCACCAGAGGCAACCCAACCGAGGCACAAACTCAGCTGGGCGCGAACACAAGGCTTCCGTCCAGGGAAAATCAGTGCTACCACAGGTGCACCCTAAAGGCCGGTGGGGCTGCAGGTAATGGGGCTGCAGGTACTCCCCTGCCCGCCTGAGCCGCTTTCTGCCTCAGTGACGGAGCAGCGCTCACGCCATCTTTGAAGCCCCGTTTCAGCCTCTAGGAACATAGTTCCTAATATCTTTCCCGTGTGAATGACCTTCCAACTGCCCTGCAACTTTGTGGGTATCCGCGTGAGTTCCACACAAAAAGAGAATGCCACAGGAGCGTGGGCAGCTGCCTGTCAGGGACACACACCTTAGGAAACGTGACTCTCTCCCTGTCCTAGCTATCACCCCAGGTCAGGTCAGGCCTCACCTCCTCCAGCCGGGGTGGCTGGATCTTGTGCACAGTCACACTCTCTGAGTGCGTGTGCGCAACCTCCCTTCCTCGAGCAGGAAACACGATTCACGGCAGTTCTCAGCCACCTCCGGCTTCATGATCCTTCGGCCCACACTTCTGGGGTCGTCCCTGAGCCTCGGACAGGACAGGCATTCAGCAGACGCTCTGTTGAGATGCGCGCCTCCCAGTCTCGTCCCTCTGCACCAAGAGGCACCTGTTTGCACAAGGCCCGCCGCTGGCCCGTCATCTGTGTTAAGTATCTCCAAAAGGAAAAGCACACGGCTAACACACACACCGTCTGTGACCCTCAGGGAAATATGCTGGACTAGGGCTGCTGGGCAGTGACACTGCTTAAACGCTCCTTAGTTTGGGGGGTCTGAGGTGTCGTACAGGCCTGAGAAAAACTGACTTGGTTAAGAACGAACGCTCAGGCTTCAGTGAGGCCGGGCGGAGGAATCGCACCATTGGCCATTTAAGTCATTCACAGATGTCAGGCTGTGTCAGTGTGTGTGTGTGTGTGTGTGTGTGTGTGTGTGTGTGTGTGTGACCTCAAGCACGCATACGCGTGTGCAGGTCAATACTGAGTATTCCTCAGTGTCTCTCCACCGTCTTTGGAGAGCGGGTCTCCCTCTGAGCCTGGAACTCCCCAGGTTAGCTGGGCTGGTTGGCCGGTGAGCCTCGAGGCTCCACCCGCCTCTGCTCTCTGGCTTTGCCAGCTCTTATCTTGGATAGAGACACAGACACATACTCGTTTCTTACACTTCCACAGGAGGCACTTTCCCAAATGAGCCATCTCCCCACTCCTCAAAACTCCTATATTGATTGCAGTTTCTGGCGATGAGCTTTCTGTCGCCTTGTCGCCAGATCCCGACATCACCAGCACCTGGCCCGGCGCCCCACTTGCAGCCCCCCCGCAGCTTAGAACGGTACTCAGAGCAGGGTGCCCTACCAAAGTGGGTCTGTATTCAGGGGAGAGTTCTTTCGAGGAGCTGGGATCTCCCAGGGCAAGACCTGGCTGCGCCCCCACCCTGGCCGCTGTCATGTGAAGTTTGACAATAAGCTGCACGGGAAGCCAACACTCTGGATCGCAGGCCTGACATCTGTGAATGACCTCAGGTGAAACCCTCCGCCTGGGCTTACTAAAATCTGAGCCACCTTTCTTGACCAAGTCGCTTTTCCTGAGACGAGTACAATGCCTCAAATCTCCCAGACTAATGCACGGGCATCGTCAGCCGTGCCTGGCCCTGAGCAAAAGAAAGAACCGTGCGCTGTCCCCAAGACACACCCTAGAGTGGCCATAGTTACCCGGCGACAGTGTCACCCCCATTTCCAAAATGGTGGGCACGTGCGACGTGAGCGCCAGGTCTGAGGACGAGCCACCCAGAAAGTCACGCCCTCACAGCCTGTCACAGCAGACACAGGAGAGGGAGCCCTTCCTCATGCAGGGCTCTCTCTGCATGAGGGCAAGGCACTCCAGAGAGCTTCTGAATATGGAAGATTTTTTTAAGAAGCAAGTCTTTTCTATTGTGCAGCTTCCTGTTGCAGGAATGTGCACTTGAGATCAACCAGCTTTAAAGAGAAAACACTTATTTGGCTGCGGAGTCGGAGAGCTTAGCTCTAACTCTCTGGTCCCAGTGTTGGGCAGCATGGACGTACTGAGTGCTGGGACAGACTGCCTCACTGAGGCACAGAAGGAGAGAACGGAGAGGAAGGAGACCCTGGGGTCTCAGGGCCCTCAAGACCATGCCCCAGAGGCCTGATTTCCTCTACCAGGCACAATCTCCTAGCGCTTCCGCTGCCCGTCAGCGGTACTGTGCCAGCGTGCAGGTGTCTGGGCACCTCTGCTAAGGTGACCATGGGTTAAAGTAAGATCAGTTTATCCCAGTTCTGCTTCTGCTTATGGACTGCAGACGGTGAGCTTGGAAAGACCTAATCTAAACATGTTTATATCCTCTAGCAATATAACGCTTGATCACTTCTCTGAAGGAAAATAAGCTTTCAAAAGAAAGCTTTTTTTAGAACAGTCGGTGCTAATATAACCGGAGGAACTTCATCAGCTATAAAATAGTACATCATACACTCTTTGGAACCTATAATTTTATTGGTGTATTTTAGGTCCTCTCTTACGTCAAGACCTGCTTGTGTTGTGTTTCATTTTTAAGACAGTGAGTGACTCATGGAATCAAGCCTGGCCTCCAACTTGTGATGTTGTCAAGAATGGTGTTGAATTTCTGGGCCCCTGACCCCTCCTCCCCATGCTGAGATCACAGGAATGAGCATGCCAAGCAGCGAGCAACGGTGGATACAGAGCACACGCACGCTGAGCATACACCATCCACTCCCTTGCTCTGTGGCACTGGGGCTGGAACCCGGCCATTGGGGATGACAGGCAGCTGCTCCACCATGGAGTGCCGACCTCACAACTGTCCCAGAAAAGCTTAGCTGTCAGTAGGACACTCTTGGGACTCTCAGGGGTATTCCGTGTTTGCTAAGCTTTTCTTCTCCAGATGAAAATGTCAGTCTTTTGGTTTCGCTATGGTTGGCATATAAAATGCGTCCCGGGCATACTTCAAAGTTTTCAGGTCAATGGGGACCTGTGGTTAAAGAGAATTGTGGGCTCCTTGTCTGCCACACCTTCGCAGCAGCGTGGGGGACCAGCAACTTCGTCTTGCCGCCCGAGACTCTCCCGGCTTCTCCTAACCCTGTCTTCTTACACTGAGCCTCCTTTCACTGTACCTGTCGTTGCACGCGCTCGCCGGCTCCTCACGCCCTTACTCTGAAACAGAGCGGCCCTTCAATAGTGCTGTTCTCCTATTTCCTCAATTAAGAGTAAATTTTCATTAACTTTGAATGTGGCTTGACGCCTCAAACCAGTCTGCTCCAAATATCCATGGCTTTGGAAAGGCTCAACTTCGCTTGTTATTTCATGTGAATTTAATATTCTGACCCAAACTTTCCACACGCCATATCCTCCAGCTTCGTTCTGTCTCTAAGAAAAAAATTGAAAGCCAATTAAAAGCCAAAATCAACTATTTTCAGCCTCGGTTTTCAAATGTCAGTTTGTTTTACCTAACTACTCGATTTCTATCCGGTAACTCTAAACTTTCGTATTTGACATTTCCCTGCTGAGGAAAAACCGTAAAAGCCTGGCCCTGCGCGCTCTGCGGGGAAGCTGGCTCCTCCCAGCCCGGGCTGGCCGGGCAGACGCGCTTGCGCAGTGCAGAGGCGCTGCCTCCCGGGTCGCCGGGGTCGGGCCCGGCGGTGGCTGCGCCCAGCACTGTGGGGCACGGCCCTGCGGGCACCCGGGCGGTCGGAGGTTGGTGGCTGTCCACGTCCGGACGCCCACGCTGGCGCTGCGGCGGAGCAGAGGCCTTGGCTCGTCCTCCCGGCCCCCGCCGAGAACCGGCTGCTGGAGCGCAGGAGGCTTCGGCTCTGCTCCCCCGTGCGGGGTGCTCCGTGGGCGCCGCTCAGAGGGAGAACGGGGGCTGCCCGTTCCCCCGCCGCGTGGGAGCGCAGAGCCAGCGGGCTGCAGAGCGCAGAGGCCCGGACGCCCAGCGGGGCAGAGGTGTCCGCACGTCGAGGCTGTTTCTGTAGACACGGCGCCTGCCTGCCCCGCCGCCAGGGCCCGCGTGGCCGGGAGCGAGCCTGCAGCACGTCTCCGCGCAACTTTTGTTCTCCAGTTCCACTTGTTCCTGGCGTGAAATCTGACAAACAGCAAAATCCTGAAACAAAAAGAGAGGGAAGGAGGGAGTGAGGGGGAGGGGGAGAAGAGCGAGTGTGTGTGTGTGTGTGTGTGTGTGTGTGTGTGTGTGTGTGTGTGTG
>NW_026596225.1:2713879-2715309 GCF_907164565.1 Psammomys obesus
GTGTGTGTGTGTGTGTGTGTGTGTGTGTGTGTGTGTGTGTGTGAGAGAGAGAGAGAGAGAGAGAGAGAGAGAGAGAGAGCGCTGGAGCGCCTGCCACCCTCCTGGCTATCTGGAACGCTTATTCCCGAGATTACAGTAATTACAGCCGCAGCATGAGCTCCACACAAGCGCTAAATGAAACAGCACATCAATTAAAAAATAAACACTCCGTTCTGGGAGAGAGACAGCCCCCCGGGACGCCCTCCGAGCGCGCGAACCTGCCCGGCCCGGCCCTCGCGCTCCTCCCTTCTTAAGGCGGGCTGCGCCGCGGCTGGAGGAGGCGCTGGCCAGCTCCTGCTGAGTGCCCAGACTGCCTTAGAGGGAAACGCAGTGTCTGACTGGTGAGCTGTGTTTGAAAGGAAAAACGGGGTCCACGGGCTTCACACACATACACATACACATACTCAGACATACACATAAACATACACACACATACACACACACACACACACACACACACACACGAGGCCGACCTCCCCAGTGACAACGTTCTGATCCCCCGGGCAGGCTAGGTAGGGAGCTGAGGTGCCTGGATCACACAGTGATGGACGCGATGTACCTCAGCTCGCACACGGGGCTCGCAAGCACTCCTGGGCCGTCCTGGCCACCTGGCCGCAATAGGAGTCGCACTGCTGGCCCCGCTTTTCCAGGCCCGCACCGCTCTGAGCGTCCCTGGGCCGCAGCCGGGGGTCTGGAGCCGCCGCGGGCGGTCGCTGGGCTCCCCACGCCCTCCAGGGCCAGCGCAGGGAGCGCGCGGGGCCGGGTCTGGACTGGGAGCCGCACTCACGGCAGAGACACTGTGCCAGACCCAGGGGCGGGCTCGGGAGGGGGCGACCCAGACCTCCGATTTGCTGAGCTCTGCGGGGACCGTCCGGCGAACGCTCACTCCGTCGGCGCGGTCGGTCCCAAAGTCACCAAACTCTGCACCCGCCCCAATCCCGCAGAGCAGCGCCGAAGCCGCGGACTTCCTTAAGGGAGGCCCAGCCCTGAGAACGCGCTGGCCCCGCCCCGCCGCCCGGCGATTGGCGAGCCCGGGAGGGGGCGGGGCCCAGGCGCGGGCTATATAAATATTCATGAGCCGGCCCGGAGGCGCTGGCTGGCTGGAGCCGGGAAGTTGGGCGAAGGGCGCAGCTCCCGCGGAGGAGGCGGCGGCGGCGGTGGCGCCGGAGCCGAGCGGCCGCTCAGGTGTCCCTTCCGCCCGCGCTCCGGGTGTGCGCGTGGCCCTAGCGAGAAGACGCGGCCTCGCGCGCCGGCCGGCAGCGGCGCGGACTTTCGGCGGCGGCAGACGCGGGAGGACCGGCCGGGGGCGACGCGGGAGTGAGGCGGCGGCGGAGGGCCCGGAGCCCCGGCCGCGGCGGCGCGCGGCCTGCGCAGGACGGGGGCCCTCCCGG
>NW_026596225.1:2715709-2729404 GCF_907164565.1 Psammomys obesus
TGGGCGAGCGCGCCGGGCGCGCGCGGCGAGTACGAGGAGCTGGGCGGCGTGGAGCAGCACGTGCGCTACGAGACCACCGGCCCCGCGCTCTGCACGGTGGTCTTCCTCCTCGTCTACTTCTTCGGCATGGCCAGCTCCATCTGGTGGGTGATCCTGTCGCTCACGTGGTTCCTGGCGGCCGGCATGAAGTGGGGCAACGAGGCCATCGCGGGCTACTCGCAGTACTTCCACCTGGCCGCCTGGCTGGTGCCCAGCGTCAAGTCCATCGCCGTGCTGGCGCTCAGCTCGGTGGACGGCGACCCGGTGGCCGGCATCTGCTACGTGGGCAACCAGAGCCTCGACAACCTGCGCGGCTTCGTGCTGGCGCCGCTCGTCATCTATCTCTTCATCGGCACCATGTTCCTGCTGGCCGGCTTCGTGTCGCTCTTCCGGATCCGCTCGGTCATCAAGCAGCAGGGCGGCCCCACCAAGACACACAAGCTGGAGAAGCTCATGATCCGCCTGGGCCTCTTCACCGTGCTCTACACGGTGCCTGCCGCCGTGGTCGTCGCCTGCCTTTTCTACGAGCAGCACAACCGGCCGCGCTGGGAGGCCACGCACAACTGCCCGTGCCTGCGGGACCTGCAGCCGGACCAGGCGCGCAGGCCCGACTACGCCGTCTTCATGCTCAAGTACTTCATGTGCCTGGTGGTGGGCATCACGTCGGGCGTGTGGGTCTGGTCGGGCAAGACTCTGGAGTCCTGGCGCGCGCTGTGCACTCGCTGCTGCTGGGCCAGCAAGGGCGCGGCCGCGGCCGCGGGCGCGGGGGGCGGCGGCCCGGGGGGCGGGGGCGGGGGCCCCGGCGGGGGCTCGCTCTACAGTGACGTCAGCACCGGCCTGACGTGGCGCTCCGGCACGGCCAGCTCCGTGTCCTACCCTAAGCAGATGCCACTGTCCCAGGTCTGAACCCCGAGCGGGCGCCGGGGGACCCCGCAGCGGCCGGGGTTCCCACCCCGGCACAGTGTTGATTGCTATTAGCATGATAATGAACTCTTAATGGTATCCATTAACCGCGGGACTTAAGTGACTCCCTTAGAACAAAGTACCTGGCAGTGAGGCCGCGCGGCCCCTCCCCGCCCCTCCGACGCTCTCGAGCGCCTCCCCCGCCCCCCCCCCGGGCCGCGGCGTCCGCCCGCTGGAGAGTCGCCCCCCCACCCCGGGGGCCCGGGTCGAGCCGCGAGGTCGCGCCTCAGACCTCACTCGAGGGACCGCTTCGCCCGAGACCCGACCTGCATAAGTTCCCTCCTCACACACCCTAGACGGGGACGAGAGCTGCCTGGTGGGACCACGGTTCGGGCACCCTGAGGACCAGGCAGAGGCCTTAAATAAACAAGAGATGTCTTAATTACACGCCCCAAGTAAATACGGGTTTCTTACACTAGAGGATGTATTTATATAATTATTTGTTAAATTGTAAAAACAAAACGTGTAAAATATGTATATATCCAAAGATATACAATGTGTACATTATTTGTAAAAAGTTTAGAGGCTACCCCTGTAAGAACAAATATAAGTATTCTATTTTGTCAATAAAATGACTTTTGATAAATGACGATTTAAATGCCGCCCTGTCCCCCACCCCTTCTGAACTGTTCCCCTTTTGCTTGCTGAGGACAAGTGGGGGACATGGACATTTTCTGGTTTGCCATTCTGTACTAACTTTAGGCATGGAGACAATTACCTGTTAACGTCTAGTTCTTAAACTATTAGCAAAGTAAAATGTCATTGTTGAATTGAAATCAAGACCGCGTTCTTTGCACTTTGCCCAAAGATGGCGTGTGTCACCGTGGGTGCCAGCTCTGCTTGTGTGTGGTGAGTGTGTTGCAAGTGGCAGTGTTCTGCTCGGTCAAGCCCTGCGTGGGATCTGCTGCGCGCGGTTGTGAACGCCCCGACCTTCCGCAGACCCGGCCACACTCTGAATCGTGGGGGTTAGCCCTGGGGCCACAGGTCAGCGCTGCCCTGTGGGCAGGTGCTGGCTGACAGATGAAACGAAGGGGTTAACTCCCCAACAGCGTTCCGTGCTTGTGTATTCCAAGTGTGCTGCTTTTCCTGGAGGAAAAAAAGCTATTGTTCCTCTGTCAAGACTAAGCTAATTTATTTGAACAGAAGGCTGTGGAATCAGCGGAAGAATGCACTGGCGATTGTTGAACTTTTTACCTGTCTGCCCAGTGGCTCTGCGCACCATTCCTTTTAGAGGGGCTAAATGAATAGGGTTAATCTGTAGGGAACTTGGTCTTTTGAGTTGGAAAAACTTTGATCTTTTCTCCTCTCCGAATGTGCTGTGTAGTCTGAAGTTTCTCTCCCTGCTGCCTGGCTCCTCTTGGTGCAGACCAATTGGCCACCGCGGAGCCTTAACGCTCTTCCATTAAAGGGATGTGGGACTTTTACTTTAAAAAGGAGAGGCAGAGAGGGAGAGGAAGACTTGTAACAGTTCGTGAAGACCAGAGGCGGAGTGCCTCAGCCTTTTCAACAGCTTTCCCCGGCTTTGTTAGCCAGCCCGCAGGCAGCTAGGCCCGGGCCGAGCAGTATAGAAAAGGCTCTGAATGCCCCACAGGTGGTCTGCGCCAATAATCCCCCAATTTAAAGCGGTTTCCTTTGCTGGACAATTGCATTACAAAACTCCCTTCTTTTTCACTCCTAATTGAACCAATGAACTATTATAAACTACAAGTTTTTCTTTAAAAAAAAATCTTCTGCCTAAATTCTATTGCGTAAACGCTGGCAGATTTTCCGAAGTGGACCTTTAAACCGCCTACAGGGAGGCTTCTTCAGCAGAGAGTTTCAGGTAGTTTTACTCCTTAGGCTTTTTTAATTTCTGGAAGATTAGCAATAATTTAAAAGTAATTGGTAAGGTTGTATGTGCATACTGAAAAGATAGCTCTGGGTCCCTTATTAACCTGTCAATCAAGATAAGGAACTGGCAGCTACTCTGCTGCCGACTGGAGCCCGGCGCTGTGGACGGGTGGGGCCGGCACCCTTCTCACGCGTTTGTTTCTCTGGCTTTGCTTTTCTTTTAGTGACTGCAATTCTGAACTGACAAGATGGAAGCCTCCTCTCTTGCAGCTCCTCACCGAAGGGGCATTTTTAAATTGTCCCTTGCAGAGCCACCATTTGTGTTCAATTCTAAAGTTAGAGTTGTGGTGGGAACGCACGCTGCTGCCAGGCCCGTCTTGCCTCGTCAGCAGCTTCGTTCGCAGTCACTGGCTGAGGACCGAGGTGCCTGCAGGCACTCCCGCCTGACCCTCGCACTGCCTGGACACCGTGTGACCATAAACTGGCCCTATTCAGCAAGGAGGTCAAAGCAGGGGGCGGGCCTTTATCACAGGAGCAGAAAAAAGGAGCTAAAAGTTGATGTTTCACGGCATCCTTGGTGACAACTTTCAACCCCGATAGCTTAGAGGAGCCGTTTTAATTTGAGCCCTTTACCTCCTTGACATTCCATGTAACCTTGTGAAATGCCGTATCTGATGACTTTTACAGGATGGCCCTGAGTGTGCACAGCTACACACACTTACGAATCAAGAAAAGCACGGTCCACTCTGAGGACTGAGTGAGAAGGCCGCCTGCTGCTGGCGTCAGCAGAGACTCGCTGGTTCAGGACCAGCACTGAACCACAGTGCTAGTTCTTGGCTTTAAAAGCAGAAACAGGAATCAAAAGTCAACACCCAAATGAGACCCAAAGTTGATTGTATGGGTAGGAAGAGGCAAGAAGGACCCACCCAGGCCTGTGGACATGAAACAAATGGCAGGTGATTGCCCAGATACCACGATAAGCTATGTGGTGTTCAGACGTCACATATCTGAAGGCAGACAACGTGATTGTTGTGTGACCAGAAGACTGAGGGAAATAAGATCTAATGTGATTAGAACCAACAGGAAGCCAATGCTTGTTGAAGTCACTTGTGGAGGGAATGCCTTCTTTTTTGCTTGGTAATAAAGGCATCCTGGATGGTTCCATAGACAGAAGGTGGGAAAGTTAGTAGAAAATCAGACCTTGTTGCAACTTCATTCCTTAACCTGAGGGGACCTGTAACACTTCAAAGTTTGGGGTGAGGGAATCAGATTGTCTCATTAAAAGAAAATCACACCAAGCCCACTGCAGAACAGGATCAATTTAAAGAACCCTGCAGACATTTTGCAGAGGTTCACAACAAGGGCCAGAAACCAGGCATCAGTTTCAAAAGGTCGGTACTATACCGCCATCTTGTGGTAGAGCGAGGAGAGAGCCGTTCCTCCGTTTGATTGACTGACTGAAAGAGCATCTTACCCAGGGTCCTCCTCTTTGCTTAGCTTCTTTAGGTGTACAGATTTTAAGATGCTCAATCCTCATTCAGAAAGGCAAACGGGATGGACATCGGAAGAGGGAGAAAACAGGAAACTGAACAGGAGCCTACCACAGAGGACCTCTGAAAGGCTCTACCCTGCAGAGTATCAAAGCAGATGCTGAGACTCATAGCCAAACTTTGGGCAGAGTGCAGGGAATCTTATGAAAGAAGGGGGAGATAGAAAGACCTGGAGAGGACAGGAGCTCCACAAGGAGAGCAACAGAAGCAAGAAATCTGGGCCCAGGGGTCTTTTCTGAGACTGATACTCCAACCAAGGACCATGCATGGAGATAACCTAGAACCCCTGATCAGATGTATCCCATGGCAGTTCAGTGTCCAAGTGGTTTTCCTAGTAGTGGGAACAGGGGCTGTCTCTGACATGAACTCAGGGGCTGGTTCTTTGATCACCTCCCCCTGAAAGAGGAGCAGCCTTACCTGGCCACAGAGGAAGTCCTGATGAGACCTGATAGGCTAGGGTCAGATGGAAGAGAAAGAAGGAGATCCTCCCCTATCGGTGGACTGGGGAGAGGCATGGGAGGAGAAGAGGGAGGAAGAGTGGGGGTGGGGGAAGGTTGGGAAGGGCAAGGAAGGGGGCTACAGCTGGGATACAAAGTGAATAAATTGTGATAAGTTAAAAAAAATCAATTTTTTTTTTCAAAAAGAAAAAGAAAGAAAAGGAAGCGTGAGGTGGGGCTGCGGAACGCCATTGGCTGTCCCCGAGCTTGCACAGCACGCACACGGCCCTGGGTTCCACCCAGCAGCGCATAACTCAGGTAACAGTGACACGTGCCTGTGACCCTATCGCTCAGGAAGCGGGGCATCAAGACGCGTTTCAAAGTCATCAGCAGCCACAGATGAAGTTTGGAATCAGCCTTGGGCCAGAAACTCTGAGAAAATAAAATCTTGAGAGTGTTGGCCCTGTGTCTCAGCAGGCCTGCTCAGGTCGGCACTCCTAATTTGACAGCCATCTTCTTAAGCAAAACACCCAGAGTCGCCCCAGGGTCAGGTGCCGCATCCCTGCCAGGCAGCCATGATGTTATCACCCTTGTTGAAATCCAAAGCGTTACCCTCTGCAAATGATAGTCTGAATTATTTTCATTTGTGGAATGCCAATGTGTCGGGTACATGATGACCCACTTTCATGGCAAAAAGGATGGAGCCGACTTGCTTCCTGAAGGTGTTGCTTCGCACCTTCCTGCCCATGCTCCTCAGAGCCACACAAGGACGCATTCCTGTCATCCACCCAGGAAGCACGCCAAGGAGACACTTGAAGAGGAGGCCAGCCAGGGGTGGGGAGCAACTGCATTGGCTTGTTCCAGCTCTCCAGGAAGGAGGGTGTGTGCGTGACCGGCCTGTGTAGACTAGGTGAGCGCTGTTCCAGAGCCCACCTCTGGTGGAGGCTTTTCCCTGAGAAGCAGGATAGCTGCTGGGGGTGAGAGGACACGCGGTCCGAGACCACTCCAGAGCCAGGGAATCAGAGTTGAGAGACACCTGGGCTGCTCAGGAGTCAGGGTGTGCCAGGAACCTTGACTGCAGTGCCCCACTGGCAGCAGAAGGGGGACTGAGCACTCTGGGTCTGTGCCTGATGTGGTGGTTTGAATAGTTTGGACCCCAGAGATTCATGTGTTTGGATGCTTGTGGCGCTATTAGGAGGTGTGGCCTTGTGGGCGTTGCTGTGGCCTTGTTGGAGGAGGTATGGCCTCAGTGGAGGAGGTGTGGCCTTGTTGGAGGAGGTGTGGCCTTGTTGGAGGAGGTGTGGCCTTGTTGGAGGAGGTGTGGCCTTGTTGGAGGAGGTGTGGCCTTGTTGGAGGAGGTGTGGCCTTGTTGGAGGAGGTGTGGCCTTGCTGGAGGAGGTGTGGCCTTGTTGGAGGAGGTGTGGCCTTGTTGCAGGAGGTGTGGCCTTGTTGGAGGAGGTGTGGCCTTGTTGGAGGAGGTGTGGCCTTACTGGAGTAGGTGTGGCCTTGTTGGAGTAGGTGTGGCCTTGTTGGGGAGGTGTGGCCTTGTTGGAGTAGGTGTGGCCTTGTTGGAGGAGGTGTGGCCTTGTTGAAGGAGGTGTGGCCTTGTTGGAGGAGGTGTGGCCTTGTTGGAGTAGGTGTGGCCTTGTTGGAGGAGGTGTGGCCTTGTTGGAGTAGGTGTGGCCTTGTTGGGGAGGTGTGGCCTTGCTGGAGTAGGTGTGGCCTTGTTGGGGAGGTGTGGCCTTGCTGGAGTAGGTGTGGCCTTGTTGGAGTAGGTGAGGCCTTGTTGGCGTTGCTGTGGCCTTGTTGGCGTTGCTGTGGCCTTGTTGGCGTTGCTGTGGCCTTGTTGCAGGTGGCATGTCACTGTGTGGGCAGTCTTGAAGGTCTCCTATGCTCAGGCTTTGCCCAGTGTGGACTCTAGTCTCCCCTGGCTGTCTGCAGGAGACAGTCTCCTTGCACTAGGTTTGGATCAAGAACTCTTGGCTCCTCCAGCATGTCTACCCACATGTGGCCATGCTTCCCACCATAAAGGATTAAATCTCTCAAACTGTAAGCCAGCCCCAATTAAGTGTTTGCCTTTATAAGAGTTGTCTTGGTCATGGTGTCTTTGCACAGCAAAACCAAAACAAAGATTCTAAGATACCCGATACCAAAGAAGCTGCAATGAAGGGGCCACTCGGGTGTCCCCAGCCATGTGCACATCAGGGCTGGGAGGGGTCTTAGCTACTCTTCCGTAACCATGATAAAGCATCAGGACCAAGACAACGTGTAAAAGAAAGCGTCTAACTGGGGGCTCGCAGTTCTAAGTTAGCGCCCATGACCACGGTGGGAGCCGAGCAGCAGGCACTGGAGCAGTAGCCGGGAGCTCACATCGGACCCACAGCTATGAGACACAGAGAGAAAACTGAGAATAGCATAAGCATTCAAAACCTCAAAGCCCACCCCAGTGACATAAATCCTCCAACCTGGCCACACCTCCTAATCCTTCCCAAACAGTTCCACCTCTTGGGGACCAAGCATTCAAACCCACTAGCTTATGGGGGCCATTCTCGTTCACACAGCCACAGAAGGCCTGCCTTGCTATAGGTTGGCATCTGCTGCAGTTCTGTAAGACCCCTCCAACCAGAGCAGAACTGAGCCAAGAATTCACTAGGACTTGCGTGCCCTTCCTATGTCTGTGGGCTGTTCCCACTGCCCCACTCTGTCTGCAGCTCGCCTGTGTGCAGTTACGTCTAAGGACTCAGCCCTCCTGGCCCCATGTATCTCATCAGGTCCCGCTTTCCTCGCTTTTTATAAGGTCTTCTCTGAAAGGCTTGACTCTGGGGCCCTTGACTGACTGAAGAGACTCTCTCAGTCTTCACAACTCATGTTCACAGCCATCCTGTCATTCCCAAAGGAGACCTCACTGGGAGAAAGGCCAGATATGGAAAAGACTTGCCCAGACAACAGAGCCTGGGCCCTTCAGGAAATGCCTCGGTGGACGGAGGCTGAGAGTGAAGAGCAACCACTCCTCTGGCACTGAGGGCTTGGGAGGTGAGGTGAAAGGGCTCCTGCAGCGCCAGGGACCTGGCCCCCAGGAGCCCACAGGAGCACACAGGAGCATGCCGTGGAAGTGTTCAGGAGGAAGGTGGAACCTGGAAAGCACAGACGCTAGCCAGAGAAACATGAAGAGCAAGGGTGAAAAAGAGTGAAGATAAAGGGCCAAGGCTCCCACAGGTGGGGTGAGTGTGAACTACAGAGCTAACTCGCAGCTCTGCACTCCTTGGGGACAGCTGGTCTTCACGTTGCTCTCTTCAGCCATTTGGGGAATGATCCACTAAATTGGAAAATCAGCGTCTGCTGGTTTGCTTCCATAAACCCTGTTCCTAATTACCTCATGCCCCAGTGGTAGCTGCTACTCCTGCTCACTTGTCAGAAGCCCTTGGAGTGTTTTGTTTTGTTTTGTTTTGTTTTGTTTTTAACTGCTGAAGCCAAAGCCCAGATTGTAAGCACATGCTTATGATCCCAGGAGTTAGAGGAGTGAGTCTGAAGAAGCACAAACTTAAGGATGGTCTAGAACACTCAAAAGACTGAGAACAAGGCTGGGGAGGCAGCTTAGCTTGTAAAGTCTGTGTCTACCATACATGAAGATGGGTTTGACCTCTAAATATGTCTGTAACCCTAGCATTCAGGAGACAGAGTCAGGAGGATACGAAGTTCAAGGCCATTTTTTTTTTTTTCAAAACAAAACAAAAAAAGGCCAAAACAAACAGGAAAAAAAAAAAAAACCCCACAGCTACCCACACTGTATCCTGGACATTTAACATTTAAATATTTAACATTTAACATAAAACATTTAAAGATTGATTTTAGGGATTCCATCTAAGAATTAAACATTTTTTAAACTATTGCTGGAATCTCTGATGAAAATCTGTATGTATGGCTGAGTATGTCAACATCTCAAATACAATAAATATTCATAGAGATTATCACGTGGGTGTGGTGGCTCATGCTTTCAGTCCCAGCACTCAAGATGGAGACAAATAGATCTCTGTGAGTTCAAGGCCAACTTCATCTACATAGTGAGTACCAGGCCAGCCAGGACTATGCAGAGAGAACCAATCTCAAGAAAGAAAGACGCAAAAGAAAAGAAAATTATCAGTCACCATCTTTCAACCTGACTATTTAGAATGGTAAAATATTTTTCCTGTCACTGAGAAGGATTTAATTTGGGTGAATAGACCTTCTTGTTGCTTCTTTCTGAGAAAAGTCTGTCATGCAACAATCATTCTGGAAAATTCTTCACAAACATCATTTCGCCATATTAATAGTAATAATCTTCAGTAAGCTGCAGAAAAAGCTGGTACATGGAGGTGTCTGGGTGCAGACACTGGGCCGCTCTGCCTGGCATGTGGTCTGGTTGCTCATCTTCTCTATAAACAGGGGATAAAGCAGTTCCTGCTTAACAGGGCTGTGGGGACTGGTGATGAAGCCTGCCTGGAACTCCTTCTCACCATCCTACGGAACTCTCTGCCTGGAGAGAGACCACCACAACCCAGCACTTCTCAGCATGTTCAAGGCCTTGGGTTCAATCCCCCCAAAACAACAACAAAATTAAAGCAAAACAACAGTCTTAGTCCCTACGTTGCTATAACTTAGGTGCTCTGCCGATCTGCCTTTCAGAGACTCAGCAGCACAGCAGCAGCTTACCTCTCTCTCTCTCTCTCTCTCTGTGTGTGTGTGTGTATGTATATGTATGTATGTGTATGTATGTGTGTGTATATGTATGTGTGTATGTATGTATGTATGTCTCAGGGGTTCTGTCTGTCTTTATCTCTGTCTCATGTCCCCACTCCAACATGGTCTTTTGCCCTGCTCTCCCACCACCCCCAGTAACCCTCCTGCCCCAGACCTGTTGTACGGTGTGACTTGTGGCATTTCGTGGCTCCACCCCGCCAAGGGACATTTCTGCCTCTTTCTCCCGGCATAAGTGGGCACAAGCTGCCACTGCAGCATCCCAGGAGACGGAAGCAGAAGTGAAGGTGAAGGACAGCTTGGGTAACTGGGTACGTTCCGGTTGTCCTGGAGGCATGGCGGGCAGTGGGGTGCCACGCTGAAATCTCCAAGTACAGGAAGCTGAGAAAGGACGAGAGCCGGAGGCTACCCTCGGTCCCACAGTGAGGCTGGTCTGAATTTCATGAGACGCTGTCTCAAAACAAGCAAACAAATGTTAACAAAATTGCTGCAAAGATATGTCCACGTTTGTTTCTCCTCTTGAGACGGGGTCTCACTGTGCAGCCCTGGGGGTCCTGGAACTGGCCGTTAAGCTCTGCCTGGGGTTAAAGGTGTGCACCTGGCTGCTTTGCTTTTGACTGTATGGTAACTTTTTAAGTATAAGCTAAACTTTCACATCTTAACACCTCTGCTTGCTTCCCAAACGGGAGCTCACTGGGTAGCACAGGCTAGCCTTGTGCTTTTAACGGTCACCAGAGTGCTGGGATTGCAGGCGTGCGTCCACAGAGCCGATTTTAAAAGCTGACTTCTGCGGTGTTCCGGTTTCTGCTGATGGGCCCGCTGAGGCTCCTCCATATGAAATGAGAACTCCACACTCACGAGTTCAGTCTCCATCGACCACACACCACCAGCCCTCGGCACTTTTTTCACGTTCCGTATTTACGAATTTGACCTTATGCAAGTGGGACTATTATTTGTCTTTGTTTGACTGGCTTATTCAACTCAGCATAGCGCCCTTACGGTTTGTCTACTCTGTGATACAAGTCTTGGTCAATTCCATGCACACACATATGTGTATGCTTGTGGATGTACATGTCTGTGCAGGCACACAAGCACATGTACATGTGTGTGAGGACACCAAAGCCCAGCTTCAAGTATCATTCCTCAAGTTGCCCTCCTTGTTTTTGGAGGCAGGATCTCTCACTGGCCGGGACCTTGTGCCACAAACTTGTCAGGAAGCCCCAGGGAATGGCCTCACTTTGCCTACCAAAAGATTGGGATTACAAGCACACACTCCCTTGTCCAGATTTTCTGTATATGTTTTGGGGATTGGACTCAGCAAACACTTTCAACTTGAGCTGGCTCCCCAGCCATTCCCTTCCTTTTAAAGGCTAAATAATAACATTCTGTTTATACACACCACCCAACACCTTTATCCTGTTGTCTTTGAGAGAGTATTTGGACTTCTCCCAGCTTTGGGCTGTTGTGAATATGGCCAAATCAACACCGCAGTGATTTGCCTTTTATTTGTCAGTGAGCTGGGAATGTTGGTGAAGGCAGAAGCAGTGTATCATTCTGCCATTGTCTGTTCATCTCTCCATCCTCACATCCATCTGTGCACTAACCTGCTCGTTCCTTGCACATCTGTGTTCCTTAAGTCCTATTAGAGTAAGTTTTCCTACATCAACAATTCTAGCATTTCATGCAAGCTCACATAAAAATCAGCATGTGTCCCTGGCATGCAAAGATCAAGGTGACACGGATTTTATCTTACCTGTCCGTGGGGAAGGGCTGCATCTGTTTCCACAGCCGTAAACTCTGGGCTTGCAAAGGGCACATCACACGTACTTGTGGCGTTGGCTTAAGCAAGTCCTCGACGACATGATTCCTGAATAATATGGGACGTGGTGCTGTCAGCAGTCCAGAAAACGAACACCTGAACACATTCCTGGAACACCCACACACAAGTGCACGCAAATGTCTCCGTGCCTTCCACTGAGAGGGGTGCCGGGAAGCAGCACTCGCTGGACCATGACTGGCCTGTAGCGGGTCACACGCCCTCATCTTCCATGAGCCTGCCAGCCTGAGGAGTGTGCACAACCCTCGTCTTCTGAGAGCCCATATCACATTCTTTCCTAAACCCTAGTCCCTTAAGATGACATTAGCATCACTGTCCTGGTCTTCGGCAAATGCATCCAGAAGCGCTGCCACAGGAGAAGTTACAGACACAGCTTGGCAGGGCTATACTTCTGCAGTCTAATACCCCGGACCCTGACACCAGGCCATGAGTGGGAGAGCAGCCTGGGATACATACTGAAAAATTATCGAAGGAAAAAAAAAACTCAAAATAGTCCCTTTGTTGTTGTTGTTGTTGTTGTTATTCTTTCAAAGATTCAAAGAATATTCCTTAGCATTTAGGCTACTTTAGAAACAGACCTCTTTTTGTGTACCTAGTGTGCAAAAGAGAACAAAAACGTTCTACCCAGTGCTGCTATGAACTTCAGGACCTTGCAGGGTACAGAAGGAATGAGGAGCCCTCCGGGTGGCTGAAAACTTTGCTTGATGTGAACCTAACCTTGGGAGACAAAACAACAAAACCGACAGTGTGAGAATAAAGGAGCAGAAGAGGCAGAGACAATGACTACAATAAGAAACAGAGTCAGTAGCGGCTCTGGTTCAGCTAACACTGGAGAAAGAACTGAGGGCAAGTCAGTACTGAGCTTTATCAACAAGCCCCGGGTTCAGTCCTCAGTGCTACTGGAAAGGAAGACTAAAACATCGTATATAAAGCAAACTTTCTAAAATGTGGAGAGTTACAGCAAAATGCTAGAGCCACGCAATGGGCCTGGTACTCATAGTGAAAATGTCCGCCATGGTCATGCCGGATCCCACAGGAAGGGAACGGCTGGGGCGGCATATTTTAGGTATCTCAGATTAACAGGTCCCTATTCTGTATTGTGGTTTTCTATATTTGCACTTCAAGATTTGCAAAGGGTTTAGCAAGTCTGAGACCAAAGACTGGATTCTTTCAGATTACCCAGAACCTTTTAAGTCTAATTAAAGGATGAGTGCGGCACATTCTATGAAACTTTCCAACACGATGTCAGGCCAGCTGAAGGAACTAAGAGCAGGACTAACACAGATGTTTCTGAATGCAGTAAGAAGAGGTCGGCCTGAGGCTCATCAGCCGTTCATTGGCGCCGTGGAAAGTCAAGGCAGCAACACATGGCTCCAATCTCACCTGGACTGTCGGCTACTTCCCTCAGATAGTCAAGGCTCTGCCAGAGCTTCGTCAGTGTTGCCGCGCCCTGTGCCTTGCCTGATTCCCCAGACACAGACATGCCCGCCTCGCCAGCAGACTCAGGTGCCTGCAGCACTTGCTGTGAGAACCAGTTTGAGGAGTGAGTGAAGCACGTCCATGGGGTCCCCTTGCCCTCTTCAGGAGGCCTCACTTCCTGTGACCGCTGCCTTCTGCCTTTCTTTTCCCAGATATTATCCTCCATCTGCATTTGTTTGTTTATTTTGTTTTGTTCTGAGACACTTTCTCAGAAAATTAAGAACAGCGCTACCTCCAGACCCAGCTGTAGCACTCCAGGGCACACACCCAAAAGATGCTCCACCACACCACAAGGACACTTGCTCAGCTATGCTCATAGCAGCTTTATTCATAATAGCCAGAATCTGGAAACAGCCAGGTGCCCCTCAACCAAAAAAAAAAAAAGTAGCATTTACACAATGGAATACTATTCAGCTATTAAAAACAAGAAAATTATAAAATTTGCAGGCAAATCGTTGGAACTAGAAAAGATCATCCTGAGTGAGGTAACCCAGACCCAGAAAGACACACATGGTATGTACTCACTTAAAAGTGGACTTTAGCCATATAACCATACTATAACTCACATACTACACTACATACTAGACTGTATGTACACATTTATATGTATATATACATGCTATACTGTAGTGTATGACCACACTATAATCCACAGACCCAAAGAAGCTAAGCAACAAGGAGGAAGGCTGGGGCTGGGAGGAGAGAACAGAGGGGCTATGATTAGAATGTAAAGTGGATAGCTAGCTGGATAGCTAGATAGATAGCTAGGTGGATGGATAGATAGATAGATAGATAGATAGATAGATAGATAGATAGATAGATAGAT
>NW_026596225.1:2729414-2753501 GCF_907164565.1 Psammomys obesus
GATAGATAGATAGATAGATAGATAGATAGATAGATAGATAGATAGATGGATAGATAGATGGGTGGATGGATAGATAGATGGATAGATGGATGGATAGATGGATGGATAGATGGATAGATAGATAGATTTTTTTAAAAACCCCAAACCACAAGAAAATCCAGACATATGTACTAGATATAAAAGAAATGAGATTGTACTGGCTAAAGCGGGGCGGAAAAAGACCTACTCATGCATAACTTGCTGCTTCTTAAATATACTATAAATATACTTCTAAGATGGATGGCCTTTAAATTTCTGAGGCATCGGTAGACAGGGATTCTCAACTATAGAACAACGCATGGTCTCCCCAGCCTGGAAGAGCACTGTGCACCTCTGCAGATGCCTTCCGACAGGCTGCAGCCCCTAGGATTCCTGCAGCTACTCGGTGAACAGCTGGAAGGGAGGCAGAGTGCTCTCCCACGTCTGCCCAGAAGCTCCTGAGAAGCCACACTGCCTGGGCCCAGTGTCTAGCCAGGTCCCTACCACTTGTCTTGGTGGCCAGTTGTATTCCAATTCCAGATCTCAAGCCAAATCTTAGTTTATGTGGAAAGCTGGGACGGGTTTGGGGTAGGCGACCATGCAGGAGGGAGCAAAATCAGAGGAAGAAATAAAAGTAGGAGCTGCAGCTCAGCCTCACGAGGGTGCCCTCTTGTCTTGTTTCACGAGCTCCTTCCTACACGACTGGATTGTTCAGTTTCCCGTTCTCCCTAATTTCTCCCGAGCCACCACAGCATTTCTGTCCAAAATCAACCTGATAGAACTCCCAGATGGACTACTGAGATTTCTTAAATCTTGCTTCTGAGCTGAGATAAGCCAGAAAAGATGACAATAGAATGAATGGGCCGCGGCGGTTCAGTGTGGTGAAGAGATAAGAAATTCACATTTTGGGTACCTATCGGATCCTAACTGCGGTCCAAGAGAGCCCCCTGCTGGTACGATTGGGGAACCAAATGCCAGCAAGCCTTACCCAGCCAGGCTTAATACTGTCCTCTACCTCGCCTCATTTCAGTCGCTGAAGACTTGCTCACCGTAGTGTGCCAGACACCTGTAATCTCAGCCCTAGCGCCATCTTCTGCAAACACATGACCAAGTCCTTGCGCTGAGGTCCCCTTGGCTAAGCCGTGTCGCCACCTCCACTCAGTGAAACAGGCCTCACCTGCTCCTGTCCTGTAGCCCTGTGTGGGTGAGGCAGCTCGCTGAGCTGGAGCTGGAGTGGCCAGATGTGCGCTGGAGCTCACCCATCTGCCTTTCTGACTGCTCATGGCACATGGTGAGCATTACAGGAAGAGACAGAAAGGAGGTTCCATTCACGTGCGGAAGCAGTGCTCCGTAAATACAGCCTGGGTAACCCGGCTCCGCACATCTTAAAATCTTGTCAGCCTGCAGATGTGTGTGTGAGTGTCTGTGTATGTGTCTGTGTGTATGTGTGTGTGTGTGTGTCTGTGTGTCTCTGTGTGTGTCCGTGTGTGTGTGTCTGTGTGTGTGAGTGTGTGTATGTGTGTTTGTGTATATGCGTGTCTTGTCTGTGTATATGTGCGTGTCTGTGTATGTGTGTCTGTGTATGTGCGTGTACGTGTGCGTGTGCGTGTGTGTGTGTGTGTGTGTGTGTGTGTGTGTGTGTAGAACAGGGAGCCCTGCCAGAGAGGCCAGAGGAAGGCCTGCCCAGCGACACATGGGTGACCCACTAGGACCTTTCTACCAAAGAAGCAGATGGTAACCAGAAGTGGAGCACGCTCCAATCTCTCTGTTCCTCCCCGGGGGAGGAAGGGTCCCTTTCTACTAAACCCTAGGCTTTGCCCAGGGCTTGGAATCCAACATACGTGTTCCCACACACTAGACATGTGCTCTATACACTGAGCTCTGCCCAATCTGCAGTTGACTTTAATTTCCTCAGGTCTCTATGAAATAACTATCACCTGGGTTCGGTTTACAGGGCTGTGGAATTGCGGCATCCCTTCTCCCTCTGGGACCAACTACCAAGCTGGAGGTCAAGTTGAAAATCACCCAAGAGCTTGCTGTGTGGAGACACCCTCCTTCCCAGGAAAACAAGGTGCCCTTCCCAGCCAGCCAGGTTCACCAGCTCCCTTCCAGGCTAGCCTGGAGCCGGCCAGAGTCACCCTGCAGTTCTGCGCTCCTGCCTTTCCTCTCCTTCCCTCCATGTGCCACGCTGCTCGTCATCCCTGACACTGAATTTGCACGCACACAATTTGAAAGAACGTCCCAGTGGAGACTGGCACGTGAGAGTGAGGCACACTCGTAAACAACCCTTCTCTTCCTGAGCCCGGGCTGCTTTCCACTCGTACCCCGCTGACACTCCGGGCCTCCGTCTCTCCTCTCAGAGACTGGACCCCACAGGAGGTTCATGTTCTCACAGGACTTGCTCAGAAGCCACTTTCACACCAGCCTTGGGGTGGGGTGCTCGCTGAGCTAATGGGAGCAGAAAATCAGACAGTATCTCCTGAGCTTTGTGCTGTGCGGAACCCAAAGAACTGAAGAACCTCAGCTCTCTCCCCTCTCTTGCCCTCTTGGCCTCTCCCTCCCTTTTCTTGTTTTCAATGAATGTAATTTAGATGCCTCCAGAGATTTGAGTTCTAGGTCCAATTGAGAAAATTCTTCTCGTCTTTTCTCTTTCCTTAAATTGTTCTGAAGCACGGAAGTTCACTCTCGTCCAGGTCCCTCATCACCTAAAGGAGAAACTGAGGTCCGGCGAGTGAAGGGAGCTACAAGCAGTGGAGGGCCTGAGGCGAGATCCTTAGCTTAGAACTGCCCTCTGGCTGCCGAGGTCCTGAGGTGCTTCTGATCGCTCGCTGTAGGGTTTGGGACAGCTGCAGCACAGAGAAGCCAAAGCTGGCCTCCCAGGGCCTCGCATATAAAACCGCACGTTTGTGGGCCAAGCTTGAGCACAGACCTCGGGGAGAGGGGCAAATGGCACCCGTTCCCAGCTGCTCCTGGGCACCCATGCCTCGCTCACCGTTTGGCTGGCCCCCTCCAGGTGTGTGTGACATGCTGTTAGTCCCCATCGCGGCAGATCCGTCATCAGCAAGGTTTTCTCTGGAAAGCTGCTGTTTTCAGGGATGCACTAGGCCATCTCTTTTATTATCTGCTGGAGGGAAGGAGGTCTCCTCCTCAGTCCTCCAGGTGTGGACCATGCTGCTGCGCAGTTAAGGGGGCTGGCTTCTCCTGTCCCATGGCAGACATGCTCCAGCACAGACAGGCTACAGCAGCCCGCAGGCAAAAGCAGGGTCACCCCAAGAAGTCCATGGAACACCTCTGTGGGGCACATCGGAGAACTGAAGTAGCTGTGTTTCTTGCTCTGTGAAAGCTCGGGCAGGGAGGGTGCCTGTCATTGCTACTGGAACACTCCCAAGCCAACCAGAAGAGCCACAGACAGAAGCGCCTGAACTAAGAGGCTGGGTGTGCAGCTGTGCAGGGCACTTGCCTGGGATGCGCTAGGCCCTGGGTTCCAGCCCATATACCTCCAGGAGCAAAGCAAAAACTAACCACAAACAAACCACGCTGGGAAACAAAGTGTGAAAATCCAACAGTACCAAAAAGAACTCAGCAAACACAGCTGAGGGATGACTGGACTCCCAGAGGGATGACTCAGCAAACACAGAAAACTGACTAAGCGCACAAGAGATGACTCAGCAAATGCTGCAGACACCCAGTATGAGCCACGGCCTTGCTCCTTGACAGAATGAAACAGGATGTGCCCTGCACTTAGCTTTGTTTTTATTAAAGCTTGTAAGCCAAGGATTCTTCATGGGTGACATACAAGCAAAGCAACAGACAAAAGCCAAGGAACTCATCATGTTGCACCAGAAAACTTCAGACTGTTGAGGAGCTGCATAATTATAAGAGCATTAGGGTGAGTTAGACACCAAATCAGGAGTGTGGCAGGCTGGCCGGGAGCAACACCGCCAGCCACCAGCCTGCTTATCTGACTGGTGTGGCCTGGGCGGGCATTTGAATGTCCAAGGCTTTTCAGTGAAAACTGTTGTTTCTCTAGTTCTGCCTGAAGTCCATTTGCCCTGGACAGGCTTGTCTTTCAGCCTGCCAAGCCTCTGCCAAGCCTTGTTTAAGGATAGGCTCCCTAAGGTCTTGGGAGCCCACAGGAAAGGACCACTCAGTTCATAGGCAATAGAAAGTCTGTATCGCTGCTGGCTGGACTACACTCAGATGGAGCACTCCGATTTTAGAATAAGGCCTTTGTTTTTAAGATTTATTTATTGTTTATGCAGCATTTTACCTGCATGCGTGCCTGCACACCAGCAGAGGGCGCCAGATCTCACTATACATGGTTGTGCGCCACCATGTGGTTACTGGGAATTGAACTCAGGATCTTTGGAAGACCAGCCAGTGCTCTTAACCTCTGAGCCATCTCTCTAGACCAAGGCATTTTTTTTAAACGCATTTTGGTATCTCTGCAGCTGCAGAGAGTTTTTGCTTAATCAAGCAGTTCAATAAAAGCTAGGCTTAGTGGTTAGGTGGGGGAGGGGGAAGGTTTGCCCAAGCAAGCAGTTAACCAGAAGCTAAGTTAGCTGGGTCACCTCGACCTTAGGGTCGTAGAATAGCGTCGAGTAATTTTCCACAGGGTTCTACATCACGGAAATCAAATTTCCAGTTAAACCTAAAATGTTCTTAGCAAGAATGCATGATGAAGAAACCCCCAAAGCCCTGACCCTGTCACAGCCCAGAAGGCAGTGCTGGGGAAGGGGCGTGTGGGCCCTGCATGGCTGCCTTCAGACCCACTCAGACTTTTTGGGCCTCAGGTGAGGGGCGCTGCCCGAGGTGGCCAGCCGCCCAGGAGCTTGAGGCAGGCTGGCCGGGCAGTGTCTGGGCGGCTCATCTGACCTCGTGACCTCCGCCCCCAGGTCGGGGGACGTCTCTCTGTGGGATCTGAACTCACGCTCTGTGTGAGCCTCCGTCAGCCTGTCGCCGGCTGAGGAAGCGGCCTCGCTGACGTCGTGGTCTGAATGCTGCACCCGCCCTGCCCCGCCCTGACCAGCGTGGCTGCGGCCGCCCTGGCCAGCTGTCCACGCGCGCGGGAGCTCGGGCACACCCTGCGCCTCCTGGCCGCCGTCCTGGGCATGACAGCCCCGAGGGTCCTGCACGGGGCCCGGGGAAGGTGTGGGGCCCTCGCAGACCGGGCCGGCCTCTCCCTTCACCCACCGCCTGCTCGCCCGTGGCCTCCTCGCCAGGCTGCAAAGCAGGTCGGCCACGCTGAGCAGGAAGGACAGCGCACTCAGGGCCCACAGGGACAGCAGCAGGAGGGACTTCTCCGTGGGCCGCGACACGTAGCAATCCACAGCTCCTGAGCAGGGCACGCGGGAGCACGACACGACGGCGGGCACAGAGAAGCCGAAGAGAAGGTAGTGCAGGGCGGCCAGGCCGGCCTCCAGCGGGGTGCGCAGCAGCAGGTGGGCCAGGTAGGCGGCCGACAGGTCGGGGACCCGGGGCCTGCGCGCCGCCGCCGCCAGCCTGGAGCCGCGGTGCAGGGCGAAGGCGCCGAAGGCCACGGAGGGCAGGAGCAGGGCCAGGCTCTGCACCAGCCAGAAGCGCAGCGGCGACACGGGCGAGAAGAGGTCATAGCAAACGTTGGCACATCCCGGCTGCAGGGTGTTGCAGACAAACCTCTCCTGTTCGTCCTGGTAGATCGGCGAGCCTGCCAGCACCACCAGCAGCATCCTCAGCAAGACCGCCACGACCAGCCAGAGCACGCCTAGGCCAGAGCAAGGGCGAGTCAGGGTCCAAGGCTCAGCACAGCCGCTTAACCAAACCCGGAAAGTCGGGAGCGCCCAAAGCAACAGCGCGCGCGCATGCACACACCGGCAAGGAGCAAGGATCAGAACCAGACAGGAAAGCGTTCTACAGCTGAGTCCACCATCTCCTCCTGGGGCGATTGCTCCCCGAGCCTTTGCTGTACCAGGAAGAGCCCGGCCATTATCTGTAAGGTCTCCAGCGAGCAGGTCTATAAAGCGCATGGTGCGCTGAAGACGCCTGTGCGTCTTAGCACTTTGGCTAAGAAATCTGTAACGTAATTCCACCTCACCCGTCTTAGCTTTTTCACGGACCTTAGCGTGTGCCCCTCGCCGTGCTGAGAAACAGAAGCTGGAAGCTTCAGCATTCTTTTTTATGATGCAGCCTGTAAGCGCTCTGTGACTCTCCGTCCTTGAAACTGAGTTTCCTTAAGACTACGCCCTTTTCTAGCATTTCAAGACCCCTTCCCCTTAGCCCGGCCACCGTGTAAACAGCACTAAGAAAAACTGTGAACAAACAAAAGAAAAAAACAACTTCCATCATTCATTCAGGCAGTCAGGTTCTGAGAAAAGAAAGCATCATTGGGTGATAGAGTCACAAACCTAACCTTTCCACAGCAGGTTCCTGTATTCAAATTCTACAAAACAGAGGGAGAAGAAGCTACCAGCCATGTGTCAAGCAGATCTTACCCTTCCCCCGTCCTCTTCAGACACCAATGCCTCCCTGAAACGGATTCGTTTGGCTCCCATCAGGGATCTTTACTAATCTTTTGCTAAAAGAATAGCAATGACTGCACGCGGTTTTGCAAGACTGCGACCCACACTTGGGAAGCTCAGGCAGGAGGGTCACAAGTTCAAGGCCAGCCTGTGCCTTGTAGCAAACTGGGAAGAGAACAAATGTCTAACATAGTTTAGTGTGTGTGTACCTTCCCTGCATGCCTGAGGCCCAGAGCTCTATCCCCAGCACTACAAACAGCTAAGTTAAACTTAGGGTCTGTGTTAAAGTGCATAAGAGAAATGAGTAATCCTCGTAACTTATCTCCAGAGACAAAACCTGAAAGACAGGTGAGGGGCAACAGCAGCAGCAAAACCTTCTCATTCACTCCACCTGATTCTCTGCCTTCAACTTCCGAACGCAAAAGCTGGGATCTTGCCTGAGACTGATACTCCCACCCATACATCCCCCCATGCTGATGGGGGCAAGGCACGACCCCCATGAGGTTTGCCAGGGTCCCACACCAGCAGCCATGAGTGCTGGCCTTTCTTTTAGGAGTGGACCAGACAAACTGAAAATTCAGATAAACTTTTGAAAAGGATTTAAATATGGCAGCAAAACCACAAGAATTGGGGGTTTTTTTTCCCCTCAAGACTCACCCACGATGGTCACATTACAGTTTAAGGTGATAATGAGGAACTCCAACAAGTTCAAGTTCTCCATGCTTGAAGAAAGCCACGGGCCTGGACTGTTAGAGGGTGGTGAGGTCTGTGTGCTCCAAGGACATTTAAAATTCAACCAAGTTTTTCTTATGTCAAACTTCAAGGTGAGCAGCAAGCTATGGAAAGAGGTCCTCTGCAGCCTGTCCTGTCTGCACTGAGACAGCCCTAAGCTGCTTGCCAGAGACACAGGCCTCCTGACAACTGCAGACTCCCAAAGCAGAAGTCATCTCTGTCTGTGGCTATTCTTACCCTCACAGGACATTCCAGGCTCGTAGCTGTGCTTGCTTGTTCCCATTGGGAAAGCGGGGCACTTTGAGGTATAAGAGAAGCAGCTACTTTTAGCCCAGGAGACAAAACGTCTGTTGGTTAGCCAATGAACATTTTCTGTACTGGAGCTGGGAAGATGGGTCGGTTGATAAAATGCTTGCTGCACAATCGTGAGGCTCAAACCCCAGCGTCCATATAAAACACGAGCACAGTTGTATGTGCGTTTAATCTGAGTGCTGGGGAGTTAGGCGCTAGAACTCAGGGGCTGAAAGACTTACTTCATCGATTAATCCTGGGTCCTGATGAGAGATGCTGCCTCAAAAACTCAAGGAGAACAGCACCTAAGGATGGTTGACACCGGGGTTGACATCGTGGTGTTTTGAACAAGAATGGCCCCACAGGCTCCCAGTTGGTGGAACTGTTTGGGAAGGATTAGGAGGCGTGGTCTTGTTGGAGGAGGTGTTTCACTTGGGATGGGCTTTACGGTTTCAAAAGCCTTGGTCATTCTCTCTTTGCTCTATCTGTGCTTCCTGCTCATGAATCAGAATGTAAACTTTCAGCTGCTGCTCCAGGATCATGTCTACCCGCTGCTGTGTTCCCTGATGTGATGCTCACATCACACATCACAGATCTGTGAACTGTGAGCCTCCAATTCAACACTTTCTCTTATAAGCTTCCTTGGTTATGGTGTTTCATCATGGCAATGGAGAAGACAATGTCTGACATCCATGTGAATGCATTTGTACCTATATGGCACCTGTGTACACACAAATATACAAAGCCACTTCCTCCTTGAGAACTTGTCCACAGCCACTTGTGAAGGAAGTCCTAAAATGTTCATTTTCTACCTTATTGCTAATTCCTGCACCACTGAGGTAAGCACAGCTCTGTCCCACAATGTGGGTGCCAGGTCCATGCTATGACTTGGGCAGCTTTACTGGCAAAGCTCCAGAAGGCCCTACCTGCCAGTGAAGTCATTGTGTCTTCTCACAGTCTCGTCCTGCAATGAGAAGACTCAGTTTGCCTCAGAAAACCCTTCAGAGAACAATGGTTTCTCTGCATTTTAGTCAAATTCTTTGACACAAGCAATGAAATCTAGAGAAATTGTTATTGAATAAAACTATTGAAACAGCCCCACAGTGTTAAGTATCAAGTAAGCAAGAATGTCCTTTTGTCCACACAAGCTGCTCTTGATGGTGTTTTTAAAAGAGAAAAATCCAATAATTGTTGAGATTTTCTGTGGGACAAAATTGAGATTCCAGCTCCCTAGAAAGCAAAAATGGCTCTAGTTGTGGAGAGAGAAAAAGATAATCAAGACAGAAATGGACTTGAGGAGAAAAAAATCAAGAGCGACAAAGGCCGATGAGAGGCAGAATGGCTGCTTTGAAGGCCGTGCAGAAGGAGAGGCAAGGCTGAGGAACAGAAGCACGTGCAGACCTGAAGGAACTTCCCAAAGTTTAATGAAATATGAAGACATGACTGCTCTTGGCTATGGATGAGGAGAAGGTTTTTCTTGCAGATATGAGGAAGAGCATGGCCAGAGGCTTCTGGAAGGGTTGAGACTGAACCTGACCGTGAGAGGAGCAGATGGAAGGAATGAGAAAAGAAAAGGAAGAGGAGGAGAGAAGGGGAGGAGAGCCATGGGAAACAAGAGGAGAATCAAGAAAGCTTGTAGCCAAAACAGCTGAGTTAACTCAGAATTAGAGAAGCTGGGGAAGGGAAATGAAGCTCGGGGTCTGGAGAGGTTTGGAGCAGCGGCCAGGGGTTTATCAGGCAGGATTACTCCGAAACAGTACTTCTGAGCAGGGACTGAGGGAGCTCAGAAGCTAGCATAGGTCTTTATGTAGTGATAGGCGGCACAGGGTCAGTGGAGGAATCCTGTGTTCAGACATAGAATCACTCCTTTTAGCAAGCAGGAACTACAGTAAGTCCCCAATGTAATGCTCCTCTTGTATAAATGCCAGACTTTGGGAAAAGGAATTTTTTGAGATCTAACAAAACTTAAATTGTGTCTTACACACTAAGCTTATTCAGGAACTTCTTTTTGAAAGGTGCTGGAGAGTCGAGGCTGGTACTGGCCTTTCACACACTGAATTAACAAGCCCTTTCAGAAAGGTATTCTATGGGAATGGAACCTCTGAGTTCTACTCCATCCAAGGCATCACCCAGATGCAGCTAAATTCACATGTTCCAACAGATCACATGCTCACCATCCTGCCCCTCTCCGTGATCCATCTTATGTACAAGAAAAGCCAGCACCCTACCTGCTTTAAGCACTTTAAAAATTCACTACTGGAGCTGGGTGCACAACTTTAATCCCAGAACTCAGAGAGGCAGAGGCAGGTGGATCCCTGGAGGAAATAATCAAAATCAGGGCTGAAATTAATTGAAAAAAAAAATCAATGAAATAAAGAGTTGGTTCTTTTAAAAGACTAACAAAATTAACAAACCAGCAAGCAAATTAACAAAGAGAAAGGACCCAAATTAATAAAATTCAAGATGAAAGGAAAAGTACTGGGAAAAGCCAGAGAATAATAAGGAAGTACTTTTTAAAAATCTATATTCCACCAAACCGGAAAATCTGAAATAAATGGATGAATTTCTAGATAACCTGACCTACCAAAGTTAAATCAAAATGAAGTAAATAATGTAAATAGACCCAAAATAGCCAGTAAAATAGAAGCAGTAATTTAAAATCTCCCAACTAAAAAAGCCCCAAGCCAGATGGATACAGAGTAGAAGTCTATCAGACCTTCAAAGAAAAAGTAATGACAGTACTCCTTAAATCATTCCATAAAATAGAAAAGGAAGGAACTTTTCCAAAGTCTTTTATGACACCAATATTACCCTGATACTGAAAGCAGATAAAAACAAAAAAGTCTTATCATAGACCACACTCTGGTGAGCACAAATGAGGAATTCTCAACAAAACACTTACAAGAGCACATAAAAAGACATCCACCATGGTCACCTCAGCTTCACTCCAGAGATATGGGAATGTCCAACACGATTCAAGTAGGTCAATAAATACAACCCACCCCATTAATAGACTACAAGCAAGATCACGTGAGCATCTCAGTAAATGCAGAAAAAGCCTTTGCGGAAATCCCGCGTTCTTTCATGATAACATTCCTCAAGAATCTAGGGACATGGGGTATAATTCAACACAATAAAGGAATACACAACAAGCCTACAGCCTACATCATATGGAAAAAACTGGGCGATATTTCATTAATATGAGGGAGAAGACAGCATAACCACTCTCTACATTCCTGTCCAGTATAATGCATGAAATTTCACCTAGAATAGTAAAACGAGTGAAGGAGACACGGGGGAGACAAATAGGAAAGGAAGATGTCAATGTATTCTTTTTTGCATATGATATGATTCTATATATAAAATACCCTAAAGACTCTGCCAGAAAACTGCTACAACTAATAAATATATTCTGTAAAGTAGCAGTAAAAAATAATTATAATAATTAACCGCACAAAAAGAGTAACCAGCCTATATACCAACAACCATCAAATCAATGTATATTGGAAACAATCTCATTTACAATAGTTTCAAAAACCTTGGAATGACTTTAACTAAAGAAGTGAAATACTAAAGAGGTGCGACAACCTCTTTGAAGAGAGAACTTGAAGAATACATCCAAAGATGGACAGACTTTCTATGATTTTGGATTGGCAGGAGTGATATTGTGAAAACTGCCATTCTACCAAAAGCAATCTATGTATTCAACACAATTTCCATAAAAATTCTAATGCAATGTTTCACAGAATTGAGAAAAAAAAATCTTAAACTTTATATGGAAGAACACACACACACACACAAGCCAACGTGATCCTGAACAATAAAAGAACTCTGGAGGCATCACTATCCCTGATCTCAAGTTGTACTTCAGCGCTGTAGTAACAAAAAACAGCATGCTGGCATAAAAACCGGAACTTGATCAACAGAATCTAACTGAAGACCCAGGCATAAGCACAATCTCCTACGAACAACTGATTTTTGACAAATAAGCCAAAAATACACACTGGAGGAAAATACAGCATGTTCAACAATTGGTACTGGTCACGAGGCTATACGTAGAAGGATAAAATTAGATTCTTACCTCTCACCCTGCACAACTCAACATAAGCTGGACCAAGGCTTTCAACATAAGAGTTGGTTCTCTGAATCTGATTAAGAGCAGAGGGTAGGAAACAGGTTTCAACATGTAGGCACAGAGAAGGATTTTCTGACAGGACTCTGGCAATGACAACTGACAAATGGGACTGCAGGAATTTACAGAGCTTCCGTGCAGCAAGGAACACCATCATTTACATGAAGAGACACTCTACAGAATAAAGGAAAAACAAATTATCAGACTATCAGCTATACGTGTGATACAGAACTAAGATCTGTACTACACAAAGAATGAGAGAGAGAAGAACCACCAACCAGGAAAAAAGTTGGCTTGGAGCTAAACAGGATGCTCTCAAAAGATGAAGCAGGAATGGTAGGAAACATGCCTTAAACGGGAAAGGAACAGGAAAATGCAAATCAAAACCACTCTGAGATTTCCCCTTACCCCAGGCAGAACGGCTAACTCTAAAAAAATAAATTAAAAATAAAAAAGAAATGACACCAAATGTTGGCATAGATGTGGTAAAAAGGGTACACTTGTTCATTGCTGATCAGAGCCCAAAACGGTGTAGCCACTGTGGAGGTCAGTCTGCCGGCTCCTCAACAAACTAGTGTCACATCTACCACGAGAGCCACCTACGCCGCTTTTGGATATATACCTGAAGAGCTTTCTATTCTACTACAGAGATATTTTCTCATCCGTGCTCATTGTTGCTTTATTCATAGCATGGAGAAAACTGAAACAACCTAGATGTCTATTAACTGATGTTTATAAATTGATGTTTATTAACTAATGAAAATGCTGTACATTTACACAATGGAATACTCAGCTGTGAAGAAAAATGAAAGTAGGAAATTTCAGATAAACCGATGGAGCTGGCAACAACCAAGCTTAGTGCGGTCACCTAGACCCAGAAAAGCATACTGCCGAGTTCTCTCATGAGTGAATGCTGCTTCAAATCTTTACGTAGGAATGTCTCATTTGGAATATCCACATAGGTCAGAAAGCTAGTTAGGGGCCATGGCAGGGGTTGGAGGCTTTTGAGAAAAGGGAAAGGGAATCCGGTGACATAAAAAGGTAAATGACAGAAAGTGTTAAGTAGGATGGGGCCATGGTAGGGTGGGGTGGGGGAGGAAGAATGTGGAAGAGTAACTGTACAAAAGGCTTTTTAAAATCACGTGGGAACTTTTTACTGTGGACACATCCTGAAACACACACGTCTAAAAAGAATTCAGATGGAGCTATCTGATAGTGGGAGACAACCCCTCCTAGACACGACAGGCTACCTAACAACAACCTTGGTGCTGGGAACGGGTTACCTCCACTGTGCACCTGTAGAGTTCCAAGATCGCCGGATGTTACAGGCTCTTACTATTGCTCTTAACCCTCGAAAACTTGGCAGTAAAACTCTATTGTGGAAGGGACCCCGTTCCTGAGCCACAGGCCATGGGGAAATCAAGCTGATACTGATGTAGAATCTTTCCTGATGGCCAGCCTTTGTAACGCTGGAAGGTGCTACGCAGCTCGAGAGCCAAAAGTAATCATCAATCTCCTTCCCAGCTGTGGGTCCTCTAAAAGAACGACTGGCCTGCCCAGTCCACCGGTGCAATGCTGGCGCCAACGTCATGGGCAGAGCCAGCCACTGTCTCATTGGATTTAAGACCCATTCCTCAAAATGGAACACAAACATGGCACAGTTATGGAGGCCAAGTACCTGGGTAGCTGGATAGGTCACGGGGCCCATAAGAGACTGTTACTCTGATAAATGGATGTCGTGTTAAGCCACCTCCTCTAACTCATTATTACACCATAAATCAGTGCATTTCTTAACTCTCATTAGAGAATCTTCTCTTGTTTTTCAATAGGTGGTGATTAACACAGACACCCACAACTGGTCAGCGTGCCAAGAATAAGAAACTGCAGCGGAATCAGGCCTAAGTGGACCATATTCTCCAGGGCTCCGGTAGGTGTCATCGTGGAAGAGGGGATAAAAAGAGTGTAAGAGTCTTTTTTTTTTTTTAATATGGTTTCTCTGTGTTGCCTTGGCTACCCTAGACTCCCTTTGTAGACCAGGCTGGCCTCTGCGTCCCTGAGTGCTGGGATTATATTGGCTATCTAATACAGGATAAACTTATTACAATCCACAGACCTAAAGAAGCTAAATAACAAGGAGCACCCTAGAGAGGATGCTTAATTCTCATTCAGAAGGACAAATAAAATAGACACCGGAAGTGGTTGAAGAGAAGGAACAGGACTGGAACCTACCATTGATGTCCTCTGAAAACTCCCTCCACCAGGGGATTGAAGCAGATGCTGAGACTCACAGCCAAACTTTGGGCAGAGCCTAGGGAGTCCTTTGGTAGAGATGGGACACAGAAGGACCTGGAAGGGATGGGAGCTCCACAAGGAGTCCAACAGAGCCAACAAATCTGGGCCTGGGGGCCCTGCGAGACTGATGCACCAACCAACAACCATGCATGGAGAGGACTTAGACTCCTGCTCAGATGTAGCCCATGGCAGCTCAGTCTCCGTGTGGGCTCCCTACTAAGGGGAGCAGGGGCCGTCTCTAACATGGACTCTGTTGCCAGCTCTTTGATCACTTTCCCCTAGTGGGAGGGACTTGCCAGGCCACAGGGGAAGAGGATGCAGGCTGTCCTAAAGACTTGATAGGCTGGGGACAGATGGTAGGGGAAGAAGGTAAGGTCAGAAGGTAAGGGAAGAGATATGGACAGACAGACAGCATCAGAGACAAGAAAGGAAAAGAAGGATGGAAAAATCAAAGGAAGGCAAGGCAGGCATTGTTGGAGAGGATTATGGTTACTTCAGCATCATACGAATAATTCTTATGAAGGGAAGAAGCCAAGCCAACTTCCACCAGCCAAACGGTGGAAGGCACTTGCTGTCCAGTCTAGCTGGAGGTAGAGGAAGATGAATGCCTAGCCCCTGAGGTTGAAAAAAGTGTTGAAAGAAAGGACAGCGATGAAGATGGCTCAGTGGTAAGCACTTACCAAGGCTGCGTGGCCCTGAGCTGGATGCATCACACACACACACACACACACACACACACACACACACACAGACACTCACACACACACACACACACACACTCACACAAGCTACTTCATGTTCCACATCTTCGAGATTCTGTCTACTCTTTCATGAAAGCCTAGAAGGTGAGGGATAGAATTGAATCTATTTTAAAACTCACAGCTGTTAAACAACCTTCCAAATATTCACAGCCACTTTGACCTTGCACAAGTGGTTAGACTGTGTGTCACCACCACTGAATTATTCAGAGCAAGGGGCAGGGGTGTCTGCTTGAAGGGAGAGCAACCTCACCCCTGAGATACTGTCCCACGCTGACTACTGGCAAATTGAAACCTCCTCAGGAGGTCCTTTCGATTCACATTTTTCTCTTAAGCATCAGAGACGGAAGGCAGGCAGAAGGTGTCTGTGCTTATTAAAGGGCACTCCACAGACCCTGAGGTGTGGTTATCATGCTGTGCTCATACTAAAACAGGCAGATGGCAAAGCAAAAAAGTTAAGTATGAGAGAAGCGGCCAAGTGTTCAAATAGATGGAGGAGGATGGGGGATGTAGCTTAGGGTGAAGTTGGGCATGTGCAGGGTCCTCACCCAGGAACAGGAAAACAAAAGAATGAGTGTGTGGTGGGTAGATCAGGGCCAGATTAGCAGGGGGCGTCACTCCTCTCCCGGCTCTGGAGGGTTGCTTACTACCAACACTGTCATTGGTGTTGTGTCGTGGTGGGATTCTGAACTAGGCCACGCAGCACTGACAGGACCCTTGCCTCGCAGGGTCGCTTAGACACGTGTCCTTGCTAGCTTTTACTGCTGTGATGAAGACCAGGCAGGAACAGACTTCAGGGAACGGTGCTCACTGGCTCCCCTCCCGGGCTGGCCTAGCTAACTTCTCTGGACAGCTCAGGACGCCTGCTTGTGAGGAGGTGCGGCCCACACTGGGCGAGGCCCTCCTCCATCAGCCACTGATCAAGAAAACGCCCTACAGATGGCTTACAGGGAGTCTGAGAAGCATTTTCTCAATCAAGTTTTCCTCTTCCTGGATGACTCTTGATCGTGTCAAATTGACAAAAATTGACCAGCACACAAGACAATGCTCTGGGTGGGTGTGGGGGCAGAGAATGGATAAAAATGTATTTGTCCTTCATGGAGCTTGCATCGTTATGAAAGAAATAGTAACCACTAGGGGATGGTAAAGGGGGCTGGAGAGATGGCTCAGCTGTTAAGAGCACAAGCTACTCTTCCAGAGAGCACTCAGGTTTGGTTCCCAGAACCCACATGACAGAAGACAACTGTCTGTGAGGCCCTCTTCCGGCCAGCTGAGCATCAGGCACCCAAGTGGTCCACAAACACACGTGCAAGCAAGACACACATATACAGAAAAAAATAGCAAATTCCATTTTCGTCCTTAAAAAATGCGTGCTGTGGGGCTTGGGAGATGGCTCAAAGGTTAAGAACACTCATTGTTCTTCCGAAGGTCCTGAGTTCAATTCCCAGTCAACCACATGGTGGCTCAGAACCATCTATAGTAAGATCTGGTGTGCAGGCAGAATGTTGTATAAATAATAAATAAATCTTTTAAAAAAATGTGTGTTACAGTTAAAATGATGAGTCCAGGGATACCAGGACTAAGAAGTAAGAGGGCAGCCAGGCATGGTGGTGCACATCCCAGCACTCGGGAGGCAGAGGCAGGGGGATCTCTGTGAGTTCGAGGCCAGCCTGGTCTACAAAGTGAGTCCAGGACAGCCAAGTCTACACAGAGAAACCCTGTCTCAAAAAATATATATATAAAAAAGAAAGAAAGGGAAGAACTAGAAGGGCATGTAGCTGGGTATGAAATGAAACAGCCACACTGGACAGATAATAGGAAGTTCAGAGCTCTGGGGAAATTCATCTCTGCTGGCAGGCTGCCACTCCCACAAAGACCCCTTCCCTGAGGAACGTATGCCAAGCATTGCTGCCCTTTCAGATAATCTTGCTTCTAAAACAGCTAGTCACAACAGACTAGATTTTAAGTAAGAATAACGTCTAATAGTTCCCCATCTATCTGGAGAGGAGAGCACGTAGACAGAAGAGGAAATAACCACGAAAGACTTGAACTCCATCTTGGTAGCTGTGGGAGGAGTCAGCTCCACGCCAAGGCAAATCTCAAGCTGGTCACATAAACAGGAGAGGTAAGAAAGCTTAGTCTAGTGAATAATTAGCAGACCCCACCAAGGTCCCAGGGCAGCGACCTGAGCAAGGTCAGCAAGTGGCAACCCTGCTCGGGGCTGGGCGACAGCCGACGGTCAGGATTACCGGCTAACACAGAAGTGAGTGCGGGACGCGGTGGCTTGGTGGGAATCACAGCACATTAGCAGCATTGGTCACTTTCCTGGCTAGCCCAGAAAAGCACGCAGTGTATGAACGTCCAGGCTGTTTGTGACATGCACTGGGAGCTACCCTAGTCCTCACCCAGTTCCTGCTGAGAAAGGCCGTGAAAACCCTCCCATCTCTGGGATGGAACACATCCTAGGCAGAGTGGGAAGTCTGCAGACCCTCGGTTTACCATGAGGCAGCCCTCACAAGGGAGTCAGCTCTCGCTAAAACATTTGCCGTATCTGTTCTCGCAGATGGGTCAGCCCTTACAAAGCTCATAGCTTGAACTCCGGGCCACGTAGCAGTGCCATCATTCTGCAGTGATCGCTGGCCTGAGAACCCAGCCTGGAAGTACCGGCCCTAAACAAGCCACGATGCTGGACAGGCCTGCTGCTCTAGCTATGTGGGGAGCATTTTCCTGTTAGCATCCTGTTCTACTTGCCACAGAATGCAAAAGAAATCTCAAGCACTCGGGACATTCAAAATTCCCCAGTGTTTGGCGTCAAGAGGTTTGAGCACAGAGGCTCAGGGAAGTAGCATGGCCGCTCTGGACAGGGAGAGTGGTGTGTGAGTTCGGCCTGCACTGAGATCAGTAACTTGGGTGTGACAAACACACATTTCCTGTGACAGCAGTCAAGTCCTCAGGCAGAACCAGCGGCCAGGGGAGGAGAGAGCAGGGGAGGAGAGAGAGGCGGGGGCTTCTTCGTGGGGGCTTCTTCCAAGCAGTGCCGAGTCCCTCCAGCCTGTGCCCGTAACTGCGATCAATGAAGCCTTACCGCGATGTTAGAGCAGATGAGGGCTGCTTACCTGGTTTTTGTGGGTTTTTTTTAAGTTTTACTTTATGTTTATGGCTGTTTTGCCCGCATGTGTGTCTGTGCCCACATTCATGCCTCCTACACACGGAGGCCAAAAGAGAGTGTCGGGCCCATGGAAATGGAGTTATTGGCAGTTGCGGACTGGAACACCAGGGTGCTTGTAATCAACCTGGGGTTCTCTGGGAGAGCAGAGTGTGCTACTAACAACTGATTCACCTCTCCAGCATCACATTAGTTTTATTTTTATTTCACTTATTTTTTGAGCTTATAATTATTTTTTATAATTAGTTTATTTGCTGTATATCCCCAGGGTGCCCTCTCCCTCCTGTCCTCCCCTCCCCTTTCCCTTCTTCCTTTCTCCCCAGAAAAGGGAAGCCTCTTCTCCCCATGTTAACCTTCCTCAGCACATCAAATCACATCAGGACTGAGCATGTCTTCATCCACTGAGGCCAGGCCAGGTAGCGCTACCAGGGGGAAGTGATCCAGAAACAGCAACAGCCCCCTCCTCCACTCCCCAGGAACCCACATGAAGATCAGGCTGCTCCTCAGTTCGTGTGCAGGAGCCTAGGTCCAGACCATGCCTGCTCCTTAGTTGATGTCTCAGTTTCTGTAAGCCCCAGGGGACTGGGTTAGTTGTCTCTGTTGGTCTTCTTGTGAGGTTCCTGTCCCCTCCAGGTCCTTCATCTTTCCCCCAACACTTCCACAGGCCCCCCGCCGAGTTCTACCCCATGCTTGACAAGCAGCTGTCTCATTAAGTTAGACTCCTGCCTGAAAGCATAATGGAGTATCATAATTAGTGTCAGGGCCTGGCTCTCTAACATGGGGTGGGTATCAGCTTGGGCCAATTACTATTCCGACTTTCCCTCCATCTTTGTTCCTCATTATCCCTGCACTTCTTGTAGGCAGGGTAATTTTTGGATCAAAGGTTTTGTGAGTGGGTTGTTGTTCCCCTCCTTCCACTAGTCCTGCCTGGCTAGGAGGTGGTCACTTCAGTCTTCATGTCCACCCCCGACTTTTAGGAATCTCAGCTAGAGTCACACCCATTGGCTCCCAAGAGCCTACCCTGTCACAGGCCTCCAGCTAGACAAAGAGATGCTCCACACACACCCCCTTTCCCTTCTTGTTCCCAGCCCTCTCACCTCATCCCCCCCTATTCTCCCCACATCTGATCCCCCATCCTTGCTTCCCTCCCCATTCCACCACCTGCCTAGTTCCCTCTCTTTATCCTTTATCACTTCTGCTGTCGATTCTATTTCCCCTTCTGAGTGACAAGCCAGGCACCCTCCCTTGGGCCCTCCTTATTACTTAGCTTCATTGGGTCTGTGGATTGTAGTGTGTCTATCCTGTACTATATGACTAAAATCCACTTATAAGTGAGTACATATCATGTCTGTCTTTCTGGGTCTGGGTTACCTCACTCAGGATGATCTTTTCTAGTTCCATTCATTTGCCTGCAAATTTCATGATTTCCTTGTTTTTATTGCTGAGTAGTATTCCATTGTGTAAATGTATCATAATTTCTGTATTGATTCCTCAGTTGAGGGACATCTAGGTTGTTTCCAGATTCTGGCTATTACGAATAAAGCTGCTACGAACATAGTTGAGCAAATGTCCTTGTTGTATGGTGGAACATCTTTTAGGTACATTCCGAGGAGTGGTATACTGGATCTTGAGGTAGAACTATTCAGAATTTTCTGAGAAAGCTCCAGATTGATTTCTAGAGAGGTTGTAAAAGATTGCACTCCCAGTCGTAATGGAGGAGGGCTCCACTTTCTCCACATCCTCGCCAACATCTGTTGTGACTTGAGCTTTTGAGCTTAGCCATTCTGACTGGTATAAGATGGAATCTTAGAGTCCTTTTGATTTGCAGTTCCCTAATGACTATGGACATTGAACATTTCTTTAAGTGCTTCTCAGCCATTCAATAATGTTCTGTTGTGAATTCTTGGTTTAGTTCTGTACCCTATTTTTTAAATGGATTATTTGATTTGTTGATGTTTAGTTACTTCTTTGTATATTTTGGATAGCAGTCCTCTGTCCTCTGTAGGGTTAGTGAAGATCCTTTCCAAGTCTGTAGGCTGCCATTTGGTTCTACTGACAGTGTCCTTTGACTTACAGAAGGCTCTCAGTTTCATGAGGTCCCATTTATTAATTGTTGATCTCAGAGCCTGTGCTGTTGATGTAATATTCAGGAAGTTGTCTCCTGTGCCAATGAGTTCAAGGATAAACCCCACTTTTTCTTCTAATAGACTTAGAGTCTCTGGTTTTATGTCAAGGTCTTTGATCCACTTGGACTTGAGATTTGTACAGGGTGGTAGATAGGTCTGTTTGCGTTTTTCTACATGCAGTCATCCAGTTAGACCAGCAGCATTTGTTGAAGATGTTGTCTTTTTTCTATTCTATGGTTTGGGCTTCTTTGTCAAAAATCAAGTGCTCTTAGAAGTGTGGGTTTATTTCTGGGTCTTCAATTCTGTTCCAATGATCAACCTGTCTGTTTCTATGCCAGTACCATGCAGTTTTTATTACTGTTGCTCTGTAGTGCAGCTTGAGATCAGGGATGGAGATACCACCAGAAGATCTGTTACTGTACAGAATTGTTTTGGCTATCATGGGTCTTTTTTTTTTCCATATGAAATTAATGTCTCTCCTTCCTGGTCTGTAAAGAATTGTGTTGGTATTTTGATAGGAACTGCATTGAATCTGTAGATTACTTTTGGCAGGATGGCCATTTTTACTATGTCAATCTTACTGATCCACAAGCATGGGAGATCTTTCCATCTTCTAAAATCTTCGATATCTTTTTTCAAAGACTAGAACTTTTTGTCATACAGGTCTTTCACTTCCTTCATTAGCATTACACTAAGGTATTTTACATTATTTGTGGCTATTGTGAAGGGTGTTGTTTCCCTAATTTCTTTCTCAGCCCTTTTGTGGCTTGTATAAAAGACGGCTACCAGCTTTTTAAAATTAATTTTGTATCCAGACACTTTGCCAAAGGTGTTTATCAGCCATAGGAGTTCTCTGGTAGAATCTTGGGGGTCACTTATGTATACTGCCATATCATCTGCGAATAGTGATACTTTGACTTCTTCTCTTCCAATTTCTATCTTTACTTGCCTTATGGCCTCATAGAATGAGTTTGGCAATGTTCCTTCTGTGTCTATTTTGTGGAAAATTTTGAGGAGTGTTGGTATTAGTTCTTCTTTGAAGGTCTAGTAGAATTCTGTGCTAAAACTATCTGGCCTTGGATGCTTTTGATGACCGCTTCTATTTTCTTCGGGGTTATAGGTTTACTTAAACTGTTAACTTGAACTTGATTTAACTTTGAGAAGTGGTATCTATCAAGATTTCATTTACATTTTCCAATTTTTGTGTTGTACAGGTTTTAATTAAATTTTTTAATGATTTATTTATTTCTTATGTATATTCTGCTTGCATGCAGGCCCGAACACCAGATCTCATTATAGATCACCAGGAGGACACCAGATCTCATTATAGATGGTTGTTTGTGAGCCACCATGTGGTTGCTAGGAATTGACTTTGGAAGAACAGCCAGTGCTCTTGACCTCTGAGCCATCTCTCCAGGCTTTGTCATACAAATTTTTGAAGTATGACATTATGATTCTTTGGATTTCCTTGATGTCTGTTGTTATATCCCCCTTTTCATTTCTGAATTTATTAATTTGGATATTCTCCCTCTTTTAGTTAGTTTGGCTAAAGGCTTGCCTATCTTGTTGATTTAAAAAAAAAAACAGCTCTTGGTTTTGTTGATTCTCTGTATTTTCTCTTTGTTTCTAGGTTATTGATTTCAGTCCTGTGTTTGATTATTTCCTGCCATCGACTCCTTTTGAGTATGTTTGCTTCCTTTTTTTCTATAGCTCTCAGGTGAGCTCTTAAGTTGCTAGTATGAACTCTCTCTACTTTCTTTATGAAGGCACTTAGCACTATGAACTCTCCTATTAGCACTGCTTTCATTGTGTCCCATAAACTTGGATATGTTGTGCCTTCATTTTCATTGAATTCTAGAAAGTCTTTGATGTCTTTCTTTATTTCCTCCCTGACCCAGTGGTCATTAAGTGGAGAGTTGTTTAGTTTCCATGAGTTTAGAGGCATTCTATTGTTTCTGTTGTTGAAGTCTAGCTTTAATTCATGGTGGTCTGATAAAATACAAGGTACTATTTCATTTTTTTTTATTTGTTGAGGCTTGTTTTGTGTTAAAATACATGGTCAATTTTGGAGAATTTGGAGTACCTAATTTTCCATTAGGTACTAAGAAGGTATATTCTTTTGTGTTTGGATAAAATGTTCTGTAGATCTGTTAGGTCCAATTCATTCATAATGTCAGTTTTGTTATTTCTGTTTAATTTCCATCTCAATGATCTGTTCATTGGTGAGAGAGGTATGTTAAAGTCTCCTACTATTAATGTGTGGGGTTCAATGTGTGATTTAAGCTTCAGTAATGTTTCCTTTACAAATGTGAGTGCCCTTGTGTTTGGGGCATATATGTTCAAATCTGAGATGCCATCTTGATCGATTTTTCATTTGATGAGTATTAAGTGCCCTTCCCCATCTCTTTTGATTTTGGTTGAAAGTGTATTTTATTAGATATTAGAATAGCTACTCCAGTTTGCTTCGTATGTGAGTTTGCTTGGAAAACCTTTTTCCAGCCCTTTACTCTGAGGTAATGTCTATCATTATTGCTGAGGTGTGTTTCTTGTATGCAACAGAATGACGGGTCCTGTTTATGCATCCATTCTGATAGTCTGTGTCTTTTTATTGGGGAGTTGAGGCCATTAATGTTGAGCGATATTAATGACCACTTGTTGTTACTTCCTATATTTTGATGTTGATGTTGGTGCTGTGTGTGCGTGCTTCCTTCTTTTTTTTAGGTTTTGCAGCTGTGGTGTTTTTTTTGTTTCCTATATTTTCATGGGTATAGTAAGCCTCCTCGGGTTGGAGTTTTCCTTCAAGTATCTTCTGTAGAGCTGGGTTCTCAATGTACTGTTTAAACTTGGTTTTGTCTTAGAAAATCTTGTTTTCTCCATCTATGGTGATTAAAAGTTTTGCTGGGTATAGTAGTCTGGGTTGACATCTGTGGTCTCTTAGTGTCTGCATAAAATCTAATTAGGCCCTTCTGGCTTTCATAGTCTCTATAGAAAAGTCAGGTGTGATTTTGATAGTTTTGCCTTTATATGTGATTTGGCCTTTTTTTCCCCTATAGGCTTTTAATATTCTTTGTTCTGTACATTTAGTGTTTTGATTATTATGTGATGGAAAGATTTTCTTTTCTGGTCCAATCTATTTGCTGTTCTGTAAGCTTCCTGTGTGTTTACAGATATTTCCTTCTTTAGGTTGGGGAAGTTTTCTTCTATGATTTTGTTAAAAATATTTTATGGGCCTTGGAGTTTGGAGTCTTCTATTCCTATCATTCTTAGGTTTGATCTTTTCATAGTCTCCCAGATTTCTTGGATGTTTTATTTCAGGAACTTCTTAGATTTAATATTTTCTTTGATTGATATATTGATTTTTTTTCAATCGTATCTTCCACACCCAAGTTTCTCTCTTCCGTCTCTTGTATTCTGTTATTGATGTGTCTGTAGTTCCTGTTCTCTTCCCTAGGTTTTCTATGTTCAGGATTGCTTCAGTTTGTGATTTCTTTATTGTTTCTATTTCCATTTTTTAGGTCCTGGACAGTTTTATTCATTCCCTTCTCCCGTTTGGTTGTAGTTTCTTGTATTTCTTTAAGGGATTTATGCAGTTTCTTCACCTGCTTGATTATATTTTTCTAAAATTCTTTAAAGGATTTATTTTCTTCTTTTAAGGCCTCTATCATTTTTCATAACCTCAGATTTAAGATCTTTTTCTTATGCTTCTGGCGTGATAGGATCTTCAGGGCTTGCTTTGGTAGGATAGCTGGATTTTGGTGGTGTCATTGGCCCGGGTTTTTGTTGCTGGTGTTCTCGAGCTGATGTCTAGCCATTTGGTTGACTCTGTTATTAGCAGGCCTGGTGCTCTCTGATGGTAATAGGTCTGTGGGGTTGTAGATGGAGCTCATAGTCCCAGATGGCCTCAGTCCTCTGGTTTTTCTGCTGTTCCCTGATCCCTGCTGGTCTCCAGTGCCTCAAATCAGGGTGCATGACTCGGAATGGCACAGGGTGGAGAACTGCCGCTCCCTGATCTGTGCTGGTCTCTGGGCCAGAGATAGTGGTAGGTCCTAGGAAATGGCACAGGCCAGGGTACTGC
>NW_026596225.1:2753511-2757450 GCF_907164565.1 Psammomys obesus
CAGAGATAGTGGTAGGTCCTAGGAAATGGCACAGGCCAGGGTACTGCTGCTCCCTGATCTGTGTGGGTCCCGAGAAATGGAGCAGGTTGGGGAACTGGGGTGTGGGGCACACAGACGAAGTGAAACACAGAGCGCCTGGGGCAGATCTGGCCAGTGTTGCTGGCAGGCTGTGGCAGGCCAGTAGATGGGTGGGTGGCCTCTTACCTGCTGTTCCCTGAGCCCTGCTGGTCTCAGGAGCCAGAAATCAGGGTAGGTCCCAGGAAATGGTATAGGCCAGGGAACTAGTGCTCCCTGATCTGTCCCATGTTAGTTTTAATATGTTTATCAGTACTTAGAGTGGGTTATCTAATGAAAGTATTAAAAAAAAAAAAAGGATCAAGTTTAAATTCACAAGCATGATATTTTTGCAAAAACTTTACTTGATGCATCTTGTTCATTGAAGTATCAGGATTTCTAATGGCAAATGAATAGATCTAAAAAGCCAAAATATTTAATGGTGTTTGTTTATCCCCATAGTCTTTTCTTAAAACCACCTACCCTGAGGAGAGGCAGCGTAGATGGATTGTGAGCCTGACTTTTCTGTCCTATGTGTTACTTTTTCAAGTATGGAGTAGTCTACAGACTGTCCTAAAACTTAACAAACTTGTACTTGCTTCAGCGGCACACACACTAAAATTGGAATGACACAAAAAAGATTCGCATGCCCCTGTGCAAGGATGACATGAAAATTTGTGAAGCTTTCCGTATTTTTATGTTTTCAACAAAATCATACAAGAAAATGTCCCCAACCTAAAGAAAGAGATCCTTATATACATACAAGCTTACAGAACACCAATTAAATTGGGCCAGAAAAGAAAATCCTGCTGCCAAATAAAAATCAAAACACTAAATGTACAGAATAAAGAAAGAATATTAAAATTTAAAGGGAAAAAGGCCAAGTAATATATAAAGGCAGACTATCAGAATTACACCTGACATCTCAACAGAGACTCTAAAAGCCAGAAGGGCCTGGGCAGATACGTTGCAGACTGTAAGACACCACAGCTGTCAGCCCAGACAACTATTCAAGCAAAACTTTTAATCACCATAGATGGAGAAAACAAGATATTCCACAGCAAAACCAAATTTAAACAATACCTATCCACAAACTCAGCCCTACAGAAGATACTAGGAGAAAAGTTTGTAGTTAACCAAAGGAGGTTAACTACACCCAAGAAAATGCAGGAAATAAATAGCTCCACACCAGAAAAAGAATGGAAGCATGCGCACGCGCATGCACACACACACACACACACACACACTTTACCACCACCACCATCAAAATAACAGAAATAAACAATCCTTGATCATTAGTATCTCTCAACATCAATGGACTCAATTCCCCAGACTGAGGCTGCCTCTAGCGGTAGTGGACATGGAAACTGAGGTAGCCACCTAGCTCAGTCAAGACTTCCAGTGGAGGGAGGGGACACCAGCCACAAAACGTTCAACCCAAAATCCACCCTGCCTGTAAGATTCTCAGGGATAAAGATGGAGCAGAGATTGAGAGGATGGCCAATCGATGTTTGGCCCAACCTGAGACACACCCCATGGGAGAGAGCCAACCCGACCTCTCATCTATGGTTGCAGACAGGAGCCTAACATAACTGTTCTCTCAGAGGCTCCACCCAGCAGAGGATAGAAACAGATGCTGAGACCCACAGTCAAACATTAGGTGGAGACCTAGATCCAGTCCATGGATGCTCTTTGGTTGGTGGTTCAGTCTCTGTAAGGCCCCATGGGCCTAGTTTAGTTGGCGTAACCTCTGGCCCTAACGATGGGCCTAGACCGTTGATTTTCTTGCTGAGTTTTTGTCCTCTGGGTCCTCCTATCCTTCCCCCCACTCTTCCACAGACTCCTCAAGCTCCACCTAATGTTGGTCTTCTTTCTCCCTCAGATAGTCCCCCTTCTACTGCCTTGTCATATGTAACCTAGATTTCATGTGTGGCAGAGAACACATGGCATATATTTTCTGAGTTTGACTTATTTAACTTAACAATTCTATCTTCAGTTTCCTTGATTTTTCTGAAACAGATGTATTTTCATTCTTTATAGGTGAATAAAATTCTATTGTATGGACATACTCCTTTTTTTTTTTTTTTTTTTTTTTGTCCCTTCATCTGCTGATCGGCCCTAGCTATTGTGAATACTGCTGTAACAAGGATATGCAAGCACATCTGTGGGATCTTTAGTGTTCTTCTGATACATTTCCAGGAGTGGCATGACTGGTTCTGTGGTAGCTCTGTTTTCAGTTGCTAGAGAAACCTCCACACAGACTGCATACACTTTCATACCTGCCAGTGGTGTTTGGTGTTCTCCCATTCCCATACTGTTGGCAGCATTTGCTGCTTCCTTGTTCCATCACATACTGCTATTATTCACTCGTCCATCCCTCATATTCATGGAGTGTCCTGTATGGGCACCTTCCTAAGTTCTGGCACAAAGAACAAGACGGAGGGCCGTTACTTTGCTGGATCTCTGTAAATCTCTGTAACCTGAACACAGAAGTAAAAGTTCTCCCTCCTTAGAGAGACTGTTTGTTACTTGACTGTGGTACCAAATATCCTTTAGTGCCATCTCAAAACATCCTAGTTCCCATAGTCTCCAAAGCTCGTACACTAAGACTTGGCAGAAAGTAAGAAAACAGCCACTAATTCTATAAAATGCCACCAGCAGGCCAGCCCCACCATCTGTTTGCTTTCTGCATTTAGCAACTATAAAAATAACAGAAGCACCCAACAGCAATTACGAATTTATAGGTACATTGTTTGCTAAGTCTTTTTAAAGAGAGAATGCTGCAGCTGTCTCTACTTCAGGGCACACTCGGGGATCGGGTGACGGGGGTAGCTTGTCTTAGCATGGCTTGAAGGACAGCTGCGGAAACTGATGACCTGTGTAGCCGATGACATGACTTTCCAGTCGCACAGCCTTTCTATGCTGCAGTAACAGGTAAAGTGCAATAGGGCACGTCTACCTTCCCCCTTCATCAGGGAGCCGCAGAGGAGCAAAGAAAGCTTGCCAGTTGGAAATGCCTCAAACTAGAGGCCAATATTGTATTTCTGGGAAAAAAAAATGTAGGCATGTAATCACCTGGAGGTTGACTTCCAGAGTCTCATATTTGTGACCACGTATCTACTTAGACCAGTTCCCCCTAATGCTGCCCTCAGCCAGAGAAGGTGTGGAGAACCTGACTCAAGTTCAAACATTTCTTAGTATCCCTCTGCTTCCTATCTATCCACATTCAAAGACCCAGCTAACCTTGCTCTTTACTTGTTACTTCATGGTTCAATTAAAAAGAAAAGCTATCTATCACCTATCTATCATTTATCAATCCATCTCTCATCTATCACCTCTCTTTTATCAATCCATCTCTCATCTCTCATCTCTCACCTATCTTTCATCTATTATCTATCTATCGATCGATCTATCTATCATCTATCTATCTATGATCTATCTATGATCTATCTGTGAAGTAGTTTGGAGAGGCCTACACTGGCCCTGAAGTACTACTGATGGGCTTGCCTCTGTCCTGAGTTATCACAGAGGCGCACCATCACGTCCTGTTTAATTTTGTTTTTAACTAATAAGTAATAAATGTATACATATGGGGTACATGATTATAGGATAGCCAGCTTGAGCCAATTAACACGTACATCAATTCATAGTTTGATGAGAAATCTTTCAGCAAGTTTAAAATACAAATGCTATCATAGGCTCTCTAACAGATCACCAGGTTCTAGTCTTCCTGAAAAGTTCTATTTTTGCCTAACATCTCCCTTCCTCCTCCTCCTCCTCTTGCAGTTACCACTTCTGAGTTTGGGTTTCTGAACTCATGACTTGTGGCTGCCCAGTGCAGTGGGCTGTCCACGCCGATGGAGGTCTGTACCAGCGGACTCAGTG
>NW_026596225.1:2757460-2766690 GCF_907164565.1 Psammomys obesus
CTCAGTGGGCTGTCCACGCCGATGGAGGTCTGTACCAGCGGACTCAGCCAGCCACAGGTGAAAAGTAAAGGCATGGCACCAGCTCTGAAGCTGTGCAGCCCTATTCTATTCCCTATGCAACACTGAGACTGCACAAGAAGATCACATACAAACACTGTGTCTCAGTTCATGTAAGGCCGTCAGGAGTCATCAGCCTCGGCATTATGGTGTGTTTTCCTGGTACCAACCTTCTAAGCACACACTAGGTTGCGTGCTCTTACCTTTGTCTAGTTAACTTCATGTAGCATATTCTCCAGGTCATCCACTGTCTTTTCTCTTGTGATGAAATTCTGGCAAAAACAACATAAAGGAGAAAACCTTTCATTCTGGCTCACAGTTCCAGGGTCCAGTCCATCGCAGTGTGGAGCTCACTGGACGTCCGTAGTCAAGAAGGTAGCAGAGAATGACTGCTTATGCTCCTTTCATTCAGCACAGGCAATGATGCCACCCACATGTCTTAGCAACTCAACTAACCCAACCTCGATAATCACCTCAGGCCCCAGACACACTCTCCAGGTGGTTCTAGATCTCAAGTTGACACTTGGATTCACGATCACACCTACGTTATCAAAAATAATCATTTTCTAAAGGTTGGAATTTTATAATTTGTTTATGTGTGTAAACTTTTGTGGTGCTGGGGACCAAACAGTCCTGCACACACCAGGCACACACTCTCTAATGACCTAGCCCTAGTCCTCATGCTTTAGGTATCCATCCAGTGGTGACATTGGCTATTACAGACAGTGCTATAGCAAACATGCATGTACAAGGAGCTCTTTGACAGTATGTTTCTATTTCTTCAGCTATATGCCCATGTTCTGAGGAACCTGCCTAGTTTTCTACAGTGGCTTTATCAATTGATATTCCAAAGATGTTAGAGTCTCATTTTCTCCACATCCTTACCAACGCCTGTTTACCTTTTTAACTGTGACAGGTTTGTGGGGTGGCATTGCATGCCGTAGTGGTTGAACTTCCTTGGTTTTATGTATGTATAATCTGCACACCCACCCGCCGGCAATCTGGTATCTTGTGCGATAATCTGGTTTGGCTTGGCCCAACTACTTTGGCTGCGGCTCCACTTCTCTAGCTCTCTGAACTGTGCACAATACACTCTGTTTACCACAGCTGGTATGACAGCTGGTGTGACCTCTGTATATACAACAGGGACCCTGTAGATGAAGACCCCACCTTACACATCCCAGGGACAGGAAGACCACAAACAGCAGAGCTGCACAAGGCCTGAAGGAGAACCTCGGAAGAGAAACCGCTTCCTTCTCCAGGGCCGCTCAGCGGGCATGAGGCAAAGTGTGGATGAAGGCGAGGAAAGCTGGGGTGTGTGGGAACATGTAGGATCTAACAGCTCAAAGACAAATCCTACACAGCTGGACTGCCAGCACAGTGGGCAGAGGGAGTCGAGGAAGGCATTTTGGAACCGCCAACCCTTTCTACCTACGAGCGTGTTAGTAACGTCTCTTCAGGTCTTTTTGATGGCAACCATTTAACTTATTTAGGAATTGGGCTCATGCTAGCATACAGGGGCTGCCAAAACAAGCTTCTTCAGACAGGGTGGCTCTCAACATATGTTCATTCTGCTTTGAGGTGATGTCTCACATAAAGGTCATCAGCATGACCAACTCTTTGAGAGTTGTGGGGAAAGTCTTTCCATGCCTTGGTAGTTTCTGGTAGCACAGAGATGCTAGAGTTCCTTGGTTTGTTGATTCAGCGTACCTACTCTTCATTCCCACTTCCTTAAAGGGACTGCTTGCTAGATTTAGGGCTGATCTTGATTCAGTATGCCTTCATTTCAACTATAGCCACAAGGATGTCATTTCTAAAAAAGGTCCAATTTGTAGGTTTGGGCTTGGCATAAATGCAGAGCAAACTGTTCAGTTCCCTGTTGATGTTTAGTGGGTTTGATTTGGTTTTGAACCTCACCAGTGACAACGACCATACAAGAGAAGGCTCACAAAACTGTGGCCAGTCTTCTAGGCTTTACCATTCCACTCACAGATCAGGTTTTGAACCTGCCTGAACCAAAGCGTCCTCATCCATTTCAACAGGTATACTGTATGGGACACACAATAAGCACTTTCATATTTTTATTCTTGGATTATGCTATAGTTTTCAATGGTACCTTTTCTTCATCCTATTCAGTCATTGATTATTGCTGATAAATTATGAACTTATCAAGTTCTGTTAAGAATCTTTCAACTGCCACCTCAAGGTGTATTATCTTTCTGGTTGTTCTTAGATTCTCTTGGTGGCAACCACATGAGTTTCAAGGTTCTCAAATCATGGTGATAGATGGCAGTTGACAAAAGACTGTAGAACAAGGGTTATCTGAAGGAAGAAACAATGTTCAGGGAGTGGCTTACCTGCATGTTACCAAGACAAGTTCAGATACTCTTTTCATACCCACAGCAAGGCAGTGGATCCCTTTCATTACTGTCACATTTGAACTGCTGATTAGCACCCCAATACTACAGTTCTGAAGATAAGGTCCAGCCTCTGCATGGAAGGCTCAGTAACATTCCGCAGCAACACGACAGACACAAAAGGGGCAAATTCTTCCCACAAGTTGTGTCAGCAAATAATTTCATGAAATGGCTAGTTGCTTGATGCCGATGTTCATGCATGAGGAGACCAGAGCATCTCCCACTTTCGGCCTTCGCAGGAACCACTGTGCTTCCGGTCAGCCAGTCTCTGAGCACAGAAATCACACTTGGCAACAGGGTCTGGCTGAAACAGCAAAACACTTTCGGCAGTGAACCACTCCATAGTAACCTCTTCCCCACATCTCTTCCACGATACCTCAACTCAAACATTGTTACTTCCGTCCCATTTTCCCCTCCTACCACCACAAAAACAACATCCAATTTCAAGACAACACACGTCAAAGCACACAGTGGTAGGGTTGTTACCGAGTCCTCTGGCAAGCACCGTGTCTGTGCACGCTGCATGAGCCCGATACCAGCCGTCTACCACCGTACACGGCCAATACACAGCTGCCGGATGCAGCGTGAGGATCATCCCAACGTCTGTGTTAACTTCAACTTCGTAAAGAGATCCACATTTTCTGGGTAATACTCCAGAATAGAAGTGGTTCAGTTTCTGTCACCTGTAGGAGACTACCAAGCAGGCTCAAAACGGCAGGTGACTGGATAGGACCGGCACGTGTATGACACATTGCTGTTTCCCTACTGCTCCACCTTCAATCTGAATTTTGTTCTCGTTTTCTTTTTTTCTTCCTTTCTCAAACATTAATTGGATGAGAACTTCTCCAGAGGCTCCTGGAAATCTCAAAGTGGAAAGAATTTTAGGATTATTCAGAATAAAGACAAACCCAGAATTCTTGTCACTTGCCAGGAGAAGGACATCTATGTGTGTGTGCGTATCCGTCACTCATGTCACTTATCCACTGACAGGTCACGGAGGCCTCCCCTATGGTATTCCACACTGCAGCTGGAACTTCACTGTTTTACTCCCAAATGTTGGTCTTTTCCCGAGTGCACCCCCAACTTTCGGGTACTTCCTACATGCAAGAACTTTGACATAGATTCCAGGAGCTGGTGCTCAGGTGGAGATGTGGAAAGCTTAAGGTAGCTGCCTATCAGTCTCTGGACAAGTGGAATATGCCACGAGGAGGCAAAATTCTTTTCTGCAAGGTTAGCATTCCAGGATGAGTTCAGGCTCACAAGCCTAGGAAGCAGCATTCTTTCTAGAACACCCTTACTTGAGGATGAGGTCAGATCCCCATCTCATCTTTCTGGTATTTTCCAACACAGACAAGAACAGAATGGCTGGATCCAGTGGAATTTTACTTGACTGCAACAGAGCTGGGAAAGGATAGAAGACAGCTGGCTTTGCAACAAACATGGCCTTCATGTGAGAACTGCATCTGCCAATGACCACCCTCTCTTGGAGTGGGCCTTGCAAAAGCTGACTAACCTTGAGGCTTATGCTTTTTAAAATGGGTTCACATTTCCTAGCATCTGACAAGAAACACTTAGTACACATGTTCATGGACTAGCAAGTGTGTCAGACAGCCACCTTCACTAAGAGGTCAGAGGGGAAGGTAGTTTGTCCCAGTGTTCTCGACTGGGTTCCATTAAACTAGATAACACCAACATCGACACAATGTCACAAGCTCAAACCATGGTTGACACTTTTTGTCAAAACTGCATTTATTTTGAGATGACATTCTTTGATTGCACATTTGAATCTACTTATATAAACAAATGTTCTCAAAAGGAATAAAGTCCCCTGTCCCCAAACAATTCACAAAAGTTTACAAGGTGGTTTGCTGGAACCTATAAAACTCAAATGCCATCCAGTCAGGCATGTTAGAGGGCATTTCTTACTATAAACAGGTTCTTAGAGAACTCTACATAGTTTTTGGAACAAATCTTGTCTTGGGCAGAGCTCACCCTGAAGCAGTGCACACACAAGGCAATTCCCAGTGACCCTTACACCAGCAGTGAAAGTATTATTTTTGTATTGCTTACTTGAAGTTTCTAAGCAGCAGCTGTGGCGTCCACATGTACAAACTCAGTGCAAAGCTCTAACCACCAGCATGGAGGAGAATGGCTTGGTCAAGCCTTGAGCACACACCTTTTACTGACTCCCTCATCTCTGGTGGAGCCGTCAGGCAAGCTTGCTTCTGAAGGGGCATTCTGGTGCTGCTCTGTGCTCTGCATCTGGTAAGAGCGAGCTGTTATTTCTCTGAGGGGCCTGGAACTTTTCTTTTGTTCATGGAGCTGAGGGTTCAAGGCCGAAGCTAAGCACTCCCTCTGTCCCCCTGCCTCAGCTCTGCGGCAGGCTATGCTTCCTGTCTCCTCCTCTCTGTCAGGCTGGCGTTTCAGAAGACCATCCATGCTTACAACAACTACCAAGCCTCACTCTTAGACACTTATTCCAGCAAAGGCCAGGAGATCGCAGTTTATAAGAAACTATTTAAGGACAATGTTTATTCTCCCCAAGACCTACTGGTAACTTATGTCCTCACCTGAAGTCCCAGGTGGGTCTCATCAATCACTGAAGACACACACACTTCCTCCCACTGCTCTTAGAATTAGTTTACCTACCACCCATAAAATCTGTTCAATTTTATTTTTTGAGGCAGCATCTTACTATATAGCCCAGGCCAGCCTCCAAATCATGATCCTCCAGCCTCAGCCATGTCCACTAGGATTACAGGCCAGTGCTACCACTCTGAAAAAAGAAAAAAAAAAAAAAAAACAAAACTGTCCAATTTTATATCAACATAACTAAAAAAATAGAGCAGGAAGGCAGACATTATTTGTTCTATGTACATATGTTTATTTAACTTATTAAATATCTACAGTGAACCAAGAATATATATTAAAAACTCAAAGCTTAAAATATGGCCCCAGGTTGCAAGTCCCCAAAGCAGCAGGAATATTCGAAATCACGACTCACCAGATTCCACCTTGAAGCTCACTCAGCTAAGCAGCAAAATCCCCTGTACCGAGCGAAACACCAAGCTGGAAACGGTCCAGGCAAAGAGCACAGAGAAGGAACACAGAAGAGCTAGCCCAACAGCTGGAGGCATGAGGCCTCAGCTGGTCTCACCTGAGCATTAAGGCATGAGAGCACCTCTACGGCCTTCAGGGTCTTGTCATTTTTTACTTCACTAACTCAACTCCTTTCCTCTCCCAGGTAAAAAAAGCAAAACAAAATTTACCAGGATGTGTGTTTACTCTCCAACAACTTGTATTTGCTGTTTAAATCAAGTCTAAAGTCAGGAAACTGTGGCTTTCTCCATCCTTTCCCAGCGACAATGAGCTCGTCACTAAAGGCTGCCCTGACACAGCATTCCTGAGCAGCTTCCAGTATTGGCTGCTGGACACCAAACTACTTTGCAAAGTTACAGTCACTACGATTTAGCAACACATACTATTAGACTTGTTTTGTGTTTTTCTTCTTTTTCTTTTGGCAAACCTAGAACAACCCAGAAAACAAAAAGTAAGTCTTCATTATTGTACAGGAAAATGAAATGAGCCTCTACCTACATGCCTAGTAATCCAGACTAAAAGGTACAACTGAAATCCTTAGTGCAAGAGAAACAATCAATTAATACAGATTAACACTCACTGATAAGTAGGGAAAAGTTTCTTATTCAGAGGTAGAGTCCAGTGCACAAAGCTTCAACACAACAGTCAACAGTCTGAGGAAAGTGAGCCAGGCTGTAAGGGGTCACTGCGGATGCCAGATGCCAGACTGTGCATACATACAACAAATAGACTGTACAATCTTTCAAAGTAGTTTAATAAACTCCACAAAATAGTATCAGGTGCATTGAAATATTTACATTAAGTCAATTTCCAAATCTCCCGTTCAAATAAAAGGAATAAAAATAAGATTTCTGCTATTAAGTCAGCAGTTCTTTCCTGAAATGGGCTGGCAAAATAAGGTATTTTACAGGAGAGGAAGGAATTCATCTAAGAGGTATTCATATTTGGCTAAGAAAATAGGTCCCTTTTAGAGTTATAGAGATGAGAGAATACAAAATGATACTTTCTACATTTTAGACCTCTTTTTACAGTTCTTGAAGAGCGAAGCTGATCCTGGTTCCCACTCAGAGAAAATCATCAAAGGTGCAGTGGGAGGGGAGTTAACTTTTCACTTCCTGCATTTGGAAGATTAGACCAAAACTTGCTCATACTTTTGACTGAAAACATGACTGCACAAGACAGACGTCACTGAACCTTGACTAACACTTCTGGTTCCATGCTCTTGGGATTTTGACATTTCGTTCCTTCTATTTCCAAAGTGTGCTCCAAGGTGAGGGGTCTGTTGGGGTCAGGCATATGATTTTAGGGTATTCAAAACTAACATACAATTCTAAACTTTTTCAAGCTCACCATTTCGTGTAACAAACCGAATGCTAGCGTTTATCTCAAGTGTTGCAAACAGTGAAAAACTCACAAACCTTGGTCACTGCAACCTAAGAAGACGGGCAGAAGAGATGCACTGTGACTGAGTGTCCAGTTCTTAGACTCCACGTCAGATTTTCTCTTTGATAGGACACCGTTAACCCATTTATTTCTCAATCTCAATACAAGATTCTAATCTAGCCCCAAGGCAAATCAGAAACAGTCAGAAAACACAAATGTTGGTTATAATCAAGGAAGCATGAACCTTCACAGTTTGTATAGCTTCTCCGAGCACCCACAATGAAAATGCAAGTTGAGCTTTTTTTATTTATTTAATCACTCTGTGAAAAATACCTCAGGAAATAGTAATATTTTTCCCCTTTAGTGATCTCCCCACTGGAACACCCACCCACCCACTCCCCGTTTTCTAAATTTTAGATTTTTAAAAAAATTGTATACAAATAGACTAAATTTGATTTAAAGTAAACATACAAAAGTCGAGAAGAATATTGCTTGCAACAATGGACATGGAAGTAGAAGAATGACCAGGCAGGGAGCACATAGACACGGCTCCTCACAATGAGGTCAGAAAAACCTGGCTTCCCAGATGCTTCTCTATCCAAGATGCCTGTGCTGAGGACCTTCGCCTTCAGCCACAAAGTCTGAGTTTTGTAATTATACTTTCACATTAGCAGAAAAAGAGAACCTGGGAAGGAGAGGAGGTGACAAAAGCAGAAACCAAGAACAAGCAATTGCAAGAACACTGGAAGGCACAAGCACCTGTGTAGTCTAGACAGTGTTCTTGGGGGGCGGAGAGGGATGCTTTCGGTTCAGCACTGCAGTCACGTTAATCCTGCTGCTGTTGGAAGAGAATCCTATAAAACAGGTGTGTAGAAGCACAACCAGCACATCTAACTTGTGAGGAAGAAAGCTCAGAAGACAGCTAGAGAAAATGGTGCAGAGATAAACAATCAGTACTATTTATTTGGATGTCTGTGCCATGGTGGGTACAAACTATGTTCTCTGCTCTGTGGGATCAAAACCGAACCACAATAAAAAGGAGCAACACTCCCTCCCCAATCCCAAGAGAGCAGCAAGAAGGAATGCAGGAACCTTACAGAGCATGACCCAAGGGCACACGTGGCGCTCCTGATGTGGATGTGCGTTCAGCTCTGCTACCGACGTGTGGCTCTGCCTGGTCCCGACAGCCAGCCAAAGACCCAGGAACAGCCACACTACCAAGTACTCTCTGCCTCAACACAACTCCCTTTCCTTCATCTCCTCCTCCAGGATTAGAGTCTGTTTCCTCCATGAAAGAAATGCTGTTCATGACGGCCGGGAAGGCTTGACACCGGATTTCCAGAACACTGATCTCACGTCCCTTAAAGCCTCTGTGTACACCCACATGGTGCAGAGGTGGGCGTGAAGGCAGCCTTGATGGGGCTATGCGTTAAAAACAGAAGGAAAGGAGAAAAACAAACAAAACCCCACCCAAATTCATCTCTTCTCAAACAAGAGGAGACACTGTGGGATGGCCTCAGGAGGGTACCCCAGTTAGGAGATAATGGCTGGGGACCACCGTGGCAGAATCAGGTTGTCAGCACTTGCTGAACGCTTCCTCGTGGGTTTTCTCAGGTCCTTGTACTTGTCTTCACAGAGACGAGAAATGGCCTGAGAGAGAGAAAGACAGTGAGGGTCAGGGCACATACCAGGTCCCCTGGGGACTCCCTTACCCAGAGGCTCTGCACGGCTGCCCCTCTGCTGGCCCAACAGGCTTTGCCGCCCAGCACAACTCCAACCCTACTGCAGCAGAGGAGGTGTCCAGGACTTGGCTTAGGAGCCAGGGTAAACTGACATGCTGGGTGGGAGCGAGACCAGACCAAGGGGTTTTATGACGGAGAGGCCACACAGGGCTAGGATGGAAAGACTCTAGTCTGGAGCCAGCACAAACCTGCCAGCGATTTTAATAGGGCATGTTAAAATTCAAAATTGCATTTTAGGAAAAGAACTCCAGTGGCAGCAGAGAAGATGGACTGGGGGAGAGAAACAAGGCAGCAACCACGTTGAAGCCAAGTGGCCAACTGGGAGAGCAGAAAGACTCCAGGCTAAGCAGTCTCACACCAAGCATGGTGCACACAGTATATGCGGACAATAAAAACACAAGTCAGGGGCATCCAAGTTCTTGGATCAAGTTCTTTTATTTAGATTTCCTAAGATTGGCAATTGTTACTTCTTATGAATAGTGTGTGTGTGTGTGTGTGTGTGTGTGTGTGTGTGTGTGTGTGTGTGTGTGTG